>NC_134701.1:285211753-285524253 GCF_043290135.1 Rhipicephalus microplus
ATCGTAAGCTCTTTACAGTTATCGTCTAGGGAAATAGCAGACGTCGATGGCTTCTGCTTTTATAGCTATGGCAAGAGGCCATTTATATAACGCTGCTCCCTTTTGATCGCATCATACCTAGAAGCTGCCGATCAAAGTTTTCCTGACGCACAATATGAACGAAAGCCAAATATACATAGAAAAATATGAGATATGGACGAGAGATATGAGAAAATAAAAGGAGACACAAAAATCGGGAATCTTGTTGTTGGGCTAATAGAATTGTCTATAGGGTCATGCGTCTATATTCTAGCATAATTCTACTTCGTAAAAGAGAATTTCATGTAAACGAGCTTCGACGAGCTTTTGGAATTTCAAACATTTCTCGTAGTTCCTTCTCAGGATCTCGTGAAGTGTCTGTTCACGCCATACTAGGAATGATCATTTGATATTTTCGTGTTCACTTCTCCTTCAAAGCTTCGATATTAAACAAACTTAGAGTGTGAGGCAGCCGATGCTTTGCGATGTGGGGAAAGCTTCACCTCAGCGCAGTACAACGAAGTCTAATTCAAAAGCTGAAGCTAGATTTATTTCTGCATGAACTTTCATAGACTAGACCTCTACCGGGGTACGTAAAAGTGAGACCTCAGTGGCGCATGTGCAGGGCGGCCATTGGCTAAACATTCCCGCCGGTGCCTCAGCAAGCAACAGTCACGCGTTGCTTAGGACAAGTTTGGCGAAGTTTCTTATGGCGTCTGTTTGTCTCCCATTATCGTTTGTAACCACCGGTGGCACATACCCGAAGGAGCGGGTATGTGCCACAGGGGATAGAAATTTAAGGGCGAAGCTCCATAAGCCACGCGTCTGGCGCCCTCGATGTATGTAGTAGATAGCCACCTCTCGTTTAGTTCTTGGAATATCGATGCTCCTTAAGCCGTAGTATTTGCGTCATAGATGTATGTAGTAGGTAGGCACCTCTCATTTAGTTCATGAAATATCCGCTACCTGGCGGTACTTGTATGTAATCTATATATAAGATGAAAAGATGCGCGCTGGTGGTACTTGAAGTGTTTTCTAGTCGGACCGACACACAAACGGACAGACACACGGACGGATAGATTGACCCACAGTTGGACTTACGGACGAACGTACGAACGCACTAACGGACGCTTTGCCCCAATCATCATCACCTAGTCCGTGGTTATGCTGTGATTTTTCGCTTTTTTTCAAAACGCTTAAACTTCAGTCAACTGAGGCAAGATTAGATGTCGCTGGTGCCAGATAACATCCAGGTGCGTGGTAAACTTCGTGAGGATGTATCTGCCACGTCGACTGGCTGTTTATATCAAAGTAAATGCACGTGGTGGCCTGTGCGAGGAACAGTAGCATCGGCTTCAAAAATGTGCGGTGTTCATTATGACATGTCATGTGCGTTGAAAGCCATCGATAGTATTGCTTCATCTTTACGAACAGTGAAACTGATAAAAGTATGTGTAGTGCGTGCTATGCGATGCGTATTGCTTGCGAAAACATTAGGACTTATTGCGGGCCGGTGGTAGTAACCGGTTGTCGGCCGAACTTCACGATTTGACATTTAATGTAAGGTAATAATGCATTTGACGTGATCGTACGTGGGTGGGTTCATCTCAGCGTTCGCGCTGCGTGCAGATAAAAGAGTGCATGGTCTCCGGCCTGAAAGTTACGACTACGTGTAAGTTATTGGCATGTTTTAGCATTGCCGAAGCTGCATATACGCTGTGCCACGGTGAACACGCAAACCCAATAAATCTATAAGTCGTATTAACGGAGACATCATACGTCTTGATGAGAACAGCGTCGATCCCTGTTTTTCATGTACTAGGTACTCTTACGGCTTAGTCTTTATGGGTAAAATGACAATGTGCACTAAAAGTTTTGCTCTGTTTAAAATAGCAAAGTAGGTATCCAAACAAGTTTTAGGAATAAGATGTGGCGAGGTAACTGCACAAGAAATCACCTATATAATTAAGTTATCGGGCTCAAAATCGCATAAGATTTCAGTGGTTTCTGAGGTACGCCATAGGGGAGAACTTCGCTTTAGTTTTCTAAGGATTTGTTACCCTCAGCCTGACAAACAGCAAATTGTGTTTTTTTGTTCATCTCAGATTATACCTTTTCGTAGTAATAATCTTACTCGTAACATCGCGGACAGCTGCTCAGAACCATGCTTCCGCCAATTTTGAATCACGTTGAAAACTACAGTGCATATATCCCGATGAAAATTGAGTATGTCTGCATGCATACCATGCAAGTATAACTTAAAGCGCCAGTCACTATAAACACAAAAAAGGTTCGCTTTCTAAGAAGTCTCAGAATTTCTCTTTTCTTTCCCATTCCCCTTTTTGTCACGCTAATAATCGTTCAAGAATGATAAGACTATCTCTGTGGCTGTCATCTCGCGATTCGCCACATGTTAACCGAACATAGTCATGCGTTATAGGCAGTAATTCTACCATTTGAAAGCTGCGACTTTAGAAAATTGCAATTGACATAAATTTCTGTCGAAGTAATGCCAACACACGCAGCGCTGCTATGCAGACACATCCTGCCGGCGGAACTTTTTTTGCCAACCAGTACCAGCTCCGAGGGAGAGGATGGTGGGTGAGGTACTCGAAGTGACGTCACACTGTTTGCAAAGTATGATAGGTCTATTGAGCTTTTTATTGCGTGAAGAGACATACGATACATGAAAATGGCAACAATCTGCAATTTTTCTTCAAAAGAGCAGCCTGATCAGCTATTGAATTATGGAAAAAGAGATGAAAAGGATTTATTAACAGAGATCTCATGACCTCTCATGCTGTCACACAATTTTCTTAAGGAGCCTTGAAACATTCTTTTGAGTAACCATGGAATCAATTCACTGGAAAAGCGTAATACCTCACAAATTGAACGCTGTAAAATTTTTAGGAATCCATCGTGTACAAGTGGAATTACTAAGACTTGCCACGTGCCGCAATCACATTCTTTCTTCTCTCGTCCCGACCAAAGCGCTGGAAGCTGAGCAGGAAGGGATGGGAGGGGCAAACAAAAAACGTCACTCGCGCCTCGTGACCTTCAGCATTTTTTGTTTTGTTTGTTTATTCGAATACGCGGCTTTTTGAGTGCGATCGCGCGCGCACGCTTGGACATGTGACAGCCTCTCGCGGCGACCTCTGTAACAACCGAGCGTGCCATGTTCAAATCAGCCAATAGCTGATAGATGGGCTTACTTGGTTTATTTTCCGTGATTTGTCGAGATAAGAGAAAGCTATTTTTAGCTGACTAATAATTTATTGTGAACTCCAGGTCACGTGATGCGCTATAATATTTGGCTCGTGTGTTTTCGGGAGCCTCTACTACCGATCGGCAGCGTTTTCTGACCATGCTCAAAAAGTGTTTCAGGGCCCCTTTAAGGTCAATTCAATCAATCTTGTGGTGGTAAACCTGGATGAGTCAGACAGGTGAAATCGGTAAAATAATTTTACTGACAATAATGTGCTGTGGCAGTATGCATTCACCCAAATTTGGAATATGAATCAGCTGTGCCTTCACTTTATCGACAGGCCGAGTCCTTGCTGTGGAATTGGTTGTCAGGGGCGGCACTCTTGAAGTTAGGAAATGGACACACTCCCGCATAGTATTTCCGAACCACGAATGATACCGGCATACAATTTGCACCTGAGGTTGTGATAGCAACATATTTGGCTCGTTTGCATTTTCTGATGTTCAGCTTGTACACAATGCCAATAACGTCTCGGTGAGACAAGAAATACCGTAACGAAATATGCATGTAAGCCCACACCCTGACAAGCTCCTCACGTTGAAACCAAGTAAATTGAAGAGACCAGTAAAATGTGTTATGCTTGAAATCGGTAAAATAATTTTACTGACATTAATCTGCTGTGGTAGTATGCATTCACCCAAATTTGGAGTATGAATCAGCTGTGCCTTCACTTTATCGACAGGCCGAGTCCTTGCTGTGGAATTGGTTGTCAGGGGCGGCGCTCTTGAAGTTAGGAAATGAACGTGACTTGTGCAGCGAATTAATGCAAATTCCGCTGGCTAGGCTAGGTATTGCATATTGTATTTTGGTGACAGTTAGCAGATGAAAAATTTGAGGGACCCACGGCTTTTTGTGACGTTAATATAGTACCATGGATAGACAAATACAGATCCCTCGTTAGTTCGCCAGACAGATTAGCTTCATTGATAGGATCAAGCGGGCCTTCACCCATCCTATACATGTATTATTTTAAATGTATATACTACAACCATATATTTCTTGTCTGCTTCGCCTACCGAATAGGGTGCCACTAAGTTTTTATGTCCCAGCCGCTGAATACAAAAGGACAGACTGGCCGTAGCTCTGTGTTGCCAAAATATTCTGAAAACCCATTAATGAATCTTGGCGTGTATGTGGCAAGTTTATCTGAAAATATATCAAGAGAGAGAAAGGCCAATCAATGACAGTAAGGAACAGGTTTTCTACCGTGCGCTAGAAAACATTGAAGAGGGCAGAACGATTACAAGTCAAAGAGAAAGAAAAAAATATAACATACTTCACGCACACCTAAATGTCACTACTCGTTGTGCAATAACATGTAAAGCTCCTATGAAGCGTTTTTTTATTATATATATCACAGTATATGCAGAGCAGTTTCGAAAAAGCAGAACAGCGCATAACATGTGACACATCTTCCTTATACCACACCCGGATGAATGCCTTCATATAATAAAAGTTGGAGGTCACTTCGAATAACTGAAGCAGACGGAGCTAAGGTCATACCAGTCCATTCCAACTACTCCGAGTCTTTGCGGGCACCTTGACCTCAGTAAACTCTGTCTTTCTATTTGCGGAGATCAAGGACGAGAAATAATTATATTGTTAAACTCCAACTTTCTATCGGCTAGCTTTTTATCTTTACAAGCATTGAGTAGGAAAGGTGGCCAGTTAAGCAAAATGAAAAGAGACATGCGTGGCAAAAAATTTTTAAGGCTGAGATAAAGGCAGGATGGGCACAGAACAGCGCAGAACAGGTGCCTTGTTGTGGTGGCGTTGTTCTTCAAGTCAGAATTATCCAATTATGCAGAGAAATTGGTTCGCACAAGCCCCCCTAGTTTCTGTCAAGGTCTGTCGTTTCTACGAGAAATGACGTAGCTGGTTTTGGATGGTGTAGAGATACTTTCTGGCAACGTCCTCAATGACAATCTGTCTCGCTTGTGGTCGCCCTAAACTGGTCTTGCTGAGCGAAGCTTTGGCGTAGCCTCTTTGTGATTCAGGAAATAGGATTGGTGTACGAATCGGATTTAGAAAAAAATTGTCCATAACTAGACCGGAGTTATGCTTGCATCTCTCACCGTGGTTTCCCCACAGCCATTATTTATGCGGATGCATGTTTTGCAGGCAGCAGACAGCTCGTTATCTCTCCAACTATTTCGTGAGAAGGTGAAAGTGGGGCGAGAGCCAATTCAGTGACTCGTACGGGTGTGGCCTTGCAGATTCTGTTTTGCGTCGAGTCAACGTATAATACAGGAGGGAAGACATGTGCATAAAGTAGATGCTGAATCGTGAATCAGTGCTGCGGAAGCCGAAAGGTAGGTGTGAGAGTGTGCGACAGCAAAATATGTAGGCCCACGATTAACCTTGTATACGCGTGTGTATGTTTATGATACAGAGAAATATTGAGCAGAAAACAGTGTTCAAATGCACAGCTCACAGCTTTCGTTCATCATTTGAATGCCGAACACCATACATGTACACTGCTTAAATAGCATATTTGTAGATTGCATGCATTTCCACACGTACAAATATTCAAATACAGCCAACTAAAGATGCACGACAAATATAATGGTGAAACTTCAAAGTGATATGATGGATTCAGAAGGTGACATTGTTCAGCGGTGCTGCTTTATTTATCTTTCGTATACGCTGTATTTGTGAACTGAGTTGAATTTTAATATAGTCATAATCATTTCAGTTCAAATGGAGGCCAACACATAGTATAAAGCTTTGAGAAGGTTTAGACGAAATGCCTTTCAACTATATCCATTCCTCTATATGGCACTAACAACAAACAACAGGCTATTCGTACCTAATTGGATTGAAAAATAATTTGTAGGGCGACACAGAAATAAAACATATTAACTAAGTGTCGTTTTAGTAATTTCAACACTTTAATGACATTCTTCACATTACCCATCAAGTACATTTTACAGGACAGCGTTTTCAGTTATAGCCCTAATTGTTTATTAGTCTGACAGTTCTAAATGGCAGCTTTCTCTTTTTTTTGTCACTGATAACATAGTTCACACATGCAAACAAAGCAAGGAAATTACGTGATGTGTGTGAAATAGAAAGTTCGTCCATTAAATTCATGTTTTAGTATCTGCGAATCTCCAAGTAGCTGGAGTGGTTGGCTAAATATTGAATGCGAACGTTAGTTTGTTGTCGGAGGTCGTTAGTTTGAGGATCGTCACTGGCAGAGCTGTCGGAAGCACACAAACGCGAGGTCATTTCTAGGATGTGCGACACAGTGTCAATTAAGGCTCCATGCGAATTTGTATTGATCGTAAATAAGTACTTTGCAAAGCGAGAATTATATGGGCGAACAATCTGAAATTATTTGAGTCACTCTCAATTTAGGCCCAAAGATGATCACAAGTTGCATTAAGTGCCAAGATTCCCCTGCTCTGTCGAGAAGTAGAGAAAGAAAGGTAGACACATAAATGATGAATGTAAAACATAGTGGTTAGCCTGTACAGAACCGATTTGGTGTCTTTACACTGAAATAAGTGGGCAGATAAAGAGAAGTGCAAGAGAGCGAGATCAAAATTTGGTGTTTATGTAGTCAACACAAACAAATGTCTCTGTTACGTATCACAAACAGCCGCTCAGCCTGCCATCCTTCATAAATCGCTGCGGTGCTTTCACGATCAAGCTCATATATGATATTCCAGATAGTGCTTCAAGATATCATCCAACCGTAAGGGCTCTCGTCAAGCTGATTTAGAGTTCCGAGGAGGCAAGTCATTTTGCCTTCAAAGGGCGGGTGGTAGCAGTGTCCTACGTTAGGCTTTACTTGGCACCTAACGGTAGCTTCTGCTGTGGAAAAACAGTCCCTCCTTGTTGTTACCACTAGAGTATTTCTAAGTTTCGGAAAGCCATAGTCGAGAAAGAGCATGAGTCAAATTTGAGGCTGCGCATCTACGTGTGTGATATTGTTCATTTGCGATGTACACGAAAAAGAAAATACATTGAACGCCTTTGTTCTTGAGAAAAAGGAGAGGAAACAAGAATAAGACAGGAAAGATTACCAGACGTGTGTTGAATTTTCTATAGTACGGTAGGAGAAGGAGCCTAAGGGAGTACAAAATACAGAAGTGCGAATAAAAAAAACACGTGGGTCTAAACACCACTGCTGCATGAGATCCTGCTGGACGCAAGATTTCAGGCGTTCCATGTAGTTAGTCCTGTCATGGTGCCTGCTGAAGGCATGTAAGTAGTGCGCATAAAACACGTAAAATACTCAACAGAAAAAGTATATGAAGAATATGTTTTGTGATAAACTTGATTAGGAATTCGGAGACCCTTAAGAGTCACCTTTAAGAGCTGAACACGATATCGGTATCCTGTCGTTAGTGCGTACTTTAAACTCTAGTGCAGGTAATATTCTTGAACTTGCTATGCACCCACTACATGGCCCTGAGAGAATAGGTGCAGTAACACGTATGCCTTGTTTAATGGGTGATTGGCTTTAAACCTTGAAGTCATTAAAATAATCACATTTTTTGACGCTAAATGGCAATGTATGCTTGCACCACGCTATATTACTGCAATATCTCATGGTGTATTGTGGAGCATATACACAGGACGCGTGTGTTTGTAAAACATGGAAGTTACTTTCACTGCGTTTCCAAGCACAGTAAGTTATCTTTGCCGCAATAACAAGCAAACGCGTGGCTGTGTGGTAGAACACCCGCTTGCCACGCAAACGAGCCGGTATGAATCCCCACTCAGACCTAAAATTTTTATTGCGATAGCAATTACATGGACACTCTTGACTAGATTCTGCCGCCTGCCATGGCGTCGACGTCGGCATCGCCGTGACTCACAGTGTATATATATATATATATATATATATATATATATATATATATATATATATATATATATATATATATATATATATATATATATATATATATATATGCAAGAAAAAAACCAGAAAAAGACTCTGGTGCGCCCAATCGAACTTGGAAGCTCTGCGCAGTGAATGCGAGGCGTTAACCACTGAGCCACCGAAGAGCACGTTGTTTAACGTGCAAACTGGAAGCTATTTATATTTACCAGTTACTGCTGGTTATGGCCATCTCAGAGGGGAACTACAGTGTTAGGTAGTTCAGCATTGACAGCAAGATGACGCAATGAGCGCGCGGCGGCGGCACGCGCCCTCATATCCCACGCGTACTTTGCCTCGCGGAGAGGAGTGGGTGGTCTTAAAGCCCCTGAATGCAAGCTCGCGCACCCTCATCTCGTGATTGGCAGCATCGTATGTATTGGCTGTCCTTAAGCTTTACCGGAACAATTATGTTTTAGTTACTGGGCGCACAAAGGTCACTGCAATCGTCGCACAGTCTCCGTTTCCGAAAAGAGCGTGCTTTTCAGACTGAGCGAAGCAACAACTGAGACTCTTATTCGCGTTCATCTGTACCTGTGAGTACGTTGACTGCGTTATTTGTGCGTGAGAAACGCGAGGTACGTTCTGATCTGTTTGCCATTCTGCGCGTCACCTTCCAATTTGTTACTATCGCGTTCATTACTTCACCTTTGCGGCAAAGCTGTGACTTTTTTATTATTTTTATTCTCATCTGTCTCAGTTTTTCGATCGCGCAGAAAATACTTTTTCGCTCACAACCAATGACACCTACACCAACGCCAGAATTTCTGCGAAACCAGCTCTTTAGCGTTATCGTGTTGAACACGTGTTTTCTTCCCACACCTCTTTGCATCTATCACTTTGTATGTTGCATCCTTGTAGGCTCCTTCTGCCTGTAAAGCGTGCACTGCCTCACAATCTGTATACGTGAAAAGAAGCCGCCTTTATACATAGCAGGATACTGAATAGCTCTCATCTAGAGTGTGTGCGCGTGCGTGCGTGCGTGCGTGCGTGCGTTTGTGTGTGTGTGTGTGTGTGTGTGTGTGTGTGTGTGTGTGTGTGTGTGTCTTATTCATTTTACGTATAGATATACGCAAGGCCACAGAGAAAAGTGGCAAAGAGCAAGCTGGCTACTGTGACCTGGAGGAGGTACAACGACTGCATGTCCATCTAAATGCATGCATTCATGCGTGCATGTCGAGTGGTAGATAACACTCGTGTACAATTCATGGTGTATCCACGAACTCTTTCAATTTTGCGTGTGCATCGTCATCAGCCTGACTATGCCCATTGCAGAGCAAAGGCCTCTCCCATAATCCGTCAATCAACCCGGTCTTGTGCTTTGCATTACCACGTTATGCCTGTGAACTTTTCAATCTCATCGGCCCACCTAACTTTATGTCTCCCCTTTATGTGTTTGCCTTCTCTGGGAATCCAGTCAGTTACCCTTAATTACCAGCGGTTATCTTGCCTAGGTGCTATGAGTGCAGCCCATGCCCATTTCTTCTTGATTTCAACTATGGTATCTTTAATCACGGTTTGATCCCTGGCCTACTCTGCCCTCTCCTTGTTTCTCAAGGTTACACCTATCATTTTGCATGTGCATAAATATACAAAACAAACTAACGAACGCATCAACATGCATGAAGTGTTGTTGATCTGCCTCCTCCTCACCCCCCTTCCGCTCCGTGAAAAAAATTCTGGCTACACCACTGGTGGGAACACATCGACAGTTAATCGGCAGTACATGCGCGCAATCGCAGCGCCTGCATGTCTGTATGACTGTTAAGAAGACTGCATTCACATGAATATGATCGCTGACCAGCGATGCTACTTGATTCACGACATACAGGAGGAAACTTCAAGCCACAGCCAACCACACGCCATACGATAAAATCCAATGTCTCCGTCCAGAAAGTCTCTCTAAAATTAAGCTTATGCTCTTTTACTTCTTTTTTTTAACTTGAGCAATAAGGCAGTTTTTGCAGTGACACGCAACGTATAAACTCACTTGCCGCATGAAATCGACGTATCACGCACGATCTTCAATTTTAATAGCGGAGCTGCTTAAACCCATGAACTAAAAAAACTTCGTCTAGCCATGAAGTCGGTGCGCATCACCATGACAATTGAACGAGCAATAGCCACTCGGAAAAGAAATCTAAGCATATCCACGGAGTGAATGATGATGAGTGAAGTGAAGCGGCCTTCAGCCTGTTCGCCCGTTCGTTCTTGCTTCCGTCCGTCCGCGCGACCATCCGTGCATTCGTCCGCGCGTCTGTATGCCTGTCCGCGCGTTTGTCCATGCGTCCGTCCGTGCGTCCGTATGCCTGTCCGCGCGTTCGTCCATGCGTCAATCCGTCTGGCCGTGCGTACGTCTATCCGTCCATTCGTCCGTCCGCGCGTGCGTCCATTCGTCCGTCCGTCTGCTAGTCTGTCTGACCGTCTGTCCGTGCGTTCATCTCGTGAACACTCCAAGTGCCGCCATTTCGCATCTCGCATCCACTGTGGCACATACCCCCTCTAGAGCGGGTGTGTGCCAATCGTGTCACGCTGACGCACAGGGGACATTGCTCGACCCTAAGAAGCTTCGCCCCTAAAATTAGAATCGGCTTATACCAGAAACCGAACATAGGCCACCTGTGTGGCAGGCAGCTGTTATACCACAGAGCCACGCCGCTCCATCAAACTGCTCGAAAAAAACAACAACAACAAGGAGACCTTTGCATGCATTATGTAAAGTGAGGATTCCCGTTGTAACACGTATATAATTGCATGGTGTAATAGAGTATAGAAAAAAAGTGAAAGGGAAGTGAGGGTGAGGAGTAAATTTATGTTGTACAAGCCTAAATCTATAGCCCCGTGGTCATGACACTTGTCTTTGAACAAGGATTGCCTGGGTTAAATCCCGCACAGTCAAAAGATTTAGTTTGCTTTATTTATTTCTTCAGACACTCCTCCACTCTTCATTAACTTTCTGCTGTTGATTTCCTGAGTTTTTTTTTCATACGCCGTGGGCGATGAACACCGGCTTTAAATGCACGGGGTCTTCAAATACAGCTTCGTTGTAAAAGAGATTGGCGAGTGAGAATTAGAAACGGCTGCAGCATGAAGTGCAGATTTCACCACTGGTGCGGTGAGGAATTTAGGATAACTTCGGGGCTTTTCATTACAGTGCCAGCATCGGCTGCAGGGTGTGCACACTTCACTCAATTAAGAGAGTCTGAAAATTTTAAGACGAAAATCGATGATATAGACCCAGTGGTGTGAGGGAAAGGGCTATGCCTGCAGTTACCACTCCATGCCTAGTATGAAGTATGTTAGAAAGGAAAGAAATAAAAAATGATCAGGCTAACGCTAAGCACATGGTCGATTCGTTTGCCCGGAGGGGCATCACACGACGGTGTTCTCGAGAAAGCTCGCCCGCATAAGACCATCAGTACCTAAAAGTTTTTTAACAACTGCAACTATCGTGGTCATTATTACAAACCAAGCAAATTCTGCTTCATAGATTAAATCCCGCCACCCACTACAGAACGTACACATCTTACTGTGCCTCTTCTCTTATGGCCGTAAAATGGGTGCATATAAAGTTTGAATAGATTTCATGCGCATGATTGGCCATGGTTGAAAGCATGCTACCCCTAAAACAGAATGAAACCATACGCAAGAGCTTAAGTGACACAAGCTACTTTAACTCTGTCAATTAAATTGTAGCAATTCACAATCTAAACTTCTCAAGTAACATAATACAATGAAAAGTAAGCACAAAATGTTTAAAGCATGCACAGAGGACAGAATATTGCATTCGCGTTCAACTCTTAAAGGTGAAGTTCAATATCTCCTATTTCTCGCAATCCTAAAAGCCTTCCACAACAGTTATGCATCCTGCAGCCCGCTTTCTTCAGCGACCTCAACGGAAAGCTTTCGGATAGGCTATCTCATCAGCACTAAACAATATACCACATGCTATTATCAGACAATCACTCTTTGGATATAAATTTAGGGGAGTTGAAATATTTGTAACTGCCTTGCTAGCACAAAAATGCTAATATTTGCATCGATTGCAGCACCTGTGTCAAGAGTCACTCCGCATCTCACACTTGAAGTGTGGCAAAAACTGCTCCGGAGCATATCATGGCTCACGAGTCGCGTTGACGAGTACACTGAGCACGCCGTTGGAAGAAGGCGTGGCGTGCATGCGAGCGTATGTGCATACTTAATTTTGTTCTTATAGATACAAGCGCCCATATCTAATACATGTTGTTTAAATCAAGAAATTTGTCCAATATTATTTATTTGAAATTACAGAAAGAAGGCATCTGTGTGCTTACTGTGGTGTTCTTTTTACTGTGAAAGAAGGCCTCTTCAGATGCACACAAGCACTAATTACGCCATTATTAAATTAAAACAATTACCTTTTTAACCAGTGAAAACAGCCGATCGAGTGCTATGAGCGAACTCAAGTCCTTCCTGTGAATAGTCCAGAACCTTTTTGAATGTTTTGAAAGCTCGCCGCTGGAAGTCACAACAAAGCGATAAAAGTTGGCTAATTTAGCTGCCGAAAACAAAACCGACACACTACCGAGCGCATCTACCACTCACTTCAAAAACTCCCTCAACGGTGATACTTTTGCGCTCGCATTGGGAGAGGATAAGCGAGCGTGGATAAGCAGTCACAAAGAAAATTGTCTATAGGTTGACGGTGGATAACGGTGACGCACAAATTAGGCACGAAAATAACACACACAGGACGAGATTGACCTAACAACGTTTGTCGCTCGACAATTGGCACGCTGCTTAAAAAAACACGCACTAAACGTAATCACATGTACCGATTAGTGCAAACTCATAAGTTCCCCAGTTGTTAAACTTCACTGTGCATAAAAAGAGTGCTGTTTTCGTTAATGGGGCCTGTGCAGCGAACGAAGTGACCTTTGCGGGACCGGCAACTAATGCAATTGTTCTGGTGAAAGCAGAAGGCACACAAATCTCCCCAACGAAGGATAAGCACGCACGCACAACCATCTAACCCCCCTCCCCCCATCCGCAGAGCAAAGTGCGCATGGGAGATAAGTGTGCGCCGGCGCATCGTGACGAGCTAGGCGCCGAGAGTGAGTGGCTTCTATCTATCTATCTATCTATCTATCTATCTATCTATCTATCTATCTATCTATCTATCTATCTATCTATCTATCTATCTATCTATCTATCTATCTATCTATCTATCTATCTATCTATCTATCTATCTATCTATCTATCTATCTATCTATCTATCTATCTATCTATCTATCTATCTATCTATCTATCTATCTATCTATCTATCTATCTATCTATCTATCTATCTATCTATCTATCTATCTATCTATCTATCTATCTATCTATCTATCTATCTATCTATCTATCTATCTATCTATCTATCTATCTATCTATCTATCTATCTATCTATCTATCTATCTATCTATCTATCTATCTATCTATCTATCTATCTATCTAGTCGCCTACAACTTTTAGCTCTCCCGGCCGTTTTATAATGGTATCGATACCGTAATCGGTGTATGATGAGCATAAGTGGCTAGTCTTAACAAGGAAATCACGACATGTATGTCATAAATGTCATGATTTACTTTTCAAATCAAATCAAATGATTTTTATTTCCCAAAAAATACAGTTATGGGAGAGCTATAGCTGCTCTTGCAAAGGTTCCGTTCACATGACATATTGCAAAACTGGTATGGTACGACATGACTGCATGGCGAACATGAGTGAAAGACCCTAACGTCGAAATCATAATATACATGTCATGTAAGTAAAGACTACATGCCACGCTCATGATGCGTTCGTGGAGGCTTCGCTAGCTTAACACGTACCAAATTTAGTATTACGTGACGTGAATGGACGACAAAGATATGTGACCGGTGAGAACATGATAATCATGAGATGCGTGTCACGCAAGAACATAACTACATGCTACGCTCATGATGCGTTTACGGCCATTTGACTCGCTTCATACATTAAAATTTGATATTACGTCATGCGAACGCACGACAAAGGTAAATGACGCACCCAAATATGATAACCATGACATGGGTGTCATGTAGAACATGACTAAATGGTACGGTCATAGCCCACTCGTGGCTGTTTGGCTAGCTCCACATATACTAAATTTCGTATGACGTGGCGTGAATAGACGACGAAAGTAAATTACATATCTAAACATGATAATCATGATATGCATGTCATGTAAAACATGACTACATACTACGCTTATAACGTGCTCACCACCGTTTAGCTGACTCCAGATAGACCAAATTTGGTACCACGTGACGTGAGTAAACGACGAAGGTAAATGTCACATCGAAATATGATTATCATGACATGGAAGTGATGTACGGCATAATTTACGTGCGCTTCGAAACGTCGTGCTGATAATAAAATGACATATCAACCTTTCTCATTCGGCCCCGCCGCGGTGGTCTAGTGGCCATGGTACTCGGCTGCTGACCCGCAGGTCACGGGATCGAATCCCTGCTGCAGTGGCTGCATTTTCGATGGAGGCGGAAATGCCGTAGGCCCGTGTGCTCAGATTTGGGAGCACGTGAAATAACCTGCAGATGGTCTAAATTTCCGGGGCCCTCCACTACGGCGTCTCTCATAATCATATGCAAGTTTTGGAACGTTAAACCCACATATCAATCAACATTCCTCATTAGTGCTTCGCATATAATTGATTCCCGCTCTACGTGGGATCTGCCAATTGTTTTCCTTCTTGAATTTTCATATATATAGGTTCGTACACATGTACAGTGAATGACGGCGGCGACGGCAGCGGCGGTAACGGCAAAAACCAAAAACAAAAAAACAGCTGAGATTATCTATATAATTGCTATCGCAATATAACTAACGTATACAGATTGCCCGCATTTAGGTTATCTTTCCTTAGTGTCTTCATATTACCTACCCGCTTGCGTCGCATATTTTCGCAAGCTGCATAGTGACTTCATTAGGGAGCTGAGGTGGTCACATGCACTGCGCTCCACATATTTGTTAAGAATTCCTGTCACTTGGTTCGTCGAAGAATTTCTGGCGGACTTGCCGCTTCTTGTTTACCTTCCATTTTCTCTTCCCTACTATCGTCACCGCTTTTTATTTTCCCCCATACATCTTCTTCTCCTACACTGTCACTGCTGCGAGCTGAAAGCCTGCAACCACAACCGCACTTCGCTCCCTTGTTCGCACTGAGGACTTTCGGGCATCGGCGATTGGGAAACCCACTATTCTGCTTCCGGTCCCTGCGGGGTATTACGCTCCGGACACGCTACGCCATATTCGACGGGAAGGGCTTAACAGAAGCTTCCGGCTGGTTCATTTTAGCGCCTTAATTAACTGTTATTTGGGAAACCCAGAGTATGATCTTGGCTTTAAAACTGTCAAAAATTGCTCGTGACACGGACTGACGAGACGAATAAAGGTAGTGGGGCTGAAGTTTACTTGTCTCCGACTCTCCGATTGTACGCCATGTTGTGAACCACACTGCACTGAGCGCCAATATAGGCTCCATAGAAATTTTCCCACAAAGACATGATACTCTCAGAGTACAAAGGCCATCACAAGAAAACGACGAGATGGGCATCTTCAGCTAGCAACGATGACGGCGGCTCTCTTGCGAATGGCCGAGCATCGCTATGACAGATCTACAAAACTGCAGTGGCGTTGACTCGGTGAAGATAGGTGGGAAAAATAACCTTGTTTTGAGCGTGAAAACAGTGTACGTTAGAGACTTCCGAGGAGTTGACACAAAATATTTAATTTATCTAACGCTGAGCAGTCTGGTGTATTCCTCCCAGATTTAGCTTGAGCGTATTTTTTATTGCATCACGTAATAAATGCGCTTACAGGAGACGCCTCACTTATACACAGAAGCCCCGGCTCGCATGCAATTTATGTAGTCATTTTTCCCAGTTCCATTTTTCCAACTTCGTGGGGGTAGTATATTTCGTAGTCGTTCTTTCGATTGCAACAATAGGATTCTGTGGTTTGCACTGCGTATACACAAGAGAGTCAGCTATGCCTACATTATTGTTTTATATTACCCTCAATTATTTTTTAAAACTGTTACGGCTGTAATTAACCGAAAGTATGCAGAGTATACCAGTGAAAGTCGTGACATTGAAAGAAGTTCTAAAACACACATCAGAGTACATCTTGTGTGAGGCCAGGTATCTTCACAATCACCGAAAAGTGAGCAGTGCCTCGCTTATGTTGAAGACATAACTGGCTGAAAGGGGCCGGGCTGGGCCGGGCCCAAACCTTTTGGGCCCGGGCCGAGGGCGAGCCACATTTAAAAACACAGGGCCAGGTTCGGGCGAGCCGGAGCATGAAGTTTGTGGGCAAGGTTTGGCTAGGGCCGGGAAACTCGGCCCGTGTAGTGCTCTATTGTAAACTTTATTGCGTTGATGTAAGCGAGTATACCAACACTGCAGCCAGAAATGGTGTTGCCCCTATATGCTGCTTGTGCACTCTCCATTTTTATGAAAGAAAACACGCGACCACGTGGCCTGCGTGCCCCGGCGGCTGCTGCAAAAACTCTAAGAGTTTGCGAAGAAATACTGCTGAGCATTACAATGAAGAAAAACTGCAAAACAATGCAATGGTTTCTTAACGCTACGCGAATATTGAAGCGTCTGGGTTGTCAAGGGAGGCACTGTTACCAAGCCTGCAGTAACAGCAGTGGTGTTGCATATATAGTTTTTAGAAGACGTGTCTTTATGGAAGATAGCCGTACAGAACTTCATAGTCATGTTGTCCTGCAGGTTCCTACGAAATAGACCAACGGTAAAAATCGGATGACACAGAGAGGCAAGCGAAGTAAATAACTACGCATTTAAGGAAGCAGCATAGGATTAAAACACAGTTTTGCTTGGTGTGAGGTGCAATGTGGGGAATAAAAAAAAAGGGTGTTTCGTCGCACCTATCCCCGTTCACAGCTGTAGTGCTGCAGGAGGCAAGAGTGGAAGCGGCGCGCTAAGCCGTCGTCTGCGGTTGGCCCTCGGAGAACAACTCTGAGGGTTAAAAAGCGCGTGAAAACCGTCTTTTCTCGCTTCAACGAATACGCTACCTGAGCAACCCGCTATTTATTTTAGTTTCACCACACGAAACGTATGTCTTCGTTTATATAAAAACAGACAAAATAACCCGGTCATCAATAAAAGAAAAATACAAAATAATTGATGAATTTTTCTAGAAATATTTTCAAAAATGACGCCAGACTGTTCAGAGAATAAGGGGGCTTGTCTTCAAAGGGATCACGCTTCGAAGGGATCAGACTATCGTATAAGCGGCACACTTGTTTATTGGTGGTTTCAAGGTTTCAGAGGAAATTAGGAGATTAAGCGGATGATTTGGTCGGAAGAAGAAGAGGTGACGTCTGCAAAGTCCTGAAGTCTGGACGAAGTGCTTGAAGGTGAACAAAAGGCGTACAAGTAAACGAGTGCTTTTTGGAGATGCTTACGGGCTGATTCGCTGAGTATAGCGACTATAAGGTGAAATATGGCATCTGTAAGTTACTAGCCAGAGCAAGCAGAAGAAGCTTAACGGCAAAGGTTTATTACTTATGCAACTTCGGTTTTATTTCCAAGGAACGTCGTATATCACTGAGCATTATAAAAGTTGCAATTTCTCACATTTCAGTGCGCCAACTGCGCATCTAAGAATGCTTTATGTCAGCGTAAATGAAATGTTAATGGCGGAACTCAGACACGCACACATACAGAGAGAAAAAGAAACTGAATGCTGATGATATTATTTCAACGCTGACAGGTGTCTTGCCTTAATGATGATGACGCCTGTTCTGAATGATGTAAGACCCTTTTGATTTCGAAGTACAGCATTAATTGTAGCTTTTGAAATACCTTGCTAATTAAGTTACAATATATGCCCCACTATATTCAAATAATGCGTCTCTATCGAATCGAACACTACAGCTCAACAAGACGACGGTTGCCTTTGTTGTCGAATATTTTCAGCCGTGCTTTTTGAATCGTGCCAAACCGTCCACGTGCTTCCAGTTTCTTAGCGACTCTATCAAACTATCATCAGTCTTCAGCACGCTGTACTATCAACACAACCGGTAAGTTTAATTGTGTGGTTTTCTTTGAGGGTCATATTATACAGTGGCTGCAGTCTAAACTGATGAAGTTCAGACTATTTACAAGCAAATATAATTTTGCCTTGAAGTATGATAACCTCCATTAACATGCGCTTTCGGTAGAAATTTAATAATGACTTATTTAGCCACTCAACGATAAGTTCGCAAGCACACACAAACCTCGCCGGGATATGCAGAATGAATAAAAACTCCAAGTTTTTATAAGCTATGCTTATTACCTTACACCGAACAGTTAACATTAACTGGACAGATACGTCTTCGTTATTAGGGGCAATAAATACACATTTATATTGGCAGATTTGTTACTTGTAATATTTAAAAACTTGTGTTCAGGGGGAAAAGGAGCTTATCGGGGTTTTCGAGTATAAGTGAAGTGAATATTTTACGGTGCAATAAACATAGTCCTGCAAACAATTTCATACTTTTCTGTTTGGCTTACGAGATCATGCTTTATTTCAATAACCTGCACAAACAGTCCAGGCAGCGAGGCAGTCCAGGCAGCGAGAGAGCCGTAGCATTTACAAGAACGCAGCGCCCGTAAGAGAACGCTGGTGGTGGAAGCGGGCAAGGTGTCTTCGGAAGCGGTCAGCGCTACTAGGAATCAAGTGGGCAGAACCGGGAACAACGCCCCCTGAAATACGTCACAGCTCTGCTATAAAACCACCGCTCCAGAGAGGATCAGCCGTCATTTCACGGGCAGTCCAGGCAGCAAGAGAGCCGTAGCATTTACAAGAACGCAGCGCCCGTAAGAGAACGCTGGTGGTGGAAACGCTGGTGGTGGCAGCGAGGTTCAGCCGTCATTTCACGGGCAGTCCAGGCAGCGAGAGAGCCGTAGCATTTACAAGAACGCAGCGCCCGTAAGAGAACGCTGGTGGTGGAAGCGGGCAAGGTGTCTTCGGAAGCGGTCAGCGCTACTAGGAATCAAGTGGGCAGAACCGGGAACAACGCCCCCTGAAATACGCCACAGCTCTGCTATAAAACCACCGCTCCAGCGAGGGTCAGCCGTCATTTCACGGGCAGTCCAGGCAGCAACGAGGCTGAACGGCAGCAAAAAATTTACCTTGCTTTACGCAGGTACGTGAACGACTTATACTTTGGCTTCTTTGTTCCTGGACTGCTCAGTGAGTGACGGGTATTATGGGTGATAAGCCGCCCACTACTGTGAAGGAACTAGTTAAGGCCTTGTCAGATTTTTCTGCTAGAATTGATACCAAACATGATGAGCTAAAGAAAGACATCACAAAGGTTATTGAAGGCGAACTACAAACTCTTAGACAGTCAATCAACTTCATGAATGAGCAATTTGAGCAATTCAGGGTGGAACTTGGCGAAACAAAGAAAGAACTTGCTGCGGTGCGAGCAGAAAACCACGCGATTAAAAGCGAAAACAGTCGCCTCGTCAAGAATATTAAGGAAATAAAACAGGAACTCACTGCTCAGCAACAATATAGTAGACAGAATAACCTAGAAATAAAGGGAGTTCCTGTGATGGAGGGGGAAAACTTGGTCTCCACAATGCAACAGCTTGCCAGCTACCTGAAAGTTGAAATCAAAGAAACAGATATAGACGTCGTGCACCGAGTGCCATCAAGGAACGCGTCAACACCTAACATCATAGTTAGGTTTCTTTCGAGAGCTGTGAAAGATAATGTTCTGAAGACTGCTAAGAAGCAACGACTTAACACGACAGCTTTAGGTTTTCAGGGCATCGCATCTCCAGTGTACATAAATGAGCACTTGTGTCCGGCAAACAAGGAATTGCTAACAGCCGCTCTAAAGACAAAGCGGGAAAAAAAGTGGAAGTACACCTGGGTAACTGGTGGAAAGATTTTGATGCGGAAGGCGGATAATTCACGTGTGCTTCACGTCACATGTGCTGAGGATCTTTCCAAAGTTGTTTGAGGATTGCCTGCTTGTTTCTGTAACCTGGAGTTTCCTATACTTTTAAATGGCGTTTTCTTTTTCTGAGGTTGAAAACATATGGCTGCAGCAGGATCATTTCGCAGTATTACATTGTAATATTCGCAGCATAAAAAAGAACTTCGATCATCTGCTTTCGTACTTATCACAGCACTCGTTTAAATATGATGTCATCGCTATAACTGAAACTTGGTTTCGAGAAAGCGAATCAGTTCATTTACCCGGCTACGTCATGCTTTCGCAACCTAGAAACAGTGCTACACGAGGAGGGGGTGTGGCGCTATTTATCAAAGACTGCTTTAGTTTCGTTCACCTTAGCAATAGCTCATGCTGCAGTTCATCGGCAGAGACTCTTTTTATTCATCTTCAGAATGGTGTCATCATCGGTGTAATATATCGTCCACCAATTTCCAGTGTGGCTGATTTCATTACTGTGATGGAAAGTACCATGATACCCATTGTGGCCTCTAAAGCACCTATTATTGTCTGCGGTGATATTAACATAGACGTGTCTGGAGATACATGTGATGATTACGTGTTTTTGCTACAATCAGTTAATCTGAGAAATGTTATTTCATCACCCACTCGCATAACAGACCACTCGGAGTCGATTATTGATCACGTGTTGTGTAACGCTGACCTGGATGTATCGGCAGGCGTATACGCTGTTGCTATTGCGGATCACAATCCCACCTTTCTATTTTTACCCCAGAAATACATTTGTGCTCCTGCCATACCTGCCATTAAACGAACAACACGTGTCGACTATAATTCCGTGCAAAAACTACTACAAGGAACGAATTTTGATGCCCTCTATGATGAAGACGTGGACGTCGAGTGTGATAACATTGTAAAATGCATTATGGATGTCATTGAACGATCAACGCGTAGCTGTTCGCGCCGAAATTATGACCATGCCATATGTCCATGGATGAATAGAAATATACTTGAGGTTTTGAAGCTGAAAGATTTTTACTACGACAAATGGAAAAATAACAGGAGCAATGAATACTACCATCAAAATTTTAAGCTTTACAGAAACAAGTCAGTAGCAATGATAAGAAAATCCAAGAAGTGCTACTATACCAACCTAGTGAAAAAAAATGATGGTAACACGAAGAAAATATGGCAGATTGTTAAAGACGTCACTGGCATGGGTAGCAAAAAACGCATTACACCTGATAATCCAACTCGTGAAGTGGCCGACAACTTTAACGATTACTTTACTAATATTGGTCTCAGCCTTGCGAGGAAGTTCCCTACTCATATGCAGAATTTAAATGCACCCTGTACTGTTACCAATAATTTTGATTTATGTGATGTAACTGAGGATGACATCCGACAAGTAATTAATAAGTTACCAGGGAACAAGGCAGCTGGACATGACGCCATATCATCAAGGATTTTAAAGGAGAATATTGATGTATTGTGTGGTCCCTTATGCCATATATTTAATCATGCATTTTCCTCTAAAACTTATCCTAGTATACTTAAGACCGCCAAAGTAATACCAGTGTACAAATCTGGTGATCGGAATCTTCCGGACAGCTACAGACCAATATCTGTTCTGAGTAGTATTAACACTACGCTTGAAAAACTAATATCGTCGCAATTAAGGCGCTTCCTGGGTGAACAGAATGTACTTTGTCCCCAGCAACACGGCTTTGTTGCAAACAGGTCCACTTCAACTGCTGTTTCGATGCTTACGCAATATATTAATTCCGCGCTACATGAAAACAACATAGCAATAGCAGTATTTTTAGACATACGAAAGGCATTTGATGCTATTAGTCATTCCATTTTACTGGAAAAAATGCATTCTTATGGGATAAAAGGTAACTCGCTTGATTTTTTTTCTAGTTATCTATCGGCACGCAAACAAAAGGTAGTCATTGGTGACATCAAATCATCCTACGGTTATATTAAATGCGGGGTGCCACAGGGTTCAGTTTTGGGCCCTATATTGTTCTCTCTTTATATTAATGATGTCCCGCGATCCCTACAAAGGTCAAGGGCACTGATGTACGCGGACGACACTGTTTTAGTTTTCACAGGACACTCCTTAGCAGATTTACAAAATGACGCGATGACCGATTTATCGAACATTTCGGAATGGTTTGCCAGGAATCAGCTGACTGTTAACTGTACTAAAACAAAGTATATGGTGTTTCACTCTCGTAGGAAACATATTGACGCTGAATCTCTTAACCTAACAATAAACAACACTCCTATTCAACAAGTTCCTTGTTTTAAATATTTAGGCGTCACTTTTGATGAACACTTACACTGGCATGAGCAAGTACAAAGTGTGTGCGCAAAGCTAGCCTATGGCTGCTATTCTCTAATAAAAGCTCGCCAATATTTTCCACAAGCTATTCTCCGCACACTCTACTTTTCATTGTGTCATTGTCACATAGGTTACTGTCTGGAATCGTGGGGTGTGACGTACAACAGTTATCTAAAAACTCTTGAGCGACTTCAAAAGCGTACACTGAAAATCATAAGCCAAGGTGAATCAGTAAGTAATATTTTCCAATCACAACGCATTCTCTCAGTTCCGATGTTGCGTGACTACAAAATTGCTGTTTCAGTAAATAACATAATTAATAGAAATTCACCTTTGCCTGCTGATCTTTTTTCAATTCCTAAACGCAATACGCGACATGCTTCGAATGGTAATTTCAATCTGCCCAAATGTTTTAATGTTTACGGAGAAAGACTGATACAGTTTAGTGGAACAAAAATATGGAACACGGTCCCCCTAGAGATTAAAACGGCACGTAATTTCAGCATGGCATGTAAATCATTTTTTCTGTGGAGTCAAGACATGTAAGCATGTGTGTGTGATTCGATTTTCATTGTATTTTTTTTAATAAGTGCCTATGTATAGAAACTAGCTGCAAGCTAATAAGTATGCATATCTGCAAGAAAAAATGTATTACTGTGTTATCTGTATCACATGATTGTTTTTTTATGTTGTTACCTCAGAGCTGACCTGTACACTTTTTTATGTTGCACATTGTATTGGACCGTCCACTAGCCACTTTAGGCTATCGGTCCAAATAATCCCTGTAATTGCATATATCTATTTATGAAAATAAAGATTCATTGATTGATTGATTGAAAACGATATTGATACAGCCATCATTTTTCCAGCAAAAGGGCGCGGAGCTTCTGCTCTATTGAAGTGCTGACTCTCCATTTTTATGCTGGTGTTTTTCTTTTTCCTATCATGGTCTAAAAGAGTGAGCCATAAAGACTGAGCAAATACGTACCCAATTAAAATCTTATCAACCTTCGAGTGTCAGTACGTCTTAAAATCATGATATGATTGCTCCGAAAATTTCGACCACCTGGGGTGCTTCAACTTGCACCCAAATCTAAATACATGGGTCTCAGGAACTTTCGCCCCCATCAAAGGTGCAGCCGCTGTGGCTGAGATTCAATTATGCGACCTTCGTGTCAACAGTTATACATCATAACCACTTGACCACCGTGGTGTATGAAGACATCAGGGGAAAGATGGCGATTCTTTGAATAATGATCATAATGAGGATGGTGACGAAAAAAGCGCAGCAAAAATGCCTCACAGAATAACACACGTCGAAAATACTGGCACAATATAAAAATTTTTGAAGTTAGCGATGGGTTTATAAAATCTGAAGAGGTAGTTGATAGCCTCAAAATCGAGGTGTCGTGTTGCAAGCGCAAGAAAGTCAATCGTAATCACGGACAGGAGCGCTCATCTAACAAAAAGTATATTCATTAAGTTCGTTATGTCCGTAAAATATAAATTACTGGCATCAGAATTTGAGGGAAAACGTTTTAAACGTCTTTGTTGCAGGAGAATGAGCCAATTAATTAATGGTTCCTTGCTATTACCCTCGTACTAGTCAGTTTGAGTGGGGAAGTATGCAGCAATAAGTTGAAGCTGAATACAACCTTAAGAAGGATTTAGATGTATTCTTTGAATAACTAAATGTACCTAATCATCCCGCAATAACGAGAGCGCTGAATGGTGTCTCGAAACAGCCCCTAATGCACACTGTCCCAATTTCCCCAAATTTGTTAACTAAATCTAAACTTAGAAATTAACTTGTGTCGTACGTCGAGTTATTATGAGGCAGCGACGCCTTGAACAATCGAGGTATAGCACTGACAGAATACGAAGGTATATCGGGCGCACAGCGACAACGGCCGGAAGTCGTCGTCTTTCTCTGTTTCACTACAATAGCCCCCGGGAGTGAAGAGAATCCATGCTGGCGACTAAGACTCAGGTTGTACCAAAGGGTCATAATATGACTTGAGTCAGCTAACATGCACTGCGTCACGACCCCGATGTCTCAGGTCTTGGGATGGCTTGTCAGGCTCAACAATGTGGTTGACAGGCAGAGGATGTGTGGTCAATCGTACGGTAAGGGGCATCATAACGAGGATAAAATTCCGTCTGGAAATCTAGAGCTGTATGGTGGGACCGGCAACAAAACGAGCGAATCAGTCGCGAAACGTTGCGTAGACACGAGACACGTCGCTGTCATGCCATGGCTTTTCGCGAGCTTTTGCGGCGGTCGTAAGTGTACGTGCAAGCGGCCTACAGTCCACTGCGTATTAGTGCGCTTCAGATACTGTTGTGCACTCGGAAATGTAGGGATGTTCGTGGATTCATCGTGGCAGAAAAGGCGAATGTTTGATGAGCTGGTCGCGCTGCAACTGCGGCATGAGGCAGATGTACATCCACGGGAGCACCTGGTAGAGCCAAAGGAATCGACTCGAAGATTTCGTCGTGGACAGCCCTTCCAATGAGAGCATGAAGAGGTGGGGCAGGCTGTACAGTGCGATCGCATAGCGGGAGCACTGACAGTTGGCACGCCAACTCGTCACGAAAGAAGTCCTTATTCTGGCCGGATAATGACATTTCGGGCATCGTATCGGATGAAACGTGACATCTGAGCGCGAGTTGGCAGGTGGAATAGCGCTGCGCGGATTGACCATAAGTCGGCACAGATCGTCGAAGCTTTCGCAAAGTGTGACGAAGGCAGCGAAGAAAGAAGGGCTGTGTGTACGAAGCATCTGAAAGGCGTCATCCTACATGCCTTCAAAGAATTTTCTACAGCTAGGCTGTAGAAAATTAGGCTACCTACAACGCACTTTACGTTCAGCACCTCTCAGCATACGACTCCTCACTTACAGAACACTGGTTCGTCCAATATTGAAATATGCATCTGTTGTGTGGAACCCACACAAGATTTCGGACATTAACAAAATAGAATCTGTTCTGAAGAAAGCTGTACGCTTCATTTACCGTCGCTTTGACAGGTATTTTTCACCAAGTTCCCATCTTCCTATTTTACAGCTTACCAATCTATCTTCCCATCAACACGTTGAATGTTTGAAGTCCTTTATACCTTAATTAATTCCGCACGGTTCCCTCTACTCAGCAAATATATAGCACACGCTAGACCAAGGACCACCCGAAATTACCATGAGTTAAACATGTCAACTTTCGCTCATCATACGATTGTGTTTAAATATAGTTTTTTTGTTCATTCTGTTGAATCGTGGAATTTTTTGCCTGGTTACGTTCGATCTTTATCACTGGATGAATTTTTATTGTATATTACTAACCATTGATGTAGAGCGCACTTGCTATGCTCTTCTATGTATGTATTTGCCTACTCCTGCGATAGCCCTGTGGGGCTGCAGTATGTTCAAATAAATAAATAAATATGCTTCATTTGGTTCTTTTCGTTCATGAAGAAATCGACGCGGGCGAATAGGTCCACGACAAACTCTGTGCAGCTGGTCTAAGTCTCACCAGGCCGTTGAGTACGCATGCATAGACGCTGCTTGAAATAGAGCTATCTAAAAGTTGGGTGGCCGAATACATTCGTTAAAGCTGTCTTCAAAGCACACCACGTTCGCAGTTGACGCGTATGATTGTGGAACCACAGCCTCGCAACGTCAGCAAGGCAGAAAATAATGGCACGTAGTTTCGCCAGGTCATCACTTTTGTTGTGCTTGATCACGCGAAAATAGACAGAAAACCCGTCTTCAGCGTCATTCTCACCCGCAGCACTAAAGACGGGAGAGCCACGTTGCCTTCGAGCGGTGCCGCAGATGGTGGGAGCGATTGAGGCTTTACACTTATTGTCGACAGTCTCGCTCACGGCAGCGTTTGAAGGAGCTGGAAACGTTCAGTTACGAAGTTACAGGTTGAGGCAAGGGATTCAAGCATCCTTCACCAAACGTCGTACGTCAATTTATTAAGAGACAGCAATGCCTTAAAGAGTTAAAATATAGCACCGACATAACACGAAGGTAGATCGCGCGCACAGCAACAACGGCCATAACTTGTCTTTCTCTTTCTCACTACAGCTGTAACTATTCATCTGTATTGGAATAACAAGCATTCTACTAAAGAAATTGGCCTCATATCTTGAAGTCAAATATGATTAACTCGAGATATCTGTCACAACTGCTGGCTTACATGGAACACAAAACTTGTTGTGAAATGCATCTCGCGGAGCGTCTCGAAATTATAAAAGCCCATGTGCTGGGACTCATACGTAAAGGTAAGAAGCGGCTCTGCTAATCTTCTTAAAAGATGTGTGTGCCCATTCGAGTGGAATGAGAAGTTTTTGTGGTACAAGTTTATGCAAAATTAAATTCAAGCTAGGCTGTTGACATTGGAAGCACAGGGGCAGCACCGTTCGCTTTTCCGTTGGGAACGCATCTGTGAAACGGAGCTCCTTGGTTGAGACGCACCAAAATATACTGCGCACGATGCCACATTTGAAGTTGCTTTTAAATTTTCAAGCGGCAGCTTCCATTGTATGTAGTAAAACATTTATTATCTTGAAGCTGCGATAGCTTTAATCACTGTGATAAGATTTGCTGTAAGGTCGGCGGAATTTACTTTTTTGTGGAAGCTGGTGCCGCCATTTTGCTCTTCATTGGCGTCTCCTGCAGTGAGGGTTTATGACAGCTGCTGCAGCGAAATTAAGTCAAAGCTTGAAATTCTCGTTCGTGTATTCGCAAGCTATCAGAAAACGTAATTCTGTGCGGAGATGGGTAGTATATGCTGCATACATTTTACATCAACACCTCAAGGACTCACTGTCGGCTCTCCCGCAAAAGCATTTGCGTCAAACCATCCATGACGCTCAAGTGTCTGCAAACTTGACATTCGCGAGAGAAAAAAGTATCATATTATTATTTAATGGTTTCAGGCTGAACCTTAACTTGAGTGCCAAAATTGACCTTAAACTATTTTTTTTTCGGAAAGCAGCATGTGTACATGCCAGCCTGGAACGACAAACGTGCAGAAAAGAGTTCAAGTTAATTAAGAGTTCATCTCTGAACAAAGTACTGGCAGACTTTTGATTGAGTGAAACATCATCACCATCATCATCATTATCATCAGCCTATAGATACGCCCACTGCAAGGGCAAAGGTCTCTCCCATGTTATACTAATCAACGTAGTCATTCGCTTTCATCGGACACGTTATACCTATCAACGGCTTATTCTTCTCTGTCCTAATAAACTTCTCTTTTTCCCACGTGCGTTTGTCTTTTCTTAGAATTCAGTCAACCCGCCCCGCGAGTCGAACGGCTAAGGCACTCGGCTGCTGACCCGCAGGTCAAGGGATCAAATCTCGGCCGCATTCTCAATGGAAGGGCAAATGCCTAAGGCCCTTGTGCCTAGCATTAGGTGCACGTTATGGAACGCCAGGTGGTCGAAAATTTCCGGAGCTCTCCACTAAGGCATCATTCACATTATACGGTGGTCTTTAGTACCATGATGGCGCTTATCGCGCCATCGTTTGCTCACATGTGCGCTAAGCTGAAGTTTCTTTTCAGTTTCTCTGTTCTCATACTTGGTTTGTTTGGGTTCATTGTCAGTGTTTCCATTTGCTCAATAATAACGTGTGGCGTAACCGCGTGCTTCCGTTTATTAACAGTGTCTTTATTAAGACAGTGGTGGTGGTCTTCGTTACCAAAACGTTCAGCAGATAGAACCATTTAGGATAGGTAACGTGTATCAAATGTTCTGTCAAGAAACTCGTTTGAAAAATGCATTTTGGGAAATAAACATCCCACATCAGAACATTTGTGCCATTCTAATAAAAATATGCATAATCGTGTTACATTTTCCTCTACATTGCACAACATCAATAACATAATTATTATGTTTTCGCAACTTTGCACGGCATTTCCAATGTGGGAGCTGAGTTTCTACTAGATGTTTTTAACAGCAAAGGCCTCCCAGAGAACGGATATGTGCCACGGCCTGCTATCATTATGATAAACGAGATATGTGCCACAGAAGTTAGGTCACTCCCATTAGTCACCACTGGTCCTCTAAAAATAGTGAAGCAACAGTTAGCCAGACACCGGGTACCTACAACGAGGGAATGCTTAGGAACGAGAACGTCAACGGCGAGAAGACACCGCAGTGACATAAGGCATATGCCAACAATGGTGTGCTCGTTACGAGAGTTGCGAACGCTTAGTTTAAAAGTGCATGTATCGGTAGTTTGGACATTCATGTCGTGTCTGTAACTGTCAGTGGTATAACTAGAACCTCTCTTCTCCGTAAATCAACGTATAAAGGAACCTAGCATCGCCAAGCTGAAGCCTAGAAATGACCCTGAAGCAACTTTAATCATCTGGCTAAGGCGTTGAAACAACCCTGAAGCAACCATATCAGCCAAACTATGCATCACTTTTTAAAAATACATCTATATTAGGCTATAAGGAAATTTGCATACAAAAAAAAAGGCCAGGAAAGAGCAGACCCGACAGCAGTCCCGAGAGAGATCGCAACGCTTGCCTACATTTCTGAGGTGAAGGGATATAAACGTATAAGTTGAAAATTGGAGGAGTATAATATGATTGAACAAAGAACACGTATTTAGTGGAGTGCGCCGACATGCAGGCAGAAGAATTTGATGTGATGTGGATTGAGTTATTCTCAAACAAGCTTCCTAACACGTGCACTGGAATGAGATATAGGGAGAACATACTGGGACCACGGGATGCTTTCTGTAATGAGGGCTTAAGTGTCTAATGGATTGTGAGTATCTAATTTGCTAACAGTAAAAAGAATATATGACAACAGATCATGCGTCAGACGTTGAAAAATTACATTCCACCAGTCGATAAACAACGAATGTGTAAAACTAATATCTCCATCGCAAGAAGTAATCCGTCAGGCTTATCGCAGTCCAGGTTTATGTAAATGTATGCAAACCCGGTTGCTTCAATTTGATGAACGATAGGCTCATGAGATTGTTTTTCCATAAGGGCCTAATCCGAATGATCCAAACTGCATCCCTATGCATGTGTAACGCAATAACAACCTGGAAGGAAACGCTTCTTGTTTCATGCATGAATTAGAAATATTTAAAGAACTCCACGTTTCAACAGAGTTTGCAGCAAAAATCTCGACGAGAACCGTTCATGGTTAGCAAAGAAAAAAGAGAATGCTGAAGTCCGGAGGGAAATTTCAGCTGATACTATTAGAAAATAAACGATTGCTTTTGGGGCAACGATAGAAGCTTTCCCCAGTGAATTGTAATGGTGCCATGTAATGAAAGCGAAAGAGAGATGAGAGCCAAAGGCAGGTAAGCAAACCAGCAAAAAAATAATGTGCAAATGCAGACGGATATTACTTGTATCTATGTATATTTGGTTAGCTTGCACACTATCATATCGTCCATAGAATCAATTAGTGGTATTCTAAAGGAACAGTGGAGCTCGTTGAAACCCCATCGTTGTATCAGGGGATAAGATTGAAGTTTCGAGAACATTTTACAGCCCACGAATTAAGAACAACTTAATACGGCAGCAGTGAAGAAGGAATGTCATGACAGTGGGGAAAATCAGTGTCCTTACTGCCTTTAATTCCTTGTTTTCCACTCTATCATTGACTTTGTCTTGACACACATGAGAGCCTCGTGTTGAATTACTGGTGTTTGCTCTGTTCGGTGTCCACTTCCAGTACAGCTGTATAGCTATGGTTTGGCTTTATTACTGAAAAAGCTCCTTATGCCAAAGTTACTGTGTGATCAGAAAGCAGTAAAAAATATGGATTATTCCTCTGCCGAAATATCGGAATAATACGCAAGTGAACCATGTCTTAACGGAATAGTTGACTGTTTAAGCTAACGTGGTTGCTTGGGCAAGTTGGTACGACATGATTTACATAAAAAACAGCACCACTAACGAGGGACAAGAAAAAAAGAAGTCAGGCACTGGCACTGACTTGCAACAATATTTATTTGCTGGAACCGCGTAATATATACTTGAGCAGTGTCTAAGAAATAGGGGAAATGCAAATCAAGGAAAACAGAATTCACCTAATAACCGAGTAATCATCGTGATAAGGCGCCATGAACATCACGTGTGCCAATGTTCTGAAAAAAATCTATTTCTTTTTGTGATATACCCATCGAAGGCCTGCTGTTACATGCACTGCCCAGCCTTTCTATTTCTGCAGCCTCATAAATTTCGCGTATCATCTGGTCCTGATGACGCCTAATGACGGTACAATTCTGGAAGTCGAGAACACAACTGAAGTCTCGGCAATAAATGCCGAGGTGGCCCGATTTTGTAGAAGAGACGTTGCAGATGGTGCGCGAGTAACACCGACGAGACGCGAGCCGAAGAAGTCGAGCGCAAACGTCTTCCACGCGCCCACCTGCTTCGTCTTACCCCACCAACAATCCACAATGTACGGCGACTATCCAGGAGACAGAGACCCACTCGTTTTCCGCGTACACAGGCACAGCCCACGGAGCAGCCAATCGGAGAGTAGCGGTAGAGTAATCTAGAATGTCCTATTTCAACTGCAGTAATTTATATGTCGTTCCATGAGAGAATGCTGTTCGGGAGATACTGCCTTCTTTTCTTTCTCGTCTCTTCTTCTTTCGGTTACTCGAAACGCATGACAAGGTTAGACTAAGACAAACTTTACCCCTAAAACATAGTGTATTTCTTTTTTAAGGAGTACTCGCGCTTAGCGCTACATGTTTTAGGCTCTTGAGGGAGTGGCCTTTCATTTTACGCAAACGAAACTACTGAAAATTTTGTGCCTATACTTCTTTTAGACTGCTTCTGCTGATCTAAACTGACCCGGAGTTTTTAATTATGGCGTGCCTCCTAATTACATGGTGGTTTTGGCGCTTGAATCCCACCTAATAATAATTCAGTACGAGGACACAAGTGTGCCTTTCGAAGCCCAACATGAACGCGTGCCGGAAGAAACTGACCCGGAATGAACACGTGAATGCATTGTTTCCCAAACCGCGACACACCCAAAATGTCAGTTGCTTGCAAGCTTTTGACTTCTGTTCAGCATCTATTGAACACTTCCTGAAGATATTATTATTGCAATGAAACATTGCCGCATAGCCACATCTACACGAAGGAACTTTAGAAAACCTTCGAACACGAGCACTTAGGATTAGTGACGTATCTGTCGCAAGTACATTAGGCAGAGTCATCGGAGACATTGCTCCTATATAGCAAAATAAAATGTGCGCCTAATGAAGCAGGTATCTCTTTTGTTCCGTCCTAATATTGTAAATTATGAAGAAAGGAAAATAACCCACCAATGAGCCAATTCACCTCGAGAGGTTTTACTGCATGCTGCGCGACTACATCTTCTATGAGTTCTAAAATACACACGAGAAAAAACACCGGGACAAAACACAGAACAACTAGGAGACAAATGGAAACCTATAGCAGTTTGTGAATAGTACAAAATATTCTACAATTTACAAGAGATAAAGCAAAAGGTCAGGAGCCTCTCACAACTTGTCTTCAGTCATACGTGAAACGTTCCAAAGAACAAAATAAAAACGCTGAGAAAAGGCAGCAGGAACTGAGGGATTTAAATTAATTGAACCCTCATGTGGTGGGCGATTCTTATCAAGGTTATTGGCTGCCGGACGGTGCTTCTACCGCTCCTGGTTTTTTTCTTGAAGTCAAATAATATAGACGAGATATAATATTTAAGAATTTCCGTGAAGCGTCAATGAAATCTTCTATTGAGGAGAGAGCCTGTACATGGTAGCCTGTCTTCGAAAAAAAATAGCAAAATAGTGGTTCACCAAACTAGTATGTTTAGCAAGTGAAAACAACCACGTATCCATAAATGCCCCCCAGGCATCCCTTTTCCTTTTTTTTTTTCGCACCGGTAACCCTGACGTTATGAGAAGGTGAGAGGCTTTTGGTAGCATGTCGTGAAGCTGGCTTCAGCGTATGGGACTTGGTGCAACACTTTCTTTCACACAAAGCAAACATTGCAACCTGAAGGGAAAGAGCTCAGGAAAACAAAACGTTGGAAATGTGCAGGTGATGACGCTGTATGTACTTTTGGTACGTTCTTGAAACCTTCTCCTACGGAACATTTCATACGGCGTAAATCCTCGGCCTGATTGCTTTAAATTGTCAGAACCCCATAAACAAACAATTCACGTAGTTTGTTTGAAGTATTACTAATGTGGAAATAACAAAAAATAGTATTATTCATACACAAGAGTTACTAAGTACAATCCGCATTGAAGTTTATATACACTATGGTTTCACAAAGGCCAACGTGAGCAGACGGCTTAAGGTTCTTATTCACGGTACTTTAGGAAAAAGTAATATAATTGGCGTCAAAAGTGAATCTAAAGAACCACGGCTAAGTATAATGAGGAGCAGCTGCCTAGCACGCTTTCTCTCGCTTAAGGAATGACCTTTCGTCATTGCAGCGACGCGCTTTATCTTGATGACGTTCAATGAGTCTGTTTAACTTTATCTTACATTTTCTTCGTTTAAGTATATAGACCTTTACTGTCATAAATGAAGCACTAGACCACAAACAATTCTTCAAGAAAATTGCGGTATAAGAGCCCTTGTGCCATAGTTTCACAGTGCTGGCTTGTGGGCTGCCTTTCTTTTGTTATCCGCTACTTCTCTCTCTCTCTTTATTTTGCAAATGGATCTACTATAATTTTCTCGTTAGTACACCGGCTTTACTTTGTACTCGATCGAGCATCGACTGAAAGTAGTGAAAGCACCTCTATGCAGTAGACATGGGTGATCTGCGCGCCAACATACACGCTTTCTGCTTAATAACGGGCGAGCAAATCGACCCAAAGGTTCGACAGCAATGGAAAATAATATCTATGCAAGGACCGTAGGGTCTGCCTAATTAGAAACCGTCAGCGAAGTTGGCTTCTTATTAGTCTCGCCTATGACTTCATGTACGTGAGTGTTTTTTCAGTGAACCACTAAAATTTTGCAACTGGCCGTGGTGGCTCAGTAGCAATGACATTCTGCTGCTGTGCACAAGATTGCGGTTTCATCTGTCTTACCTGACCATGTAAATTGAAACCTCAGGAAATCATGCGGAGAAAATTTTTCGACTGAGGAAAATTTTGTATTTGGTTAAATATTGAGCAAATTATCTGAAAATCAGTTGTTATTGTACAATCTGCTATATTTCCCACACCAACCCACCGGCTTTGAGGTACCTCTCGCTTAAGACTGCAGTTCGAGTAGTAATGTCACACTTGGATCAGGAACTACTTCCTTAAGTTTGGTGCATAAAAATACAAGTTTTGATGAAACAAAATGTGGCCGTTCAAGTGCAGATTGCTGCAAACAATAACTGGTTTAAACGAAGGTGTACTAACTCGATTCTTTGCCGAGTTGTATGTTATCTGCCATTACGACGGCTGCAGAAGTGCACGGCAAAGCCCAAGTGCACATGGGCATCACGCTCTAAGTGTTTCGTTTTATACCAGTCGTGGTCTCCGTTCGCCTCGTTTGCGATTTGCTGCATCAAACCAACGACACCTATTCTTTTCTCCCGCATGTTTTTCATGCGTCGCAAACACCACGCTCATTTCATGAAGACAATTATGAAGATGTTGACGACTGGCTTGACCACTTAAATCGAGTTGCCAACATCAACGAATGGGATGAAGCTCGCAAGCTGCGGAGAGTTTACTTTGCGTTAGAAGACTCTGCCAAAACGTGGTACGAGAATCACGAGGGTTCCTTTGCGACGTGGCATGAGTTCAGCCGACAGTTTTGTGATGCGTACCGCAGCACTAAAGGAAAGAGAGAGCGGAGCAGGCTATCTCGTCTCGGAACCAACGACTCAACGAGAGAGTTTCGATGTTTGTCGAGGACATGCTTCGACTCTTCAAGCGTTCTGACCCTGCATTGTCCGAGGAAAAGAAGGTGCGGCATTTAATGCGTGGGGTAAAAGAGCAGCTCTTCGCCGGACTCGTGCGCAATCCACCGACGACTGTGGCAGAGTTCATAAATGAGGCAACCACAATGGAGCATACTCTCCAGTATAGGTCGTCACAGTATAAACGCCACGACGTGACCCCTGCTGCATGCTTTATCGGGGCTGACAGCGAGAGGCATGCCCTCGCTGAGTTCATAAGAAGCGTCGTGCGGGACGAGCTGCGCCAACCCCAAGCAGCGAGACCCCAACCACCCGTAAGTGCTCTCGCAGACTTAATCCGGAATGAGATCCGACAGGTGGTCACCCCACTCATGCCAACAAGGCCTGAGGTCCCTGTGCTGACTTATGCGGCGGCTCGGCGATCTCCTGCACCACATGGCCCTGATCCCACCATGGGGAGAAGGAATCAGGCTAGCCATCGATTCCAGGGCACCTCTTCGACTCCGGCACCCGCCTGAAGGTTTCCGAGTGCACCAGCTTATCGTCCATCTGGATCGCGGCAGAACGCCACAAAGGTCAGCGTGTGGCGTACGTCCGACGATAACCGTCCGCTCTGCTACCACTTTGGCGAAGCGGGTCACGACTACCGTAACTGCCAGTGCCGCCAACTTGGTCTCCGTGGCTTTCACCCTGATGCTCGGTGCCCGCGTTACGGTGAGCGTCCCCGCGACATCAAAGCGTACCTTACGGGCCAGCAAGCTCCTCGCCTTGGTCAACGCCCCCCATCATGATCACGATCACCGCGCCGCCCCACGTCACCTAGCATTGCCTCGTCATCTTATGCTCCTTTCAGAGGCCGGTCACCGAGTCCCCACAGGGGAAACTAGAAACCGCGGCTCCTGGGTGTGAAGCCGCGTCCCAACGAACTGTCAAAGAGCCTCATTTATTTATTTATTTATTTATTTATTTATTTATTTATTTATTTATTTATTTATTTATTTATTTATTTATTTATTTATTTATTTATTTATTTATTTATTTATTTATTACAGATACCTACATCGCCCATTGGGCATTGTTGTTGGGGGGTTACAGTAGAAAATAGAATACAAAACAGCAAAATGAAAAGCAAATAAGTCGTGCGTTACAGTATACAGGAGAAATCAACACTTGTAGTACAGCATTAGAACAAAAGTACAAAACACAGGATTATACAACGAAAGCAGTAATTATACATATAAAAAATCAACAACCGAGAGAAGTACAAAGCCAACGTTAAATATATGGGTTATTTCAGCAGCTCAAAATGCTGTTTCAATGGCTGTTAGGAAATTAGAATCAGAGAATATTGGTATTTTTAGCGCATTCCAGTCACTAATAGAATTCGGAAAGAAAGAGTATTTAAGTACATTCAATTGGCAGGTATATTCTCTAATTTTATATAAGTGATCTTTCCGTTCAAACATATAACTAGGCGTCTTTAAATACCGCTCTTTAAATACCGCTCTTTCGACGCAAAGACCCGACGAAGACCGTTCTGACTTTCCAGTCGTTTCCGAAAGTCCTAAGACTGTTTCCGCCGACATCACCGTACACGTCGATAATCACGTCGTCACTGCCCTCGTCGACACCGGCGCCGATTATACAGTTATGAGCAGCACCCTAGCATCCCAACTGAGGAAGGTAACTGCCCCTTGGAGAGGACCGCCGTTGCGCACGGCAGGGGGCCACCTCGTCACGCCAACTGGAATGTGCACAGCCCGTGTTCGAGTCCGTGCTTCGACGTTCACAGGGTCTTTCCTCGTATTACCGGTGTGCTCCCGTTCACTCATTCTGGAACTGCACTTTCTCCGCGAACACGGCGCATTATTGACCTACGAGACTTGCAGGTATCTTTCGAGGACCCGTTCCATCCTGAACTGGAAAACGCTCGCTCATCAAAGGCTGCCCTACGTGTATCCTTCGAATCTGTTACTCTGCCTCCCTGCAGCAGCCTTTTTATCAACGTTGAATGTGACCAAGACGTCCCCGATGCTGTAATTGCAGAAGGAAATTTGTCCCAACTTTTTGCACAACAAATCTGCGTTACCCGAGGTATTGTTCAGCTCAGTAGAAAGTAGGCTTGCCTATTAGTCACGAATTTCAGCGAGGAGTATCGCCCTCTTACCAAACACACTGCGATCGCATACCTTGAGGATATTGCCGACGTCCCTGGTCCCTCAACATTATCTGCTCTTTCGTCATGCGCCGATTCCGTCATAACAATTGCAAGCACTCTCGACGTAAACCAGGGTCTACCGTCTGCACAACGGGAACGTCTTTTGAAGCTACTCGGCTCATTTCAGGACTGCTTCGCTACGACTTCGAAAGTTAACCAGACACCGCTTGCCAAGCATTGTATCATCACCGAGCCTACCGAGAGACCCATTTGACAGCGTACCTACAGAGTCTCGCAAAAAGAACAAGACGTTATACGCCAACAGGTCCAGCAGATGCTCAAGGACGATGTCATCCAGCCATCGACCAGTCCCTGGGCGTCCCCTGTTGTGTTAGTAAATAAAAAAGATGGTACTCTGCGATTTTGTGTCGACTACCGAAAGTTGAATAAGATCACGAAAAAAGACGGGTATCCTTTACCACCAATAGACGACTCGCTGGACCGCATTCGCAATGCTCGTTACTTTTCTTCCGTGGATCTACGCCGCGGCTATTGGCAAATATCTGTTGATGAGCGCGACCGCGAAAAAACCGCCTTCATTACTCCTGACGGACTCTACGAGTTCAAGGTCCTTCCCTTCGGCTTATGCTCGACACCAGCTACTTTTCAAAAAATGATGGACACGGTTCTTTCTGGGCTAAAATGGCAATCGTGTCTTGTCTACCTTGGCGATGTGGTCGTCTTCTCGGACACGTTTGAGCAGCACGTCCAGCGCTGACAGGCGGTTCTTCAGGCGATTCGAACAGCTGGACTTTCTCTCAAACCTGAGAAATGCCACTTTGCATTCGAGGAGCTGAAATTTCTTCGTCACGTCGTCAGCCACGCCGGTATACACCCAGACCCTGAGAAAACGAAAGCTGTTGCCGCATTTCCTGTCCCAACGAACAAGCTCGACCTCCGCCGATTTTTGGGACTCTGTGCATATTACAGACGCTTTGTCAAAGCCTTTTCTAAAATCGCTGAACCGCTAAATGAACTTACGAAAGACGGCGTACCGTTTGTTTGGGGTCATGATCAGCATAACACCTTTGACACGCTACGAAACCATCTCCAAGCCCCACCTGTACTCAGTCACTTCGACGATAACGCTGCCACAGAGCTACACACGGATGCCAGCAACGTCGGACTTGGAGCTGTACTGGTTCAATGAAAAAATGGCTTAGAGCGCGTGATTGCCTATGCAAGTCGAACACTATCATCTGCAGAGAAAAACTACTCTGCAACAGAAAAAGAATGCTTAGCCGTTGTTTGGGCTATAACAAAGTTTCGCCCTTATTTATACGGTTGACCATTCAGGGAAGTTAGCGACCACCATTCTTTATGCTGGCTCGCCAACGTCAAAGACCCTTCCGGAAGTCTAGCACGCTGGAGCCTTCGGCTGCAAGAATTTGACGTTACAGTCATTCACAAGTCAGGACGCAAACACACTGATGCTGACTGCCTCTCACGTGCACCAATTGGAAGTACGAACGCGGACGTTGAAGAGGACGATACATTGCTTTCCTCTGTGTCAGCAGCCGACCTGGCTCAGCAACAACGTGACGACAGGGAGATAAGCCCACTGATTGACTACCTCGAAGGCCGAAAACGCAGCCTTCCTCGAAACTTCGCACGTTCGCTGGCCTCGTTCTGCATCAGGGATGGAGTCCTCTATAAGAAAATTTTCGACCATACCCAGGCTACTTACCTACTGGTTGCGCCGACCTCGCTTCGGGACGATATTTTACATGCTTGTCACGACGAACCATCATCCGGACACCTTGGCTACACGCGCACATTGGAAAGAATTCACCGCTCATACTACTAGCCCCGCCTCGCGAAGACAGTCAAGCAGTACGTCCGCACATGCAGCGATTGCCAACGCCGTAAGAATCCACTTGTCTGACCAGCAGGACTACTACAGCCTATCGCCACGCCGAAGACATTATTCCATCAAATTGGCATTGACTAGCTTGGCTCATTTCCCACCTGTTCATCTGGAAACCGGTAGATTGTGGTTGTCACCGATTATTTAACGCATTACAGCGAAACAAAGGCCCTGCACAAAGCTACCACAGCCGAAATTGCACAGTTTTCTGTCACCAGCATCGTACTTCGTCACGGAGCGCCACCTGTGATAATTACTCATCGTGGTACAGCTTTCACCGCAGAGATGCTTCAAGAAGTGCTGAGACTATGTGGTACAGAACATCGGAAAACCACGGGTTATCACCTCCAAACAAATGGACTCACTGAACGGTTGAACAAGACCATTACAGATATGCTGTCAATGTATGTGGCCGTTGATCACAAGAACTGGGATGATGTACTCCCTTACGTAACTTTTGCTTACAATACAGCAGTCCAAGAGAGTACAGGTTTCACCCCATTTCGCTTAGTTCATGGTCGAGAGGTCACTACGATGCTCGACGCAATGCTCCTTCCCAACAACTTGAGCATGTTCAACACGGACGCTGCATTGTTCGCTCAACGCGCCGAGGAGGCCCGTCAAATTGCCCGATGCCGTATTCAGGCTCGCCAAACTGCCGACGCACACCGCTACAACCTTACACACCGAGAGGTTACCTTCCAACCAGGCGATGAATTTTGGGTGTGGCCTCCCATCCGACAGCGTGGCCACTCTGAGAAGTTGCTTCGGCGCTACTTCGGCCCTTACAAAGTCCGACTCAGTGACGTTGCGTATGAAGTTCTCCCTGAGGGCGCCTCAAGACGTTCCCGTCGGTTTCCAGAAAGTGATGTGGTGCACGTGTCAAGACTCAAGCCATATTTCTCGCGTCATCCATTGAACGTGGACTAACTTTCCATGCAATGACTATTTTTTCGTCACTTTGGTTTTTTTTATTGTCTTGTGTACTTAATCCTTTCTTTATTGAGTACTTCTATGACGCCAGCCTATTTTTCCCCCTTACGACAGAGTCGTTGGGTTCCATGGTAGCATCTTTTCTTTCTCATTTTTTTTTCTCAACGCTCATTACCAGCATCAAGGCGACGCTTTTCGAGGAGAGGGAGTAATGTCACAGGTAATGGGTATGAGCCATCAACTGTACGGGAATCCTTTGGAAGTGAAGAAAGAAGAGGGCTTTTGCGTCCTGGTCGGAGGGCAAGCAAGACGTCGTTTCGTCGCTGTCTGTTATTACGTTCGCGGCAATATCAATGTTAGTGTTGGCCGCTTCTTTACGTTCGTTATTTGTAGTCCTATTGTAACGCGGCATAGGAAGAGCGCGCAAGAAATAAAAAGAAGGACTGGCGCGAAGAACCGCTGACCGCTGGCGTTCACCATTCCTTCTGTCTTGATTTCTCGTTTGCTTACCACTCTTTGTGAATAAACCCATCTCATCTGTAACAATATGTTTAAATCATGTGTATTCAAAACAGAACAAAAATAGTTTGCCGACGCCAGAGATTCATCCAGGCAATAGAACTTGATGCCATTAGGGCTATATAAACAAGCAAATGACTGCGTAAAGCATTGATGTTTTCTTTCAATTCGGACCTAAATAGAATTGTTTCACTTGGAAAAAGATTATTGCATTTGCGATAAGCGTTCAGAACAAAATACCAGAAAGCTTATTGGCAGAACCATCAGGACACAACTTGTTTTCGAGAAGAGCGAAGATCAAAAGGAATACAGTGGACTTCAACTTCAAGCGTGTAGAAACGCAATGCCTTCCCATGTGAAGAAGCTCAAACGACTTCTTATCATACCCAGAACAAACATACTGTTGACATGAGAAGTTGTTGGAAAACACAATAAAAAATTGGGGATACCGAAGTTTCGTCTCGAAGAATCGAATGCGACAGGAGTAGTCTGTTTCTAGTGCGTACTTGAAACTCTTAGCGCATACTTTTTATTGTATGATGTAACTCAATGAACTCAAACAGTGGATTGCTATAATGTAATTAGCAAAGTTGAAAGTGGCTTTTGTCAGTGAATCTTTCGCATACGTTCGCATTCTATGCAATGGGTAGCATGATTTAAGCCAGGAGCAATTGATAACCACTCAGCCAGCACGTACTATACAGGCATGCCGGTACCAACGCACAATATGTGCTCGAGAGATTTCATCTTCTTTTAATCACGATTACGCTGTCTAGAAAGCCCATAGTGTGTGCTGTACCTAGATTTTATTATGAGGAACAGGGAACGTTGCTATTATTAAGACACGTTCCTCTCCATCTCTTTCCCAGTGCAGGGTAGCCTACGGGACTCAGCCATAGTTAACCTCCCTGCCTTTCTTTCAAACTCATTCTCTCTCTTTCTTCAACGCATGTGGCGGAGTCAAAGAACAGAGCAGATATCTGAACTGACGCATGAAGCGGGATTTTGCATGCCTTCGACCCCCACCTTCGCCTCGGTGGTGTGATGGTTATGGTGATCTGACCCACTGCTGATTAAAAGGTGCTGGGATCGAATCCCTGCACGTTTGGAACGCCAGTGTACGCTTGCCCGTGAACGCTAGTGCCGCTGGAAAGGAGGAGAATAACTGCTTCCCAGTTCCCATAGCTTTCATGTTTAAAGCAACTAAAAACATCATTCGTGATATTATTATTATTATTACTTCATTCATCTATCAGAGACCAAAAAAAAGCTTACGTATCACTAAAGTGGCTAAATTAGAAGAGTTTTTGTGTTGCACGAAGCACGGTATAAACATATTCCTTAACTTACTCAACCTTCCACGTCTCAACGGAGACAGTCGTCACAACAAAAGTCATGTTCACGTTTTCATAACCTAAGGAGAATACTTGTCACCTACGCTGGCCTTTTTTTTTCACATATAGGTCTCAGCTATTACCGGTAAGCAACGGCACTTAACCGGGCAAGTACCTGATTAACTTCCCTGCCGTCTACCCTGTTTTTCCTCCTCTTCCCCTCCATTGGTAATCAATCATGACAATGCAAGTATGCATACGCACTAATCTACTGTGTCCGCCCCGTCGATACCACGATTACGGGGCTCGGCTACTGACCAGAGGTTTGCGGGCTCGTTCCCAGTCGATCTCTATCACCTGACTCATATTGAAAAACATAAATTAGTTCAATATATAGGACAATTTGATAAATATGAGGAAGAGTAGGAGAAAGAAGAAGAAGTAGTTAAGTCAGGAAGGCCAACCAGCCGAGTATTCCGGTTTGCTATCCTACGCTGGTAGAAGGAGATTAAGGGGTAAAATAATAGAGAGATAAAAAGATGGGAACGCAAGAAAAGAGGTACGCCTGAGCTTAAAGTATACGCTGCTAAGTTCGACAGTAGTGGACGCCGGGATGGGATTCAGGAAAACGTGTAATAAATTATCATATTTTGGCAAAGAATTTGGTGTACATACATGTCGGCCACATGACACTGTTTTGCAATAGCCTTAGCAGGACGCTGTCATAATGGTACGCGATATTTTTTGTGTGTTGTGTTTTCCCGCGTTTTCTAGTTCAAGATGGTGGGTTATAGAAAGAGGAAACTATACCGTATTTTCTATACATGCCGAAAATTTGGCATTGGTGGAAATAGCACCGAAATATCATACGAAGCTCAACAGACTATGTTTTTTTTTACAAATGAAGCATAAAATTGTATATAACGGACAAAGGAGACAATGATGACAAGCGCTACGTGAATAGCGCTTGTCCCCATTGTCCCTGTCAGCCGCTGTGTACACTTTTTGTGCTTCAGCTGTAAGAAATATGGACTAACAACTGGCCCACTCCCGCACCTTGCTTCAACGTACCTGTTGGATGTTGGCTCCTTTGTCGGCCTGTCCCGCCAGTGTGGTCTAGTGCCTAAGGTACTCAGCTGCTGACCCGCAAATCACGGGATCGAATACCGGCTGCGGCGGCTGCCTTTTTGATGGAATCAAAAATTCTGCAGGCCCGTGTGCTCAGATTTGGGTGCACGTTAAAGAACCCCAGGTGCTGAAAATTTCCGGAGCCCTCCACTACGGCGTCTCTCGTAATCATATGGTAGTTTTAGGACCTTGAACGCCACATACCAATCAATCAATCAATCAATCAATCAATCAATCAATCAATCAATCAATCAAGCAATTTATTTTCGGCGTAGTTTTTAAATATCATGATTGGCGTGTTCCTTGAGATGATGTACTTAGTGGCGACGTAAGACTGCATTGATTGTGGGCACCTTAACAGATGACAGCAGGTCCTTCTATTTCGCGGCATGCATCACGTTTAAAATATTCGACAGATCCCACGCACCTTAGGATCGACAAAATGCGAAACATGCGGACAGATTGTGACTATGCTGTAATTTTTTTTATTGAGTGGCACGTCTTGAATTGACGCTACACAAAATGAAGAGTTGCAGATGTTTATATAACCAGTTGTTTGCACTTGCGCAGTGATGACAACTGGACTATCATTATTAGTAACACCAGAAGCAATAAGCTGTGAAGAAGCACTGATGCTCGCGAGGACGATAGCCCTGGACACTTCTAAATAAATCAGCTTGAGTCCATGGCACCTACCTACCGTTAACGTGAGCCTGATGTGACGAGTATATATAAGGATTATGCATGCAATGTTTATAAAATTGATTAGCCAGCGCTGCAACCGCATTTGCACTTCACGAACATTAGAGTCTATTTGAGAAGTAGTCCCGAAACATGGCGTGGCGCTCTGGCAGAATGCTTGACTGGCATGCAGGATGCTTGGGTTAGATTCCTGCTGGGACCCTAACATTTATTATTTCCATTGGTCGGGTCAACGCAGCCAATGTCAGGTTTTTCGTAACGCTCACGCCCATGTGTGTTCTTGTCGTTCCTGAGTAGATAGTAAATGCCAATCACTTGTGGCACATACCCGCAAACCAGTGGCACATACCCGCCCGAGGGTATTTGCCCGTTTGGCGCGACGTCTTTGACGACGGGAGCGACAGGATTGTGACATTATTCATGCCTGGACAAGCGCGTCATATTCCTCAAATCAGCTTACCCTCGCATACTAATTTTGGTTAACACCAAGTAAATGGGGTAATCACGAGAACACTCAGGTGAAAGCGACTTGATAGATAGATAGATAGATAGATAGATAGATAGATAGATAGATAGATAGATAGATAAATAGATAGATAGATAGATAGATAGATAAATAGATAGATAGATAGATAGATAGATAGATATATAGATAGATAGATAGATAGATAGATAGATAGATAGATAGATAGATAGATAGATAGATAGATAGATAGATAGATAGATAGATAGATAGATAGATAGATATGCATATAGACAACAAACGTGCTGGCAGTACGCGAAGAAATGCTTCGCCATTTAAACAAAGCGCACTAATTTAGTGGGGCACATAGACAGGTTCCTTGACCAACTGCTTTTACTTTCAGGGTTAAGGCTGGTCCGTCCATGTCCGCAGGTTCCGTCACAGGGAGATGCGTGGATGTGAGGCACAAAGCAGGTTTCATAGACTAGTATCATTCATAGGTTTGAGAAAACAACATAGAACAGCTACAATGACAGACTCTTTACACTATAAAAGAGCTTGTTGTTGGGCTAGTTGGTAGAACAATTGTAAAATAATTTGAAGGCAAACACACGACACATTCATGCACACAAACACCCAGGCATTAAGAGCATGCAGAGCGCTGTGCGTGTTTGATTGATGCCTTGGTGTGTGTGTGTGTGTGTGTGTGTGTGTGTGTGTGTGTGTGTGTGTGTGTGTGTGTGTGTGTGTGTGTGTGTGTGTGTGTGTGTGTGTGTGTGTGTGTGTGTGTGTGTGTGTGTGTGTGTGTGTGTGTGTGTGTGTGTGTGTGTGTGTGTGTGTGTGTGTGTGTGTGTGTGTGTGTGTGTGTGTGTGTGTCGCGTCTTCGCGCTCAAATTAATATTTTTGAAATCTTTATACTGTAGTCGGCGACTGCAACGTTGACATTAACGCCTTTAGAACCTAGCTTTTTCCCCTCATCACTCACTTCGTAGAGATGTGTGTATTTTCTTTCTCTCCTTCCGAAGCCATCCATGCACAGAGTTAGCATGGCTGGCGTATGGAAGACTCCAGACCTTTCAGCTCCTCCACGTCGGTTCCCCGAGTTAATGACTCGAGACAGCAGCCCATCAGAACAGGGTTCTCCATTAGAACAGAACTCTGCTGGCGTCCCACCGTCGCGCAATTGCATTGCTTCGTTTTGAGTGCGTCTCTGCCACGGTCCACCAAGCTCGACGAAATTTCATTTTCTTTTCATCCAGATGTTTCCACACTTCTGAAAGAAACCAGACAGGTCTCCTTAAAACAGCAAACCGAGATATGATCCCATGATCCTATGAAGTCTTCTACAGGAACATGTGCTTTCCGTGCGGTTTTTAGGTTTTCTTTATTTTCCTTCATCAATTGAAAAAAAAAAACCAAAAACAGTGAAAACCTTAGTGAGCGTGAGTCTTTGGCAGTTGGCTTTATATATATAACATTCTAAAAACCATCATGCTAACATGAAAGGCAAAGGCATTTTTTGTGCCCCCTTTTCTTCATCGGTAAAGATAGCAAAAATTTTTTTAAAATATTTTTTACGATGCTTGTTGTCTGTACGTCTCGGAAATATAAAAAATTACATAAAAGTGATACGCTGTGCTAGTTTCTGCTGTATAGATTCTTGCTGTCTGCGCTCGATGGTTTTACCATCGACATTCTTACTTGACGAACTAGATTACTGACAAAAAAGTGGAGTCTTTTTTCTTAATAAAAGGCCTAGGTAAGCGTCTTTACATTCTGATTTCTGACGTACCTAGCTCTTAACGACTCACTTTTGCCAGATATTGCATTGCATACTGCCGATTTTTTGATAACCGTTAGGCGTTGCCATGAGCGTGGTATGGTGCATGAGCTCCGTTCATATTTTTTTCTTGTAAATAACGTTTGTATGCATGTGGGCTTGCGCGATGGTAGTGGGACTGAACTTGTGGGTTAGATACCCTTGTTCTCCAGTTAGCGGAAAACCTTTAAGGGCAATTTTTATAGAAGAATATTGTTCATATGATACTACAATATTGGTTAGATTGTCGGCTTTAATTTGAAATGTTAACTTCCAAGCCGACAGTCATGACGCTGTTTGCCCAATTTTCATGCACTAAAAACAAAAAAGACAAAAAAAGGCTTATCTTTTTCTCATAGATATCCAACATTGCGATGAAGTAAAATGCGTTTTCATGAAGATTCTTGTAGTGCTGTTTGATGTCAAGAAGTACACGTACGTAAATATTGGCAGTGTATATTGCAAAAATAATGGCAGCATGCCCGACACGATCCTTTTGAATCTAGATACTGCCAATCTCCTTCACATTTACCTGCATTATTGCTTCGTTGTGCTTCACGTAACGTGTCTTCCAAGGCATCTTAGACCAAAGGTATCTCTGATGAGATATGGTGTCTCCTATATCGGTGATCGCTTCAGAGTGGACCTGTCTCAGATTCTTTCGTTTTCTCGGCAATATAAGCGGCAAGGGACGTGGAAGTTGCAGCAATACGCAGATACATCTAGCGTCGATGCTATAAAAGTAGCATTATATTTTGATGGCATTGCTTCTGAGACGAAAATGTCGGTAAATTAATATAGGAGCCTCTTTAAAAAAGACATTTGTGTTGAAACATGTGACAATTGCCAGCACTATAACTTGATTATAATCCGCACCACTGTGTGTGAAATGCAGAATATTTCGCACTCCTGAGTTTCTTCGATATTTATCAAAATTTTAGCACAATACCGCTTTTGCACTCCACCAACAGCCAACGGCAACCGTTCTGGCTGGCAAAAATGGGATCAATTCGATGAATGCAAGCTGAGCGACGAAACGTCACACATAATGAACAGGTGACGCAAGTGCCGTAATGACTGGTTTACATTCAAATCTTCACGCGTCGTTGTGGTGATCATGCTGTCATTGCTTTTTCAGCCATCACTGTCATCCGTAAAATCTGTTATTTGAGCGTCAAAGTTAGACCCGTCTACGATAGTAACAAAGCAGCGTCAGATTAGTGTTCGTACCTCTATAAAGAATTAACAAACATGACATGACACATACGTGTTGTACGATATCAAACAAACGGGATTTCGTTAATCGCCCAGAGCTGTTTTGCTTTCTAGTCTTAATTCACAAACGCTTTACTGATATCAACAAACAAATCAACAATCATTATTTGTTTCATTTGTTTCAGTGCAAAAAGCGAAGTTGTTTAGATTAACAGCCGATGCCGCCCCTGGAACAATTCTTGGGAGCAATGCACCTGCTCCCGGAAAATTTGTTGGTGTATACAGGGGCAGCGTAAATTTGACCATCCAGATCACTACCGCAGTAGCTAGTCGCGTAAGGACAGAGATTATTAATTGTCGAAGATTATACCAGAATGAGAACGCTGCTTCCATGCATACGATGAGAGAGCGAGCATGCACAAACCCGCACTTTGAGACAATAAAGCCCTCTTAAAATGATCATGACATAATCACTTAGGAATTTGTCGTTTTAAGCGAAAACTAGAAGCGGGGGGTTCTATTATGCCTATGCAAAAATAAATAAGTGGGTCATAAAATAATATCACAGTGCAAAACAAGCCCTAGGAGTCACATGCTGTAAATCTTGTCCTAAATCAGTGACCATATTGCCATGGCGCCTGCCATGTGCCGTACAGAAAGGAGTGGTGCGTCATTTTAAACCACAATTTCAGCCTCAGCAAATCGTTCAGTTGTAGTGTTGAGCAGAAGGAAGTTCAAATTTCATCTGTGTTTCACACACAGCTGACGACAAGAAAAAAAATACCATTCGCTCGAATGCAGACGCTCTCGCAGCTCACTCCTCGTCACGTCACGTCTCCCGAGTGCGTCAGTGTTGCCCAACTCTCAGGATCGCTCGTTTTTGTGAAAAATATTCAATATTAAAACTAAATGCTACACTACATGGACTAACGTTTCGCCAGCTTCTTTGAGAACGCACAAATATGAACCCACATAACAAAGAATATGATTGAAAATGGTATCATGGCCCTTTTAACGATCATCTCGACACCTGGATGCTGCGATGGCGAAACGAAGGGCTCCCCTCGCAAGGTGGCAGTAAACGCAGTACCCCTCCTTCACCAAATGGGCCACGGGGAGACGGAAGAGTGCGAAAATAAGAAAAGAGAGACACCATTAGCCTCGGCCTCTACGCGCCCCACCATGATGGAACGAAAAGCCAGTTCTCAAAGCACAGCGTCAGTTATCTCTCGCACCTTCATACCAACCAGCAGGCAATTTCCTGATGGAAGCCGTCGCCGATGATTGCCTCAGCACCTTTCGAATATTCATGCGTTGTTTTACTGCTCTAGTTAAGAGTGCAGTGCGCAGCTCATGCTAGAGAGTGCTCCGTAATATACTCCGGCACCAGGATGCACATTGTGTGAAGCCCGCCTAGCTTCAATCCCTTCTTCATTCGCTTTCATTCTTTCGTTTTGAGGGAGACAACGCAGCAGCTTTGTTGTGTAAACGAGGTGAAGTTTCTGCGTCATAATTTCGCTTGTAGTTTATTCACGTCAGTGGTGCTTGTGCATACATTTAACATAAAACAAGACACTACACAAGTACACAGCGTATTTTTGTTAACTCACGCCGAATGATATATTTCCCAACAGAGGGCAAAAGCAAATCTATCACAAAAATTGATTAACCGCACATTCGAGTTTTGAAGTCTGACTGCGAAAGAGGTCCGTCTATTGTTTAATAAGCTGATTTGCATTCTACGAGTTGCGATATTGACAGCGTCCCTAATTTCAGTCGGTAAATGTTGTTGCGTCATGTAGCAGAATGTTTTACCTAATTTAGCATGACGTGGAAGTCGTAGTAGTTTTATACAAAGAACGTAGCCTCAGCAAAGCACTTGTGTGGGCTTGTTTCTGTATACTTGAACACATACGTTAGGACTGCGTGAAAAAAAAACACTGATTAGCAACAGCAAGCACGCAGGAACGGTGCAAACTTCACCTAACACGAATAGCCAAAGCAGCTGCATATGAACACACATCCTTCCCACACTTGCCTATAAAGAAAATGTACACTATCCAAAGACTTACTAAAATGGTGAGAGACACTGCCATGATAGAAATTACATCACTTTTTCTTGTCGTCATTTAGTTATAGGCAAAAAAATACAATTCATATCATGACCTCGTTTATAAAAATTCTTGTAAGTCTTTTGATTCAGTACCTTTCTTGTATAGGGACGTCTCGGGAAGATGTGCATTCATACTGGGCTGCTTTGGCTTCCAAAATTAGTTGAAGTTGCGCCAGGCCTGTGTACCTGCCTTCGTATTTTTTCCGTGCAGCCATGCCATGTATGCATTCAGTATTACAACTTTATAAAGCACCAACAGCGCACTTCAAACAAAGTTAGCGCAGATAAAATATAGCCACGAAGACGAATCTAACAAGGACATGTGCTTTTTCGTCTGTCTCATCATTCTTCCCGTCTTCATCTGCGCTGATTTAACTTTGTTAAAATGCAAGAACAACTAACCCAACAGTTTGCCCTACTCAAAGGTAGTGGCGCAAACAAGAAATATGAAATAGAAGAGAAGACGTCATGAGTGGCGGTTATGAACGGCAACTAAAACAATCTAAAAATGCCCTAAAATATTACACCAGCACCGCGATGCTTTTAAAAGAAGCAAACTGAAATAAATATGTCCAGTTTTCAAGTGTTTCGTGAAATTTCTGCATATGCAGCATTAGTGACTACCACATTATTCGTCATGTAAGACTTTATTTAAATAAATTTGGACGTAAGAAAGAGCTTGGGTTCATTTTAGGGCCGCACTTTTTCAATTTATTCCCCTGCATCTGTGTTCAACTGTTTTCTTGCTGTTGATGTCGTTAATGCCATATATAGTGTAATTTGAAAATGGCTGTGTATCACAGGCGAGAACGATTATGAAAAACAAACTGTATGGAACTTCGAGCGTAGTTATGAGTAAACAAAATAACTCGATGTTCGGTTGCTCAGTTTCGCGAGGAAACACATGCCCGAAATGAAATCAATGAGCCAGTAAATAGAGAGGGAGAGTTCAACAAAAAAAAAGACAGGCAAGTTAAAAGATGCACACTTGGTTTGCTACCCTGCGCAGCGAGAAGAATTAAAGGGGAGGGAAGAGAGCTCAATAAAATAGATGGATGGAAACACGCACACACTTGCTGAAACTAAAAAAAAAGCATAAAGTGGTCGCAGAGATCCGCAGACTTCAGGTGCACTGGCAATTTATTCATTGCCTTGTGCGCCACCAGTGCAAGTTTCCGCATGTAGACTATGAGAGAAAAAGAGAGCGTGAAAAGTGAAGAACTGAGACAGAGAGTAGCCAAAAAAATTTTAGTTGACTGCCAAGGGAAGACAAAAGAGTTTGAATCTCAGCAACACCAGGCATCAAAGAGTTTTCTTGTGCGGAGACAGGTATACAACCTGGCGCTTCGTGTTTGGAAACTATTATTTCGAGAAAGAGGTTTTTTGCTTTCCACTCTCTTCTTTAACTAACCATAACTAGCCTTTTTTATCTTTTCAAAGTAATAACCATCTACCTTCTTGACCAAAGCACTATACACTTCTGTGGTTATCTTCTCAGTCACTCTTTCACTTTTTTTAGTTCTCTTTCATAATTATAATGCCACGCAGCTTTCTAACAGCTTTCTCAGCCCCGTTTTTTTTAAACTGTCCAGTCATACCATCACTATTGCATGACCAAAGATTTGGAGCTTTTTATGTCGGCAAGGCTGTTTAATTCATGGTCATCTACGAGTCTAATTAGCGCCGCACACAACATTTTCTTTCCTATTCCGCAGAGTGGTTTTCCTATAATTTTGTAGTCGCAGCTTTGCCTAATCTATATTCCACTGAACTTGAGCCGAGGCTTCATATGGAAAGCAGAGTGTTATAGAAACTGGTGGGAAACAAAGTAAGCTGTTGGGACATGTGCTAAGAGCAGCTAAAGTTCCACTAATGAAACGTGGCAGTTGTGCAGGCGTAATAAATTCCAATCAAATTCATGATGAAGTCTTGATAATTTTCAGTCACCTAAATATAATAAAAGTGGTCAATTTTCCCTGAAAACATACTTCCTGCATTTTCCACAAATGTTCTCTCCTGCCAAATTGGAAAAGTAAAACTAAAACTAAAAGAATGCGGTCGAAACGAGAATCAATACTGCTTATTAGACGCTAATTTCAGCTTCACTGAAAGCTACCAAATACATTTTCTCTATATACGAACTGTTGCTGGTGTTATTGTTATAGGAAAGAACTGTGGCCTCCCCGGAACAAAGCACCTTGAATCAAAAGCTGAAGCGCAGTTCATTTGAAATTGTTGACTATACGACTAAGAAATGCAGTGATCATTATCGAGTATAATGAACGTTTCGTCTTCCTTGGCCTACCTGTTCTTTCTGTAGTATATATTAACCAGAAAAGAGTATCATGAATGGCTCTTTTTTTCTATGGGATACAGTTTACTACACAGAACAAGCATTGGGTTAGTGACTCCCGAACTTGTTTCTAGACGTCTAGACGTTCTTTTTTTTTACACCTTACTCGTCTGTAAAGCTTCCTCCAACGTCAACAGCCTCTCTAAGCGTCTGCTATAACGTCTACACCGGCAACACTGGTTGGTTTTTCGGGCAAGCTGCCACGGTGATGATCCCCCTTCGAAATTGGTAAAAAGGAACCGCACAAACGGCGGGACTTGAGAGAAAGATGCCAAGGGAGAAATTTCATTTCAGGAAGTTTCATAGTTCTCGTGCGTGATTACGCACTTTACTCTCTACAGGTTATTTTATATTTTTTCTTTCAAACACTGGGTCTGCAAGTCTTGCAAATAAGTCTCGTCGAAGTCAGTGATTTCAACATTTTTTTATGTTTTAAAATTGCCCTTTTTTAGCAAGGTCTCACAAGGACCAAAATAAAAAAAGCAAAAAAAGCGTGAGCACCTATTTCTCTTTCTATTGTTTTCTAGGGCAGCTGGTGTCAGATTAAGCTAGAGTAAGCCCTGCGTTTACTCGAAGAAATGAGAAAAGAGTGCTAGTCTCAAGTTTTTGTTTCAGCTTAGATAAGCAGGAAGAAAAACTGACAGGTTAAAGTAGAGACAGTGAGTTCGCTAGGCACTTACGTATTGGCGACTCAGTTGAGTAAAGTGCGAGTAGAAACCAGTCGCGCAGTACGCGACTGATATTTATTCCCACTTTGCTCTATCAACTTGAAGTTCAACTTTATTTACTTATTTTCTGCACCCTATGTAACAATCCCTTATAAATTTTATGCTTATGAGTCGCGCAAACTGAAAGGATGACTCAAAAGTGGTCATCGCAAAGTGTTTCCTCAATGAACTAGGGCAATTAACTTGCCAGTGCCTAGGCAGAGAAATACGAGACAAGCACCATAATGCAGCAGCTCAAATTACGCGCAATTTGTTTTCACTAGGCATCCTTTAAACTGCTTAGAACTATTAATAAAGGTATGCTGCAATATATTTTGTCAGCCATATTTGATAATGCATTGCCCTTGCACCTAGGTTCCCTCAACAACTCAGCGAAATATAAAGCAAACAAGAAGCTCTACTCCATGGGGACTTAAAAAATCTTTCTGAATAGTTTTCGCTGGAGTATACAGCTGACGAATTGCGTGAAATCAGTCATAGGATGCACTAATATTTTTTTAGTATGCGGTGACCACGCACGGAAATGGTGTGTGGGAATTTGTCATGCAGGCCTTCATCATCTGCACATGATCACCATCACATAAGGTTTTTCGTCATCATCGCTTGTGGAGACCGATCTTGAAATTGTTAGAATGACCTGCATTCGGGTTAGTTGGTCATCTTGAACGTTGCGTGATTGTTGCATAAATTGAACGCAAGGACGAACGAAAGAAACACGAAGACGCTGCTATCAACTGGATTTAGGTGTGACTATACTTATCCTTTAAGAGCTTGTGGCCGAAGATTAGAAAAGTTAGATCACAGGCAACCTTTCAGGCCTTCGACGGACTTTTGGGTGTTAAGCACTCTTAAACAACAATGAAGTGACTGCCAAAACTAAGGACATAACTAAGGACAAAACTAAGGACTATTCAGACACGATTCGCCTTGCAGGTCACGGCACTCTTCAGAGATCAGTTTTGTCCCCCATCCTGTTTAATATTGCCCTGGCAAGACTGCCAACGCAGCCTAATCAGATCCCCGATGTCACCCATGCAATTTACGCAGACGACATAACGACCTGGACGACGCGATGCTCAGGCGGTGCTATTCAGCTATTCAGGATCGCTTACAGCAGGCTGCCGACATCGTTACCGCCTACGCACGACAGTGCAGCTTGACCTGTTCTTAAGCATGAACTACCAACTAGCCTAACTTTCGTTATTATTGTTCCCCTCAAATGTCTCAGCTTGTTATTATACGGGCGCGTAGCATCATGCCGCCACCCCAGATCGTTGTGCACGTGGATGTCGTTGCCATCCCTCAGGTCGAGCGTGCTCGCATACTTGGCTTGCACGTTCAAGCGAACGGAAGAGCGGACTACACTGTTTCTCTGTTGTCCCGATAAGCCAAACAGATTCTCGCCATAATACGACGGGTATCAAACAGGCACTGAGGACTACGAGAACGTGATCTGCTGCGGCTGGTGTAGACCTGCGTAATCAGCCACATTACATACCATCTCCCTTTCCACACACCCAGTCGGAGCAGGCGGGGGTCGACGTAATGCTGTGAAAGGCGACCAAGTTCACCCACGGCCTCCCACACTACACTGCCACGACACGCGTACAAGCCCTAGGGACCCATAACACACTCTCGGAACTATTAGAAGCTCAGTGGACCAGCCAGAGGCAACGCCTTTTGCTCATAGCACTGGGCGACACGTGCTCTCGTGACTGGGATAGCCAGTCTTGCACAGTCACGTCGAAGACACCGCTATCGGTGTCCCACCTTTGGTACGTCATACACTGAAGGTGCATCCACTCCCCCGGAACATGAGTCCTAAGCATAACGCGGGACGCCGGTGCGCCCGTGTTGGGTACCTGATGCGCATGCTCAGCGACATCACTGAAGCCAACACATTATATACCGATTCTGCACAATGCAGCAATGGGTACTCCACAGTAGTGTTGGATGGCAATGCAAAATTACTTACAGCTGCCTCTTTGCAGATTTCTACTTATGCGAATGGCGAAGTCCTTGGTGTAGCGCTTGGTAAGCGTGTGCGACACGCTCTTGGCATTCCTGGGTAGGTTTACATACTAACCGATTCACAGCATGCATGCCCAGCCTTTTTGATGGTACGTGGTTTTCACAAGGCAGCCCTCCACATTCTACTGAAGACATCAAACATCGAAACAGCCAGCCCACAACGTATCCACTTGCTCTGGACTCTTGGTCACGCCTTCAAGCCTGGTATTGATCACGCTCACGCGGTCGCTCGAGAACTTACCCTCCGAGCTGCCCGGCATGGCGAGGCTGGGAGTCCAGATTAAGTGGGCCCTCCTCTTACATACCAAGACATATTGGCTTATTACACTGGAGCTAGACGCACTATGCACCCGCCCTCACCTTTGTTCTCGCGAGAGAAAGAGGTGGCATTCCGCCAACTCCAAACGCATGCGTTCCCCAACCTCCTCTTCATGCATAAACTATACCCTGACCGCTACGCATACTCTTGCCCGGGCTGTGGCAGCTCCCCAACAGTATTTCATGTCACGGTGGAGTGCGCCACAAAATTATTTCTTCCCCTTCCCGCTATCCTGCACCCCTTTCGCACCAAAGAGCTGTGGGACGATGCTCTCTGCGACGGGCCTCCCGAGGTCCTCCAGGCCTTGGTTCAACTGGCCAGGTTGGCTGCCGAGATTGTCCTAAAGAGCCCGGACTAGGGTTGCTTCCCACATGCTTTGCTTAAATGTACTTATTAAAATGTTTTTATTTTCTCTTTACTCGAGTAAGCGCTACACTGAGTTTTGCTTCAAACCGTTCTTCCAGCACCAGCGTCGACACCCGTTTCAACCTGGCCAACGCCGTGCGCACCGCTGCTGCTTCGCATCTCGTGAGGGTTACCTTTGGGGAGATGGTCCATAGTTTTTTCTCTCCCACTGCAGAATCTTGTGCAGTGCAGTGGACGACTGGGGAGGGGGGGAAATCCACTGAAAGACGGCACTGTACGTTTTCTTCATTTTTCTATTTCAAGTTGCGTCTCTCATAATCATATGGTGGTTTTGGGACGTTAAACGCTACATATCATTCTCTTTCTAGTTCACTTCATTGATAATGCTGCATGCAGGCTCGGCGTCCCGGCGGCGAAGGGATGAACGATGTCACTGATGGCACTCACAATGGCACGCGCACTTACGTGCGACGTAGAGAACGACCTAACTCACGGAGCAGTCAATGGAGACGTTTAGTGTTCCTCATGACTAATGATTTTTCATTTCGCCTAGCGAAATACAGCTTCCGTTGTAAAAACTAGTATGCATGATTTTCCAGATTAAACGTCGTCGACGCAGCAGCAGTGCCTTCTCTTCAGATAACCTGGCTCTTGGCGTTGACAGCTTGAACACAGTGGCACATTAGCACCTCACAGCAGTTGCCATACCTGTGTTGTTATCTTTTACAGCTCCAGGTTTTGTTTGTATTTTCTTGCCTCGTGCTTTTCATGCAGGCACAAAACAGGCGTGCCAAGTAAAAACTATGAGAAGTGAGAATAAACCACGGGCCCTTCTGGCAATGAGGAAATGATGAGCAGCCGCTGCATAATTAAAGACGCATCTGCGCCAGGCCTAATGTGTCTTCGATCAGGTCGTCAATAAGTGACATGTGTCAAAAAATTATATAGAAAGACCATTAAGCTTGATGTAGCGGGAACACTATAGCAACTTGAAAGGAGTTAGGCCAGCACCCTACCAGTGGATTGTTCAGCTCGACTATAAGTTAGCAAAATTAGAAGAAGCGCAAATTACGCACTGCTACACGAATCCCTTTCACCCTGTACAAAGTAGTGAACCGGACATGAATGTCGTTAATGGGTTCTTCTTTTCGTACTCTTTTTCGTCTATCTCATTGATTTGCAAAAAAAAGAGTAAAAAATATGCGTGAACTGACATGTGTGTATTGTGCAATATACTGTAAATGTGTTCATGACTCGACACTGCGTAGCCATAGGGCACAGAGTGTCTGTCAGACGGCTGGAGTTCTAAGCAAGACGCCACGTTCTCCCAAGTTTCTCTCTTTTTGCCAGCCAGATGCACCCAATCCAGCCGCTCGCCACTCTCCTCTCTATGTATTTCCTACTCTCGCTTATCACTTAGCCTTCGCGTGTGCTTTGTGGTCATGGGGGCGACAACCCATCATGTAGTTCTGCACGACAGAAATCATATAACTTTTTGTTCAGCTGTGGACAGATCCGTAGAGCGGCGCTTTGTATTCCTCCCGTTCACAATGTTGGTGGTCACGTTGACGTTCTATAAATAAGAGACACATTGTTTTAAGATAGCATGTATCTGCTTGTGGCGCTCTGCGGGCAAACAATGGGGACGCGTCACTGTGACGCTGCTGCATCACGAGCTTTGTCAGGCGGCATTGCTTCGAGCCACCAAGAAGAAGCACGACGGAACAAATCAGACGAGCGTGTGATAGTGGAGTGGAAACACATTTGTCACATCACCATGGGAAAGCGCTCAGATGCACGTGTGACGCAAGCAGCCCTACCGATCACGTGGGGTCGCATGACGACCACTCCCTTAACTAAGCCGGACCGACGCCTTCCTTTGAAGAGCACGTGTTTACATTGACATTGAAGGAAATTAAGGAGGCGTTGATGGAACTGATGTTTTTTTAATGAAAACTTCAGCTGTGAGCACCACACATGTCCTGTCTTACTCTCGTATTTTGTATTCGTTCTATCGCTAGCTCTTTTCCCTCTCAATATGAACACAAACCAACTCGCTCTCCTATCTGTGATTATGCAGATATTATTCCTTGTGTTGTCGCTATAGTAAAACGTGATTCACTGCACAGTCACCACAATCCTCACTGACCTGCCGAGGAAGGGCACCCGGGGAAGTACTTTGGCATTTTTCGCACGGAGTGTTTGGGAGCGCTAAATTGTGACACCCAACAAGCACGTCACGTCGAATTTCATTTCCTGTATTGAGGGCATCTGTGGCAAAACACACACACACACACACACACACACACACACACACACACACACACACACACACACACACACACACACACACACACACACACACACACACACACAGCGTAGTTGATAGAAACTTACAAACTATCTCATCAGATGCTTTGCAAAGTGATTGAAAATTTTCTAATGGAAATTTTCGCTCAGGTTCGTTGCATTAAAAACTAGATAACTAAACATATAACTGGCTTAAGATAAAAAAAATTGGCCCGAATCTGCATGTTACACTGCAAATTTCGTTGAAAGACGATAATCTTGCGCCTGGAGAGGGTGAAGAAAACGTTTATTTGATGTTCTGCGCAAGGAAATCGGTAAATCGTATTCTGGAGGCGGTGCTTAGAGCGCCTCAAGCGTGTAGCGGAGGCGAACGAGCGCCATCTGGCAGTTATCTTCAAACACTACGCTACAGTCCTTAGAGTTACTTGTGTGTGCCTCTTCCAGTATAAAGGCAGACATACAAAACATCGACATGTTGTTATGGCGCCTCAAATATGCGCGATTATTGCTTTATAAATGGCAATCGCACAACTATGAACGCTGAAACTTGAGCAATATTGATGGGCGCTGCGGATGGGGTTAGCCGTTCGGTGCCGTTTGAGGTATCGATAACGGCGGACAAACAGACAAAGGTACGGACAGACAGACAGACGGACGGACGGACGGACGGAGAGGCGGAAAGGCGGGCAGACGGACAGATAGACAGACGGACCGGCAGGCAGACCAAAATTTGTTCGTCGAAGGTCCCCAAGAAAGACTATCGTCTTCAAAAAACCTGGAAACACTGCGCCGACCAATGTTCACAAGATTTCACTTGTGAGCAAGGCTTCCTTGTGGGAGCCGAAACATCTTTTTTTTCTGTATGTTTTTGAAACTTCTACTCTGGTCGGCGCAATGTTTCTAGGTTTTTTTTTTTACCTTCAACCAGGTATCATCCCGGCCAGACGGGCTTCCGTCAGACTTTATTCTTCAAACATATAACTAGACAGTTAGGACAACGCAAAAAAAAAAGAGAGAAGTGTGATGTACTCCTCCCGACGACAGTAAGCAACGTGAATTTGTTCAAAACGTCAAAATGTGCGTCAGCGTATTTTAACGTGATAGGAATAAAGAACTCCTTTCCGAGAAATTCCAGCGTCGGTGTCAGTGTCATTTCTTGTGGGCGAAAAATTATCTTGTTCGTGACCAAAAAGTTGAGAAAAGTGCTCCTAAATTAAAAGTTTCCGGGGCAGAGTGAGAATAGAACCCGGGCCATTTGCATGGCAAGCAAGGGTTCTACCATTGTGAACGAGGCTCCTGTTCTGGGTGCCGAAACGTCATTGTATATTTTACTCTGCTGTGGATGGCATTTGCTGCCTTTTTATTTAGTGTTGTGCCCCAAAGCCACACGTTTTCCTAGAGATGCAGTGAAAATAACTTCCATGCTTAACAAACACACACGCCCTGTATACAGTCTTCACAATACAACGTGTGATATCACTGTGGTAAAAACGTACATTGTCACCGGGCGCCAGAACATGTGATTATCATAACGACGTCGAGGTTCAAAGCGAGCCACTTTTTACAAAAGGCGCATATTGTCGTATTATTACGTAGCGGATGCAAAGGCAAGTTCGAAAACCTTTCATGCGCATCATTGCTCGCGGTTTTAAGTATTCTACTCATTACACCGAATGCGAAGCTGTGCGGACGCTTCACTGCCAAGAGTCACTACCAGTAATGTTGATTACATTTTAGTAATCTACAATTTAAACTTGTCGATATATATCATACAATAGAAAGTATGCACTAAGTGGTTTTAGTACGCACCACGGGCAGTATATCGCTATGTGACTGAACTCTAGAAGGCGAAGTCTAAATGTCCCCAATTTTTCTTTGACCCTGTCTAAAGACAGTGGGGCCACCCTGTATATGAAAGCATTATACCAGTTTTTTGTGATTTTTCAATTTTACTCTTACTCTTACGAACTTAGAATGATTTGAAGGGATTCTACAATTTCCAATATGCAAGTAAAAGGAACAGGGCAGGTTGTTTCATGTTATCTTCAGCAGTAGCCAGCAGCGTTCTCATACGAATGTTTGTCTTCGGTTGGTACTTTATCATGTATTTATAATTTTCTTTGGAGGCACCTAAAAGCGACTGCCTTCATTAACTTGGTAGGTGAATGGGGGCACATCAAAAACATCAACAAAAAGAAAATTCTCTTCCGACACTAAAACAGAAGTTGTTTCTGCACTGTTTATAAATTTTGCTGTCATTCAAAAAACAAGACAGCCTTAGGCGGCCTACTAAGTAGTTACGTCAAAACCAATCACACAAACGCAGACCAAACTGCCATGAGAAACTACAGCATGAAGTCTGCCTGTGTACACCACCTTTGTTTTAAATTTTATTGTGATTTTAAGAAGACTGGTGCGCGAAAGGTTAGAAGCCTGAGACGAAGTGCTTCCAAAGCAAGTTTGAATCGGAAGCAATGTTTACTGAAGAAGGAATTCCAAGGAGATAAAAAAGAGCCGCACAGGGCTGGAAGTCGGAGGCAGAGGAAACGAAGATTCTGCAAGGTAGTCGAATCAACGTGAAGGACAAGAAAAATCCCGGAAACGAGGAAGTACGTTAGCACAGCAGGCGCAACCTTTGCTGCACTGCGCGTTTTTGTTGGCGGCGCACACCGGCTGTCGCAGGTCGCCTCTTCAAGCGGAGCGGCCTGGTTTATTGAGGGGATTTATGCGAACGCCGGCCATGCACTCTCCTCGTCAACTATCGTCTTCTTCAGTGCCCATCTGGGCTGCAGGGCTGGGCACAGTCAGTAAAATACGGCGGTTCAACCTGCAAGCTTTGACCCGCTTACCTGTTCGATACAAAAGAGAGCGAAAGAAAGATGCAACGGCTTTCGTCGCAACTGTCATAAACTTCGCCTAGACAAATGAGAACAGTGTGACTTCTTTTTTTTCTTTTGCTAGTTGAGGTATTTTATTGTCCAGCATCACTCTTCTGCAGTCCATAACGTATACTTAAGGACACGCACAGGAACCAAGGAGACACAACAAACCCCGGTGGCAAAAAAAAAAAGCCATCACCTAGCCGAACTCGGTCACATAGTTGGACTGTTTTCAGTAGAAAAGCAAAGGACCGTAAATACGCACCTGAAGAAAAAAAGCAACAGTGGAGTGAAAACATACCAGCTGCCACCTTTATTCTCTAAAAGAAGGGTAGCTCTTATTTTATCCCTAATTCTTGAATCGGCGCTCACAACTTGGCATTTTATGCTAAACTTTTTTTTTTTATTTTTTTTTTTTTTATTCTGCTAAACATAGAAGGTGTCTTATACGGAATAGAACTAATGTGTTTTTTATTATTATTCTACATTTTTCTTTATCACCAAAGCAGCTGAGCCAGGATTCAACCATTTGCTTCTGAACATCGAGGGTCCATTATCGGGTAGTGTCGAGCATTTACAAACATATGCAGAAAAGACGTTGCATCAACTGCAGATCTGCCACCTTCAGTGCAGATTTAAATTGAGATTTTCTTGAGTATGAAAAAAGATTGTTGGGATTCGCCGTTTTATTCGAGAGTTGCCACAACAGCGCACCATATGGAAACAGTGAGTAGGGCAAGCTGTTCAAAAATTGGGGAACCCTTCAGCTTTGGCTTTAGGGGTTGAACGCCATAGCAATATTCTGTTGCTAGTGCATAGTTCATAGTTCAAACAAACACTGATTGTATGAGATCGTTTCGAACTTGCTATGAACTAACCCATTCCCTTTCCCATAAATTCATATACACATATACCCAGCCATATTCAGATCTACGTGCACACTTTTCAAGACACAGACCGCAACCTTAGACCCCACCCTGTGGGGATGCAGCAAGGACCCTCCCCCAGCAGACCTCCTAAGACAGTCACCTTCAAATGAGGCCTGGGAGAAAATCCTCATGACCACAAGCCTGGACTCTTAGCTCCAGGCCACCAAACGTGCTAACAATGTGGCGACCAGGCATGGCCTGACAGCCCTCGCCACCTAGGAAACCGTCAGCTGCCTCATAAAGTAGTTTAGTACTACTACTACTGCGTAGCCTTAAATGTGAGGTAGTGGGTGCATTTTTTGTGGTGGTTGAGTAGCTTTATGCGATGAACTGCTCAGTCATCATAATAATTCTATGTTCTAACTACCGATGGCAATATACGCTTGTACCAAGCATTATTACGGCAATATTTTATGTTTTGTTGTGAAGAATGTATACAGTACGCGTTTGTTTGTAAAGCATGAAAGTTACTTTCACTGCATTTCCAAGCAGGGGAAGTTATTTTCACTGCATTTAAAAGCCGACGCGTGGCTCTGCTTGTGAATGCATTGCAGATATCTGGGTGCGTTGCTGTTGGCAGAAACCGCGAACTGCGCCTCCACTTAACCGTGGGTCAACACTCATGCTGAGACAAAGATGAAACGCACAGGCTCCAGAAAGTCCATCCGCACATACGAGACCATAGAAATAAAGGAGGGAGCTTGAACAGTGCCGCTATTTTTCAAATACGCGTGAAGGAACTTCGGCGACACTTGGCTGAATTGGAGCCATGCTGCGAAGCTTCAAGCTGACGATGCGTGCCGGCGACGATGGCCTCCATCGCAAAATTACCTCCTCCAAATTCCGGAGAATGCTGAGCGATGCACAGAGAGAAGCCTCCTGAAGGCTGACGTAAAACGTGAGGACTCAAGCTAATGACTTCTTTTATCCTTCCAGGCCATTTCCTGCTTATGCATGAATGGTCTCCTAGACGTGTTCTTGAAGCGGCAATGGAGACCTTGCACGCTGTACCAATCCACTAAACTACAATAAGAGACAAAAAAACACAGTCGGAAGGTCCTATTAATTGCCTGTGTGTTTACTTTGGTTCTGTAAAATTTGGTGCACACATCTAAACTTTTCCTAACTCAAAAATGAATAAATGGAACACGCTCAACATGGTGGTTGATGACATGTTCAAGGATATTTATGTCTGTATATGAGTAATTACACCTTTTCGGATTAAGTTTTAGATGTTCTGAATTTTTAGCACTCTCACGTGCGTGATAAACTTTAGTTTTTTGGGGCGAAGTTCATGAAGCCGTGGGTCTTTACTTGCCTATCTGTTTTGGTACGTGACCACCCAGTTCTATGACTCACTCAGCAGGTGCGGACGAACGGACGGACGGACGGACGGACGAACGGACGGACGGATGGATGGATGGACGGACGGACGGACGGACGGACGGACGGACGGACAGACAGACAGACAGACAGACAGACAGACGGACGGACGGACGGACGGACAGACGAACGGACGTATGGATGGACGAGCGGATGAACGAACGGACGGACGAACAGACGGGTGGACGAACGGACAGATGGACGAACGGACAGGCACACAGAGGATTCCCCGTTGACCGTTAAAGCCTCCGAAGCTTCGCCCCACTCATCATTATTCACTTCGTGGATATGCTGTGATATTTTGTCTAACAAACACCTCAGATACTTCATGAAAATCGAAAATGGACCATTGGTGGTGTATTGGAAAATCGTATGTATGATAATAATAACAAAAAAACTTTGTCTATACTTGATGTAACTGATTATGTGTCCACGAAATTAGGTAAATCGCATTTTAAGCTCATTACTTTTAAAAACATCGTTTAAAATCATAAAATATCCACTAAAAATTTATCTAAGATCAACCAGAAAAAGAAGAAAAACTTCAAGGACGATTGAGCATCGCTTTCAAGAGTACAATGCGATAGAGTAGTTCTACTCCATTTCAAGTTTTCGTAGCCTTATCCTTTACTATAACCTTGGTGGTTCTTGGTGGGTGCCTCGACCGTGTCGCAAGAAAAAAAATCTTCGTGCGTAACATAACTACGCGTTTTACGTACTGACTGACTGACACTCCCACGTTTAATTCACATGTATACCCAATAAAGTGGCTGAGGGGATAGTCGCCCTGGTAGCTCAGTGGTAGAGCATCGAACGCATTCGGGAAGGTCCGGGATAACTCCACTCGTAGAGAAGCTTCACAGAAAAACCGGCGTCGATGTGACCACCGACGGAAATGCTCCCGTCATGGTGATGTTCATGCACCACTTAAATTGACACCAACATCAACATCTAGCAGAAAACCGGAGAGTCAAAAAATACCTCCACCGGAGAAACCCCTCTCCCCTGAAGGCTGGCCGGCACTTGCGAACACACGGCCTTCTAAGCAACCTACCCGCTCTCTGCTTCCAGTGAAAGCCAATCCTACTGTTGACGAGGCTCCGACAGCAGATCGTCAAATCATTCCTATGCTGCGATCTATTGTGAGTATCATCACATTTCCTCTGACAAGCATTGATACGCCTACTGCTAGGAACGGCCTACAAGTGTTAGACGCGTTGAGCCCGGTCCTTGCAAGCCTCCGGTAAAACCATGGCCGACAATCACATTTCGTTTCGACAGAGGTTAGAGAATCTTCCATGTTTCAGTGGAACGCAAGAGGTCTTGCATCTCGCATCTTTGATTTCCGTCAGTTCGTTCGTCTATATCAATTTTATATCATGGTTATATGTGAACCGGAATTGTCGCGCCCATTCAGACTATCCGGCTACGAGTCATTATTCTCATCAAGTGGTATCAAAAGTAGCAAGGCTGTTGTATTTATTCGCAGGGAGCTTACCTAGGTCGTCAAGACAGTGCAAACTCACGAAGACAAACAGTATGTGTGCTTGACGGTTAAATATGGAAAGGTGACATTCGCACTCCTGGGTGTATATATATTCCCATCAAGTCGATTCGGCGCCAACAAACTGGACGGCATATTAAGGGCACATCCGGGTCCGTTGGTTATCACCGGGTACTTCAATGCGCATCATCCCATGTGGGAAAGCTCAAGGGTTAACTCAGCAGGACGACGCCTTGCATCATTGGTTTCGGACCATAGTCTCGTCCTTCTAAATGACACAAGTCCTACGATTTTCCGAGGCACCACATATCGCAGCAGCCTTAATTTGTCTTTTCTGCCACGCCAATCCGCTACATGGGTGAAGTGGTTTTTGGACGTTGAAACACAAAGAAGCGACCACATTCCCATTTACCTGAAGATCAAAAATACTTCGAACATGTACCAATCTACCACGACGCGAACAATCGACTGAGATATGTTGAAAACTCAACTTGAGGATGCTTGTGAGGAAGGCTTGTCCTATGGTTTTTAGCAAGCTGTTAGAGAAACTGCACATGCGGCTATGCGCACAATAATATGCTCTCTGAAGTATTCTGACTTTATTCTCGATCTAAAGAGACTTCGTGCGATCCGCCGTCGTGCCGAAAGAAGATACCGACGCACCACTTCCACAGACGATCTACGAACAGCTCGGCGCATCCAAAGGAAGATACAATGGTGCCTCGACAGATTCGACACCCAATGATGGAGAAAATTCTGTGCGTCGCTAGGTCCTCATAAATCACTGTCTCAGATATTGAGAACTGTGCGAGGCTTACGTTCTGTTCCAGAGCAGCGCTTTCCCTTCAGAGCTCCTGCACTTTTCCATCTCCTGCATGAAATTGAGGAGGCAGTGGAGTTATGTGCTATGATTGTGGGCCAGACAACGTACACAAGCCCAGGTAAACCAAACCGAATACCTAACTCATGGGACCCGGGCATGAATCTATCGTTTACATCACATGAACATGACGCGGCGCTCATCCTATGTAATAGGTCATCGTCGACTGGCCCTGATGACATTTCTTACCGGATGTTGTGCCACCTTAGTGAACGGGCATGAGAAGCACTCCTTAATATCTCCAACGAATCGTGGCAACCTCGCGTCGTTCCGCAAGATTGGAAGTTTAGCAGCTTGGTACCGCTACTCAAGCTTAGCAAATCTCCTCTAGACATTAGCTCGTATCGTCAGATAGCACTTTCAAGTTGTGTTGGAAAGGTAATAGAGAGAATGATATTGGCCAGACTTGAATGGTACCTTGAATACTACGAGGTATGTCCGAACGCCATGGCTGGTATTTGCCGTCACCGATGTTCAATCAACAATGTTATAGATCTTGTGACGCATATCCAGCATCAAGAGGCATGTAAACGGTTATCTGTGGCCATGTTACTTAATGTAAAAGGACAATACGACAACGTTCTTCATGGTGCCATCCTCGAAACCATTGAGTCAGTGGGCCGAGGTGGACAACTGTATTGTTGGACACGCAGGTATTTACAAGGGTGGACCTTGTTTGTGAACACTGCAGATGGTCCAACCTCCCAACACACCACGCATCGTGGAGTCCCGCAAGGTGGCGTCTTGAGTCCAACCCTCTTCAACCTCGCTCTCATTGGTCTTGTGGAACGACCACTGAGTGTGATCAAGCTATGTACACTGACAACATCTGCGTCTTGGCTTCTGGCGTAACAAAACCTCATATAAAGGCAATAATTCAGAAAGCTGCAACGTTGGTATCAGTATACCTCAATGAACAGGGTCTGAAGACCTTGCCAGCAAAATGCGCATTGATTTCTTTTAGTCGAAAGCCCATGAGACCATATACTATATATTATTGATGGCCAAGACATACCATATGTCAAGACGCACAGATTTCTTGGCGTATTTATCGAGCCAACATGCATGCTGGGGCCAACATGCGGCCCACTTGAAGAGAAGGCTGACAGACATTGCTAATTTATTCAAGTATCTTGGAGGAACAACCTGGGGCACTTCAGTACATGCAATGATTCAATTGTACAAGATGCTTTTTCTGGGCTATTTGCGATACAGCTTGCCTGTGTTGACTAATACCTGCGGAACGAGCGTTCGCACTCTCGAATGATCCAGGCAATGGCTCTTCGAGTTTGTCTGGGGCTACCGCGATGTTCGTCAACAGCTCAGACAATTGCGATCGCAAATCGCTGCCCGCGCAAGACGCATAGTTTAATGGACGTGCTCAGAGAAGACATGAGGCATCTTACTCGCGCCCCTGCCTATCATCTAGCCTCACTGCCAGAAGACCGACCTTGTGCCTCATTTTGCGATACAGTCTTGACATATCGTACACGCATACCAGCGGGATATACAACTCTATCCAGAATTGCAACTCCGTCATGCTGCATGACTAATCCACATGGTGAACTCACAGTTATAGGCATGCAGTCAAAAGCTCAGTTCTCATCTCCAGCGCTAAAGCACCTCCATCTTCTCTTGTTGTATGAGAAGTACAGTGGGCATAACCATTTATATACTCACGATTCTACTAAAGCAGATGGGCCTGCAGGGTCGGTGATCTTTCCTGCAACAGTGACAATGACGAAGATTCGGTTATCTCACCAGACGTCATCGACAGCTGCGGAACTTGTTGTTCTACGTAGCGCAGTTGAAGTAATTAAGCACCAAGAAGCCAAGAAATGGAGCCTGTTCACGAATTACAAAGCAACACTAAAGTATTCAGTGTTCGCCTTACGCCGGGGACTCCATGAGCAAAGAGTGTTGGAAATTAGAGAGCTAGTTCACCACCTCTTTGACAAAGGACACGAGATCACGTTTTAGTTGCTTCCAAGTCACTGCGGCACATTGGGCAACGAACATGTCGATGCAGCTGCTCGATCAGCACACAAAGATGGTGAACAAAAATTCATTCCATTTTCAAGGAAGGATGCTGCAATGAAAATTCAAAAAATCGCTAATATAGAAGTAAAATTCCTACATGTGGAACGCTGAGTGCTTACGGCACACGCGACTGCATAGGCTGGGCACGTCTCGTCGACTTCGGCCTCCTTCAGGACTATATCGATACAATCGTATGAAGCACGATCTCGACTTTAGACAATGGTGCTTTGGCGACTGTGGCTTGGTGTCGCTTTCACCAAAGTTTTTGCCTTCCGAATCAGAATGGAAGACAGTGCTGCTTTTGCGATGATGTGGCAGCGATGAAACGATAGAGCACGTTCTCTGTCACTGCCCTCGTTAAAGCGTGCAAAGACAACAGGTAGCTGCTGTGTTAGCTCGCCTTGGCGACAGACCCTTGTCAAAACAGTCAGTGCTTGAAAGGCGACATAGTCTGTCTTCGCATAGAAAATCTGTGAAGGACTTATTGAATTTTTTGCGTAGTAGTGGCTTATTGAATAGGCTATAGCACCCCAGCTCACTTTTTTTTTCTTTTCTCTTTCGCGCGTCTATTTCGCTTTCTCATATTTATTCCCCATTTTCCCTTTCCTTATAGAAGGGTAGCAAACCAGATCCTCCTATGCCTGGTTAACCTGCTCGCCTTTCATTTTATTCTCTCTCTCATATATATATATATATATATATATATATATATATCCCGCTAATAGTTCTAAATTATAATAATATATATGTAAAGGCGATTAGTTTAGGATTAAATACAGAATGGTTGTTACTCTTACAGGCGTTAAGGTGGGAGCTTACAAACGCAGTATATTCCCCACCCCCTTCTCACTTTGTCTCTTACAAGTGACAAAGCAACAGCTATACAAGGTAATCGCTTTATAAGTTGTATATTTTGCTTCTTTAACGCACGAACATTGGGCATGCATATGCCAATGGCACACGCTTTCGAAATATTCGCTGAACTGTAATACTTTGCGTAATCCCTTGATCCCCGCGGGGACGCTTCCCGAAAGCCCTTCTGTAAAAGGCAAACCAACAAGCACTCTACTTATGTACGGTGCCTGAGACAATGCAGTGCTCTGTGCTCTAAGTGGCTACAACGTCTCCATCAGCTGCCCTCCTCTTCACTCTTTTCCCGCCAAATCCGCCCGACGCATGTTAGCGGCCGCGCTGGCAAAGAGATTTTTCTGCACTTTTGTTTCGCTTATCACTCGTGAGACGTTTCCTGCTCCTTCTACAGAAACACCTCATATTTGACTGGGTACTGGAGGAACGCGGCTTGATTCTCTGCATTCTGCTGTGAGAAACATGAATGTGCTCATTTCAGCGCGCCACACGACTTCCTGGCTTCGGTAAAGGTATGAGTGCAGAAAGCAACGGTTACGTTGACTCATGCTTCTACCCAAATTCTCAAGCATGTTTGCAGTGGAGACTAAAGTGGCCCGAGCAACCTTGCAATAAACGCAGTGCCGTCAAAAGTTTCGATTCAGTTTATCACAGTAAGGTAGTAGTAGTAGTAATAGTAGTGTTGTGGTTGCTAATCAGTCAGTTGGATAATTAGTTGGTTATTTGTTTAGTAATCAGTCAGTCTGTCGGTCCCGGTGTTGATAACTCGTGTAGGGCTACTGTCATTAGCCGGGAAGGTTACTGAGTTGGTAATAATTGCAGCATTATAATTGCTTCAGTTTTATTAGCCTTAGCGAGTACTTGCCAATGAATGTGATAAATTCTGGTAAAGTCAACATTCAATTAACGTTTACTTTGTTCAATGACACAAAAAATAAAAGAAAAGATTTCAATGCCCATCTTCTCCTCCGAGTGTCGCTATTTGCTCTGGCTCACTACGAAGGGCATAATCTCAATAGCAAATAAGTGCGGATATTTTCCCATTACTTTCCGAGCAGGCAGTGACACAACGAAAAATCAGCTGAACAGAAAAAAAGTCAAATATTATAAATCTAGAATTCCGTCCCAGAAGAGTCAGCGAGGTGAAACTGGCAGTAGCAAATGCCGGATAACAGTGTTTGCAGCATAGACTGGAGACGGGTATATAGGTACGAAGAGGAGTGAAGCTTGTGACCAGAACGTGGCATAAAAGCAGCAGGAAGACACGGCAGAAATCATTCACATGAATAGGGCCAACAGCAGGTGGTTGGTGCAGGTGCTTGGTATTGGGGAAATCAAAGGCAGAATGATTGGCCTCGTTCACTCGCACTGTGCTAGCCGGCAGCCAGAAAAAGAAACGGGGATTGGTGTTTCATCTTTTTTTCATTATAAACTAGTTTCTTTTGAGTTCGCTATATTCAACTGCTTCAAGCAGAAATAGAAGAAATATGGTTTTGGGTTGACAAAAAACAGGTGCTATTCGAGTCCACAGGTTGTAGGAAGAAGTAGAGCTCACTGAGACGGGGGTAGTACACATGCCGCTTACAGCTCACCCAGGATCAGGCTGACCAAAATTGTCCTCAACCGGACGCACTTAAATTTATACTCACTAACAAACTCAGTAACATAAAGCCGACATCGCTGAAACTCAGGCTCACGAGATGATATGTCTGAGCCAGTGTAACTTAATTTGTCAGTTAGTGATCCGACCTACATTCGAGACAAATGACAAAAATAAATTGCGTTTTTCTAACAAAAAAGTTCGTTTGCTAAATTTACAATGCACATTTGGTACAGTAACTCAGTGAAGGATCACATGCCTGACGTTTTGGTACTTTATCAGGGACATTGACATCTCTAGCAAAAGTCCCTGGCATTAGGATGAGCTGCAAAGAAAACAGCAATTTCATAAAAATTTGTCGATCTCGCCTTCTAAACTTATTTGGATTCCTGCCGTTATTTTGTTTATAAGAGTTATAGATAAACATCAACGAAGAATCAGCAATGTTATGCTAAGTCGGCTTTATTCACATCTTGTGTTGCAAAGAACCACGCCTGCAAGCCATGATTGCATTACACACCAGTGCGTGAATTTAGTACAAAGATAATTAACTATATGTCTGCTAACTTAGACATCGGACATAAACCTCGAAGGCAGCCCACCAATAACAAGCGGCACTTACTAAAGACATCTTTCGCGGGTTCGGCCGCGAAATATTTCTTTCGAGGCCAATGCCAATGTCCTTATAATGCATGCGCGTATACGAAAGACACACGTACCCTGCATTCGGTAAGTCAGTAATAGGAGGCTTCCAAATAGGTAACTAATAATATTAACAACTGCAAAGGCTTTAAGCCTCAAAACCCCCATTTGATAACGAGAGATGGCATTGTGGAGGGCTGCGGAAATTTCTAAGGCCTTGATTTCCTTACGGCCTCTATTTAAAAAATGTCCCTACGTCCTTGAACGGAATTGTGAGTAAATGCGAAGGCATTTAATGCGCCGAGAGAGGGTACCGTTGCCGTCAGACATTCACCTTCACCGACGTCTGCCATCGCCTTGAGGGGCACCCGGAAAGTGTACGGTCGAGAGTGAGGAGCGAGTGAAGGGGTGCCCGCATTCTCGGCTCGCCATTGGCGTTCCATAGAGGCGTCTCGAGCACACCATTCCGGATGTTTTTGAGAGGCGCGCAGCTAGCGAACTGTCGATAGTGAGGCGCGAGCGGACGGGATAGTGGGCGCAGGGAGAAGAGAGCGTGAACGGCGAGAGGAGACGTGGCGAAGCACCGCACCTACCCTCTCCTACACTCTCTTACACCACATGCTCCAGTTGCTAGGGGCGAGGGTAAGAGCGCGCGCCCACGCCTGTTGCTATGGGAGAGGGATTAAGAGTGGCGAGATAACCATAGCCGGCGCGCAGACACCACCGCGGACAACGCCGGATGCGTGACATAGACCGGCTAAGAAATGCATTCGCATTTGAAACGCCTCTTTACTAGATTTGCCACCACGTACCTTCAATGCCACCCGAACGCGTTCCGAACACGAAGATTTATTTATTTTTATTACTGTTTTATTTTATCCATACTATCAGCACATGTGCAGCATTCAGGCGATGGTAAAGAAACACAAACGCAAAAGCTCGTCTCAACGAAATGCATAGAAGGTGGTGGCAAGTCAAGTTCAAGTGAAGGAGATGTGAAGGGGTGAGATACACCTGAGTCTAATCACATACGCCGATAACAGTTTACGTCCATAGAAATGCTGCTGTTGTAGCCAGGATTCGAGCCTGCGACCTTCGGGTCAGCACTCGAGCACCGTAATCACTATGCCGCCACTGCAAGTAATGAGTAGAAAGCAGTCAGCCTAGCGAAATGTAAGTGCGCACAATTGCGGTTAATTACGCAAGGATAGCTTTAATAAAAAATAAAATATAACTGAACAATCTTGTTTGCGGATATCAAAAGTGTTTTACAGCAAAACGCATTCTTTCGATTCCACAGTTGTCTACACTCCTGTTGACAGAGAATTCTTGTATACTGCACAGTAAAACAACACCTTAGGAAATATTGCTGCAGTCGAGCATTACTGTGCGACAGCAGAAAAAAAAAACAAAGTGAGGAGAACGCTAAGCATGTGACTCTGACCTGTGGAAACACTGCGCGTAAAAGAAGTTGGCCTCACCAGATGAAACAATACTGCGAGCTGTTGTGCGGCATTATGCTCTGCTTTCAATCAGGCAAGAAAGAAGCGACACACTTATCTACACAGAGAGGCTCCCGTTACGGACGGCAATAAACGCCGTCGGCTCGGAATGACCCTGTGGTGTGACGACCTCTTATCCACGTCATTATGAAGTGCCCGACTGGCAAGCTGTCGTAGATTCGAGGCACCGAGTGAACGGCTTACCAGCTTAGCGAGAGAAACGGGCTGGATTTAGACACTAATGAGAATATCGTTGCGTCGCTATCTCTCCTTCTTTACTTTTGCTGCGCACTTTGTGGCTGCTACACCAATTTATGGCGCGTGCAGGCGCGCTGATGCCCTTTGCGAACAAAGCGGTAAACAAAAATAATCGGCTTGAACGGCTCCGAAGCTGTAGACGGCATCGCGTAGTGTTCAGTAGCTGTCGAAACATGGCGGACTGCAAGAGTGCACACCCCAAAAAATCAAGGTCTGCTCCTGAAGGCGACACTCAAGCGTCTTCCAATTGCAACTCACCCAATCTGCCACCTTATTTCAATTGAAAGCGATAATAGCAAGGCAAGCGCGAAACATTTCGGCGTCCATGAATAAACTTCATCAACGACTGCAATACAAGGCCACTATAGCTACTTACGAAACTAAGTACGTCCCTAATGATAAACAAGGCTTTGGCGATGATGGAGAGGTTTTGGAGCCGCGTGTAAGAAGTGGTCTCAAATTGATTGTGAATACGAGTAGTACTACCTCGACATTTCGAAAGAGACTCGAGTACCTGCTATGAATATAATATGAGCCCGGAATGGAGGATGACATCGCTGAAATCCCTTCATGACAGGGCATCGTCCATCAAGTTGGGGAAGAGCTCGTGTGCGCATGCACGTGTAGTATTCATGGTTATGTGAATGGGATGATAGCTTGTGAAGCGCACGAAACTTCAAACGACAAAAAGGAAACAAATGATAGAAAAAACATCAGGGAAGAAACAAACAACCCACCCAGTTTGGGAAAGACAGAATGCTGTGGAAATTTGCAGTGTGGTTGTCTAGACAAGTAGCATCCGAAATTTTAGTACGTGTCTTGGAGCATTATAGCATCGAGCTTCTCTTGCAGCATATGATGAAACAGCCCCGTCAGCCTGGTATATTCGAAGTCAAAGAGAAGTCCAGCAGCAACTGTAAAGTTTTCTCTGCAACACATCCCCATTACCGCGCACGTTTGGTGAATTACATTTAATATGAGAAGAAAGATGCAGCAGGAGTCAGAGATACTGGTGACACAAATTTCTCGCAGGCAAGAATGATACAAATGGCTGACGCTAGGTTTCATGCGAAAATTGAGGACATAAATTCACACGTTAAAAATATGAAGCTTCTTTACGCAAACTTGCGGAAATTACTAGTAAGCCAGCTGCTGAATACTTTACTGCTAACACAGAGCCATACATAAATTTTCGCTACCAAGCGCGTTCGTAAAGTAGCCACCAACGCAAACGAGCTGCCACCAACACTCATCAAGTACGTCACGTACCAGATTATTTAAGAGATCTTGTTAAAACTACAGAACTTTAAAACCTACTGTACATAACCATTGTTGGAGCTTCCACTTTAAGTAAGGATTAGTGATGCACTTGCAGTGAAATTCTCAATAATAAAAAAAGAGCAGTCTGATAATTAAGAGTTCATGGCACTTAACGTTAAAGTAGAACTTCACTGAAATTATTCTTGAATATTAGCTAGTCGTACTGGTTTCCGCATCTAAAGCTGTAACAAGTGTTGGGCAAATAGAGTTTATTCAACTCGAGTCAACCGGTCTCAATAAGCTCAATAACTCTCACATTTTCAATACCTACCTAAAGAATGTAGAGAAACCAAAACAATTTATTTGGCTTGTGTGCATGAAAAAAAAAAGGGAAGAGAGACTAAATAGGGAAGGAACAGGCTGACAGCTGCCACCTACAGGGCACAACACCTGCCCGCTTCTCCGGGAAGAGGTGAAGAAAGGAAAGCTGGGGGAATGAAAGAAGGAGAAAGAAAATAAAATAAAAAACTGACACAAACAAAGCACAAACAAGCAGTTTATAGAACACCGTTACAGAACACAGCGCTACGAACAACGTGTGCATAGTTATTACTCGCTTCTAAATCTGAAACTTATTGTGTTCTCTTCTATTCAAGTTCGTGCAAAGCGCATGCAAATTACGTCTATCCAAAATATCTTGGACTGCTGGTGTTATTTGTTCCACGAAAAGGGCCAATTTGCATAATACAATGGGTTCTCTAAGATAGCAAGTTTCCAGCTGAGCCTCTTAGAGAAGTGGTTTTCGCTACATTAAACCTGAACCGTACAACGCCTATGCTCAAGCCCTATGTATGTACACCTTAGAGAAAATAACAATTTGATGACGGGCGTGAATGCAGAATGTGTGTTACAGACATGAAAAAAGAAAAAGTTTAATTATACGCAGGTGTCGGTCGTAGTTCGCGCTTGGAATGAAGGTAGCTCGCTGGGTGGTCGGATACTGCGCACCGAACTTAGTTTCTTGAATAGATGAGAACTACGTTCAAAATATGCATAAATGATGGGCAATGCTATAGGATAAATAGCGAATGTGAGCTTTTAAGCAATACAGGTCTGATGCCAAGTAACTTGCGTAATAGTAATAATAATGATGAAAACACTAATCTTTGTAAATTGTTTAATCATACTAATACCGGGGTTAGAGTTGTGAGCAATGATTTTTTTTGTTTTGATTCATATTTTTTTTGTCAGGCATACCTGTATCCAGTACTTCCACTTTAACTCTACCATAACAAAATGACCTAGCTAAGCGGTCGTGGAAGCGTGCGAAGAAAAAGTTGCTGTGGCTTCCTTCGTATTGGTTGGGATGCGCTCAGGTTATAGGGATAACGCTTGTAATGGGCTTAACTAGTAGCATCCAATTTGAAATTGGGTTCATATCTCTAAACAGCGTGCTTATGCACCGGTGCATGTTAGTGAAGACGACGCATGGCGAATATAGAGTGCGAGGAGGAAGAACAAGATGGAAGGCAGGGAGGTTAGCCAGGCACATGTCCACTTGCCTACTTCACGCTGGAGTAATGAGAAAGGGCAGTATAAAGATTACAGAGAGAAAAAAGAGGCGAGAAAATTCTCAGTACATGGGCTGATGCATATGCATTGGTGGTACCGTGCAGAAGTCAAGCTATTTAAAAGACCCCCGGTAACGGTTTCGTTCTGCTTACCCATGACAGCACGCCTTGCTGGTAGCAAAATGGTACATCGTGGTTCCGCTAGGCAGAATATCCGGCTATTCATCTTGCTTTCAGCGCACAAGAAATCTGCCAGCGCTTCCTGTGAGCTCGTGTGATGCGTGATGTCCTGCCCGTATTTTATCGCTAATGTCATGCAAGAGTAAACCGATGTAAACAGAACACTAGCTCACTTCATTTCATTTTGTAGAATGTCGTGTGACAAGAACAACACAAAGTAGATGAAGCCGTACTTGTTTGGCTTCAGAGAAATTGGCGCATTCTACGAAAAACCAGCCGGTGCAAGGGAGTGCCCCCTCGGCAATCTTAGAGCGCCTGGTTGCCAGAGATGAACCCAAGGGGGTTTAGTCGTGACAAATCACCGGATATACGGGGTGCTTATACGCAAACGGCCTCCTTGGGTTTCTTTTGGGCGCACATTTAGGATTTTCCTTCGTGCTTTCAGTAAGTAAAGTTATGATGTTTTATGCCCGGCTGGGAAACCTTGGGCGAACTCTCAATGCAAATAAGTAAATTAAGCTTTTTAGACTCTGGATTGTTTTTCCAGTAATTAGCATGAAAGTGTGGCGGCACTCAGACATTCGGCACTGGTAATGCGAAATATGCATAGCAAACAAACCAGCCATGTGTACACTCCGAGTACCATCACCCTCGTGCTCCTCAACCGAAAGTTGCTGACCCTGTCCGTTCTCCCACTGCAGAGGGGAAATTTTCAAACCACTTCACATGCTGCACCCAAGCCGGTAAATAGTGATAGCTTACCATTCCGTGGCTAAACAACATAGTTATATGTGTATTTGTCGGGAAAGTCACTGACACCATGCCCTATACTTAAATTTATCAAAATTACAACAACCAAGATCTTTTTTTGAGGACACTGAGTGAACGCGCTCAGTAAATTTTTTAGCCACGTAACAGCTATCGCACAAAAATGAATATTTAAAAGCCTGGTTTCATTTAATAAAAGTCACGCAATTTTCTCACGTAGTGCAAATTTAACGCCAGAAAACTCCCAGAATAGTGAAAACCAACTGCTCTTAGTATATGGGACATATAAAAGTTGTCAACTTATCAAGCTTAAAGCGAAATCAGCACATTTCGCATTCCGAATACTAACGTAGGTCTTGGCTTCCACGTATGATCGAAAAGTTGAAATATGCAGCTGTTGGCGCATTGCATGTTTCCAACCATGATCCCGTGGTTGGACACGTTAAGCACATACAAGTGAACGCCCCGTTCTATAGAAAGTGCGGTGAGCACGCAGTGGCAAACCTGTCCTCTCAATAGACTTGGACAGAAGTTCAAGTGTACAGATGGTTACCCTAGCATGGTGGTACTCAACATGTTTTTGCTCTACACGTGTGTAAAATGCCAGGTCACAATAAGATGTAACTCTGGCGTCACTGGGGCTTGGTTTCAATAGTCCGTAGGTATTAACGCTATGAAGCATGACCCGATTTTCGTTAGGCATCATTCTATTGCTGTCTTAAGGATAACGAATAGTGCCAGTGGCAAAAGCAACCAAGGAAAAGAACTTCTGACCAGTTTAAGAAATGTATTCGTAAAACGCCCTCTTCCGCTTTCTCAGATCCGCAACATCCTCAGTGCGTGAATATGTGCGGAAAAAGTTTTACGCTGAAGGTGAATGGTGTCGTCGTCCAACAGCCTAATTTGAATAATTCTGAAATAGCATGTGCAAGACCATAGTTCGCCGACGCAGCGGTGAGTGCACCGAGACGCTGCTGTGATAGGCTAACACGTTAATGCTCTGCTGCCATGGTTGCTGGACGTAGGTCTCTTTTTTTGGTCCTTGCTTCGTACTTTTCCGCAGTACCAAGCAACCACTGATGAACGTGATCTCATTAATTTGCCTGTACGAGCACATGAAAGTTAGTTTTTAGCTGCGCAAGCCCTCAACACAAGGGTACATGTCGTTTGTGCGCGCAAGACATGGTTCTTTCGATGAGGGATATATTCGCTTGTAGTGGCCAACTTATACGCTCAACAATCGCTTAAAGGACCTAAGTTTGGGCGTGCTTGGTACGGTACAGCAGCCAGAAAAATACATGCACTGCAGAAATAGAGCTTCACGTACAGGTGAACTAAAGGAGCAGGAAACCAGAATTGTCTTTCCGCACACGAAGTAAGATTACGCGGGGGAGAAAAGACAGGATGACAGGATACATCCTAGCGGGAAAGAACACATACTTTGCACCTTCTTGTGCATGCACATCTATCTATCTATCTATCTATCTATCTATCTATCTATCTATCTATCTATCTATCTATCTATCTATCTATCTATCTATCTATCTATCTATCTATCTATCTATCTATCTATCTATCTATCTATCTATCTATCTATCTATCTATCTATCTATCTATCTATCTATCTATCTATCTATCTATGTATCTATCTATCTATCTATCTATCTATCTATCTATCTATCTATCTATGTATCTATCTATCTATCTATCTATCTATCTATCTATCTATCTATCTATCTATCTATCTATCTATCTATCTATCTATCTATCTATCTATCTATCTATCTATCTATCTATCTATCTATCTATCTATCTATCTATCTATCTATCTATCTATCTATCTATCTATCTATCTATCTATCTATCTATCTATCTATCTATCTATCTAGACGCCTACAACATTTAGCTCTCCTGGCCGTTTCGATAACGGTATCCATACCAAACTTGGTATGGCATAATGTGACTGTATGAAGAATATATATGACTAATCATAGCATGAAAATCATGAAACGCATGTCATGATTACATGGCGAACACAAGCGACACACCCTAATATGAAAATTATGACACGCGTGTCATGTAAAAGATGACTACATGCCACACTCATGATGCGCTCGCGGTGGTCTCGCTAGCGTCACGTATACCAAATTTGTTATTACGGTACGTGAATAAATGACGAAGGTATGTGGCTGGTGCAAACATGATAATCATAAGATGCCGTGTCATGTAATAACACGACTACATGCCATGCTCATGTTGCACTGGTGGCCGTTTCACTAGCTTCACTTGTACTAAGTTTGGTATTATGGGACGTGAATGGATGACGAAGGTATGATACTGGTGCAAACATGATGAACATGAGATTCCTGTCATGTAACAACATGACTGCATGCTATGCTCATGATGCGCTCGCGGCTGTTTTGCTATCTTCGCATGTACCAAATTCGGTATTACGCAACGCGAACGTACGAGATAGTAAATGACACATCCAAACATGATAATCAAGACATGCGTGTCATGTAACAACATGACTACATGCCACATTCATGATGCCGTCGTGGCCGTTTCGACAGCTTCACATATGCCAAATTTGGTATTACGTGACGCTAATGGATGACGAAGGTAGGTGACTGGTACAAACATTATTATCATGAGATGTTTCCCGTGTGAGAACATGACTACATGCCACTGTCGAGGCGCCAATACATTTCGACATGATTCAGTGCACGTGCTCACCGGCGTTCATTTCGTCGCTTCACGCCAGCGTTGCCATGCCAGGCACCGTTCCTGCCATATACTGGCCGACGCGTGCTGCGCTGCGTTGCTTTGACGCATGTGCGTTTCAGCGCGTCTGGTGTACCTCCGTCACGAAAAGAGCGAGACGCAGTGTTGTCTGGGTAACGCACCGGCACGAAATGCAGCATGTCGCATTTCGCGCCGGTTGCCGTCGGGCCACACCGACGGGTGCTGGTCGCGTTTGACGTTAGACCATAGAGTGCTCACGTTTTGCTAACGTACCGTCACTGTGTCTATCGTGCGCGCGCGTCAACGCAACATTCGAGTATATTGGACCCTTCATGACGCGCTCGCGGCCGTTTTGCTAGTTCCACATACACCAAATTGGGTGTCACGTGACGTCAATGGATAACGAAATATATGACTGGTCCAAACATGATAATCGTGAAATGCATGTCATGTAAGAACATGACTACATACCATGCTCATAGCGGGCTCGCGAGTGTTTCGCTAGATGCACATATACTAAATTTGGTATCTCGTGACGTTAATAGATTGCGAAGGTAAACGGCACATCCATGCATGATAATAATGACACGAAAGTCGTGTACGGCATCATTTAGCTCCATCTCGTAACGTTGTGCTGATTTTAAAGTGACATGTAAACCTTCCTCATTCGTGCTTCACATATAATCGATTCCCACTGTATGGGGGATCTGCCAATTTTTTTTTTGTCATTGCGTTTGTCAATGTTGTTGTGAATGGCACCTTTAAGGATGTTGAATATTGTATTGACGGCAATGAGCGCCACTGTCATCATCATCACCAGTGGGCGAAGCGGCAGCGCACCAGCAGCTATGCTGAACAAGCGGGTCTTTTTCCTTGTACAGATGCTGGCCGCCATTTTGTCTTGCCTTGTACCGGCACCCGATCTGAATTTCTGCCCAACCGACGTTTCTCGCACCTTACCTGGCAATGAACACGGAAATTCGACCTTCCGGAACTACTGTAGTTCCACCAAACAGCCCAGCGCCTCACGTGCACTTGCGAGCCATGCCTTAACCTCCCCTCACGTGACGTCATCTGGCCCAGGACATATATTTTCACCACCGCCTCTGCACACCTTATGTCGATGAGGCGACAGCGTTCCTGCAACAATGCTGATCAAGCACGTCTGTTTCCTTGTACAGGTCAGTTATTTTTGTGGCGCTAAGGGTTTCCGAAGCAATGATCCATTTTTGTCCTACTGTCTTGCCCACAGAAGTTAAATTGTGCACATTGTAGTCTCTACGTTCGTTATGTTCTTTTGTTTTTGATGTGCTGTTATTGTGTGGTGACGTTGGGCGAAACTCAAGGCGTAACGATGATAAGATATCACGCCAACTCTGCAACTCAATAGTATACCCCCAAAATCATCATAAATTACTAGTAAACCTTGTTCAACGCGTCCTTTATTTTTTTTCAATGCAACTGCAAACGCTCGCTTATGTACAGGAGCTGTTGGTATGCCTTAGTTCTGGGAGTGGTCGTGATGTGGCGCTATATGAGTGGGCACGCTACTTATGTCCCATCTGTTTGCAAGCGCTTTCCCCCGAAGATGTGATAGACGTGTGTCCTTCTCCAATACCGTGCGTCTGTCAGATTTGTTTCTTCATGCTCCTTTTTTGTGGCTGGAAGCAATGCCGCCGCCACCTCACAGCGCTAGTTATGCAGCGGCGCCGACGTGACGCGTGCTCATTGAATGCCCGCGTAGCGCCACGAACGGTGACACGCTATCTGAAAACACCGTATCAGCTACAGAGCCGACGTGACCGCCAACATTGTGATAACGAGGCATGCAAGACATCGCCCCACGGATCTGTGCACGACTGAACGAAAAATGACTTGATAGTGTCGCAACGTGCAAGAACAGGACACAAGGCTTCCTTTCGACGTTAGCAGCAAGGCTCTATTGGCACACAAAAACAAAGCGCAAGAGCAGACGCGCAACATCGTCTTCCTCGAAAACGCCAGAGACCGCCACACGTGATGCTGGCTTCTTCCTCCTTTTGTGCTTACGGCTAATAAACGTGAGAATATTATTCCCGTAGTGAGGCGCTGCATAAACGGCTTTCTTCCCTATGACCGCAAAAGGCAAAGGCTAGGTGATGGCCGACAGCAGGAAAGGGCTAGAGTAGAGAGTGGTGAAAAGAAAATCGGGCGCATCTGGCTGGCATTGCTAAAATAGAAAAAGCGCTGCGTTGTTGAAGGCCAAAAGGAATGATCTCACCGTATGAATGACTATAGCACGGTACAGACGCCTTTACAGTTCACCTTAGGTCAGCTCAAAGACAGGCTAGATTCCATAGAGGCATCAGTCACACCGATAGCTAACACTTAGGAGCAACTCGCTTCTAATCCCATATGCAGAATGTGGATAATAGCATTTCAAAGAAAAGTTAGAAATTATGATTGAAAAAAAAAACTTATCATCACTAATCTATATTGTGTAGAAGCTCTCCACTACGGTGTCTTTCATAATCATATGGTGGTTTCGGGACGTTAAATCCCACATGTCAATCATTCATCTATGTTGTGTAAAAAGAGTAGGTAAAATTAGGCCGGGACATATTCACTAGTGTTCGAAAAGCTTGTCGTATCATTATGGTGTACGAAGCACCCAGTTTTGTTCCTCACATTTTTCTCTTTTTTATGTGTAAGACGTGCGTATCTGTATTATGTAAAGTTTATTATGTGTATCTTGATTTTTTATTACTGCATTTGTTTTTTAGCGCGCACGCAGTACATGACATGCTGGAGTTTTGTTGCTTGTTGTATCTGCAAAAAAAAAAAAAGTGTATTTGTGACTAACTGCAGGTGCGGAGGCCTTTGTCAGGCGTGCCTTTGGCTTCTGTATAATTTTTTGCTTTTAAAGAAAGAAATAAAATTGATACTACTACTACTACTACAACTATAAGTCACTAAGGGAAACATATACAATGTTGTTCGTATGGCATATTGAAATGAAATAAATCAAACAAAAGATGTCCTTATCGCAGGGCTCGAAGTTGGCGAACCCACAAATGGTGAATTACCCATGTTTCGACAAAACGCTTGCGTTAACGTAAAAAGGAAAGCCGATACAATAAATAGGCTTCGGTTTTGTTTTTTTGCATTCTGTGTATATAGTTTTGCAAGTGACTTCACTAGGAACGTAAGAATACTTTCCTCATATTGCAGAAGTGGTGACTTAGCGACGGAACGAGTACAACACGATGATCAAACATGGGAGTAAATAAAGTTCTCGCTTGCCAGTCCCGGCTTTTGTTAGTTCATACAAACACGAGATGGTCAGCGTCACCGAAACTCTATCTTTTCCTTCTCAGTTCTTAATATCGGCCAACCAGCGTGCGAGTCACTCACGAACCGAGCTTCGTGCTTCTGCAGCGCAGTGCTCTCGTTATTGCAGCACGGTGTGCGACCTCTGGGGCGTCTCTTATGACGTCCGCGATTGCAACACCCGTTCCGGTATTTGTGGCAAGCTGCCGCCACCATGACCGAGTCTGAGAAATAAAGAAATAAGAAGAAAACTGAAGCTCGTAAAGAAGTTGGGAGTTCCGAGGCGAGGCTAAACTTCATTTCGAAACCAACGTCACTAGTTTTTTGGCTGAGCCTTCCATGCCTGATTGCAAACTTCTGTTCTCTGTTGCGCCACCTGCTTCCTTTCAACGGAGGCGATTTTCATGTTGCGGCAATTTAGGATACGAAACACCGCCCAATGCAGCGAAACGAATGGGTGTGGCTTCTCAGCGTGTGAAAAGGTCCACGAAAATGTCTTTGCTTACTTTGTCTCAACGGCTGCACTTGGCGATAGGACTGAAATATTGGTGCGTCATATTTGGTTGGCGATCATTGTTTTGCAGGCATATAAGTGTTTGTTTCGTTGGTGTTTTCAATTATGTTAACTGCAACGATGGAGAAAAGGATTCGAGAAGGGTAGCCGGACAGTAGAGGGGAGCAGCTGAACGGTATTATTACGTAACCAAGTTGCAGCACCCGCCCCCTTTGAAACAGCTCATTAGGAGCACGTTTCGTTGCTGCTGTTGTTTTCACTTGTTGTGTGTCTCGATCGATTGACGCATCCGCAGAAATACTTTCTTCACTATTGGTATTATGCTTTATATAGTTCTGTGAATATGAATCGCTGATAGCAGTTCTTTCTTATTTTCTTCTCATAGTTTGCTTATTCATGAGCTAGCATTCTTCTGATTTGTTTTTATGGAACGCAGGATTGTTAAGAAAGTGTGTACTAGAGATCATTTAAATAGGCCTTCATCCTCCATGAATAGGAGAACAGACTGACGAGGACGACAATGACAATGACAATGATATGCATCTTTTTGATGACACGTACCTACTAAAAAATAATCTGCTCTTTCAATGAACTCACTCAATTATTTTCTTTTATTATCTTGGCAGTTGATTGGCGTTTATTACTAAACATATGCGCCAATATTGTATGCATTATTAAGACACTGTAAAAGAACTCTTACGTCCTTTTGATGAGTTTTTTTTATTTTTACAGACACATTACATCAATTGTGCCCCCACTCAGCTTCAGGATGGCTGGGTGCAAATTCTACTGTTGTGCACCTTGAGAAACATATCCTCGTTGCTACAGGCGCTAGCACCATAAAAGAACCCCGCCGTGATGATCTTGTGGCTAAGGTACTCGGCTGCTGAGCCGCAGGTCGCGGGATTGAATCCCGGTCACGGCGGCTGCATTTTCGATGTAGGCAAAAATTCTGCAGGCCCGTGTGCTCAGATTTGGGTGCAACAGGTGGTCCGAATTTCCGGAGCCTTCCACTACGGCGTCTCTCATAGTCATATGGTGGTTTTTGGAAAGTTAAACCGCACATATCAATCAATGCCATAAACGGGAAAATGACACCGCCACTCCCCAACGCACGGGCTACGCATGGTCATTCGAGTTGTCTCCAGAAACGCATCTCTGTGCTTGTGCTTTATGCTAATCGTCTTTAAATTCTGGATATCACTGAAACACATACAACGTTCATACTAAAATATGAGCCACCAGATGCGCAACTAATGGAGAACAGAAAATTGGAAGAAGTCAGTCGTGGAACACAATGAGGAGGCAAATCTAGAACCCCTCACAGAGTGAGAAATAGTGAAGGATCGAAGGGTTTCGTTGCCCAACGTTCAGTATCAAACGTAACAATGAGAACATGAAGTCAATATTGCAATATCATGATTTCTTTCCTAATTTGTGAGAGGTGGTCTACGGGCCTGCCAGATCTCGGTTTTAAAGGCACCGTCAATATTGACGAAAACAAAAATCATCTTTCAGAACTCAAACGAAGCAACATGGATCTCATTTTTTCATCAATAATGTTACATGGAGAGAGTACACACCAAATTTTGAAAGCGTTGATTGAAGTTTTCTATGAAAATCATTCAAATTGGCAGCACAGTGCTTGAATAGTTTTTGAAAGGCGGTTATAGCGCTGGAAGGTTTCTCCCAGTGCAACGGTATTATCTAGCGTTAAAACAAAAACTGTCGGCTATCTGCGTCTACAATTCATTGTGTTTTCCCATTTTCGAATGCCTAGTTTACATTACCACTTGTTTTCGGGGCAATCTCGTTATCGAATTTTTCATATTACCAGTAGCCGCAAAAATTATCATTGTGAGGGATATTGAAAGCTGCGTCTAGTTTAGGCATAGTGGTTTAGTTCACATGCTAATGTCACACATACATACACGCACGCACACAATTTTATCAGTACTGGACACAAGGTTTCTTTTTTTTATATGAGACGTCCACAAAAAATTCCCAAGCATTTCCCCGAGGGTGAACATGCTTAAGTGCGAATGCACAGGGTGATGCTATGAGGGGTATTTATTAATTCGCACTATTATATTTATTAATCACACTATGGTGCCTTTATGGTGTAATGGTTCCTGGGAATCGTAATTTGATCACACAAGGAAGTTTACATTAACTCAATGGCGAATTCCAACGGATTTTAACTTTACGCCCCCTCATAGCATCACCCCGTGCATTCGCACTTAACCATTTTCACCCTCGGGGAAATGCTTGGGAGTTTTATTACTGATGATGATGATTAAAGTGTAAATAATGAATTTAAGTGTTGTTTGTCATGAAGCATTTGTACACAGATACATTATATACGAAGTATTATTTATTTACACTTCACGACGCGTCCGGACGAGCAAAGTCCAGGGCTCGCACCCTCTCCCGCGCGGTACGTTCACTGGCTCGAACGGCTTCGGGAACGTCCACTCGCCGTTGACGATTGCGAGCGGCGTCTTGACACCGGCCTTTATCGCCCTTCTCCGCCTGACGCTTGCGTTGTCGTTCCGCTTCTTGGGCCGCGTTCGCGGCTCGATGCTGACGCCTCATCTCGGCCTCGCGAGCGCGCAGTTCACCATCCGCTGCACGCTTCGCCCGCTTGTCCTCGGCCTCGCGAGCGCGCAGTTTGGCATCCGCTGCACGCTTCGCCCGCTTGTCCTCGGCCTCGCGAGCGCGAAGTTCGGCATCCTCTGCACGTTTCGCCCGCTTGTCCTCGGCCTCGCGAGCGCGCAGTTCGGCATCCGCTGCACGCTTCGCCCGCTTGCACTCGGCCTCGCGAGCACGCAGTTCGGCATCCGCTGCACGCTTCGCCCACTTACGTTCGGTCTCACGAGCCCTTCGAAGCGCCGCCTTGTCTTCCAACGCCGGCGAAACTACCGCGGTACCGTCACCTCCAACGACGGGTGCAGTGCTGGCATTCGGTTGTACTGCATTCGTTGTTGATGGTAGCGTTGCCTCCGGGACATCCATCGCACGACCCGCTCTCGACGGGAGACTGAGAGAGAAGGCTGGCGCGCGAGAGAGAGGGGTGCGTGCGCAGCTGCAGCGAGCGAGGAGAGCGGAGGAGCGAGCGAAGGGGGAGGGGGTATAGGGTGCGTTACTGACACCGATATCAGCGTCGCGTCCGTGGCATATTCGGTAGAGCGTCGCGCTGCGGCCCGCCAAGTCCTCTTTCTTCTGAAAATAGAGAGAAGACTGCGGACGCCGCCGACGGCGGTGGATGGTTTGGGGTCGCTTATAAAGTGTATTCACACTTAAAATAATCCATGTGTATGGCACAAGAATTTTTTTTCTCACAGAAATAATGTACATGCTCGCAAAACCTCGAACCTGGGCGGTATGAATATAAGCAGCGGAGCGTCCGTTCGTAATTCAGTCAAGAGCGTCTTTACTTGGCTTTCGCTTAACTTGACGCTTTGCATGACTCGAGTAGATGCGATAGAAGGCTCAAATAACAGGGCCTTATCACGTGCGAAACGCATGAGATGGCTTTATGCTCTCCCTTAGTAGAGTACGCAGTACTCTAAATCGTCAATCCCTTTTTGTAAACACACATGACGCTTTGCTTGACTTGAGGAGATGCGATGGAAGCAACAGTACCTTCAACCAGTAATGAGGCACAACCCAACATCAGCGTCTGACTTTTGTTGAAAGCAATGCTTCTCTTTCATTCAATTAATTAGTATGATAAACACGAAATAACAATTGAGCCTACCCATACCGTGCCCAATTACACAACATTCACGCGATACCCTCCACTCTGTAACGCAGTCACTCGATTCCCCCCCCCCCGTGAGACGATGAAAGCGGGTTTTTCGTTAGTGAATTTCAACACCATTAGAGCTAGTTCCTGCTCTGAGCGCAATCATTTCAATATATTTGCTATTTGTTTTAGCATCGATCAATACCAGTAGTATTAAACTCATGATTCTATTATTTTTCTGTTAAATGAATAAAATCAGCTGTTTAGGACCTAATTGCATCTTTATTCTTCTTAATAGCTTTTGAATAAATGCCAATTTTTTCCCAAAGCAGCTGTTGGCAACTTCAAGGCAGTTTGGGGTCTTCCGATTTTCATACTGATTACTAAATACTTAGTGTCTAGATATATGACGACCTAACCCCAAACAACAGCGCCATTAGGCCTATCAAAAAGTGAAATTCGGCGCTATAGCTGCGCCCTTTAGTTCGACTACATCAAACGCCTCAGAAGAAGTTCAGCGTAACGCTTGAAGTTTTATTTGAGCTTTCACAATCTTCTCTTAGTTGTGCTTTTTACGTCAATACGTTAAAGTAAAAATATTTGTTCAATATTTTTAATACATGATAGCACGAAAGCACACGGCTCCTTCATTAAAAATTTGAGAGGAGAGGACGCGCTCAAGCGTAATGACCCACTCATTACCGCCAAAGGCTGCGCTTACTGCTTCGAAAGGGAGGAGAACTTGGCTGCTGCAATGTGATGACATGAATTTGAAAAGTGAACTAAAAAGTACTATGAGTCGATTGTAATGGGAAACTTCATTGACGTCCCTTCTTCTCTTTAAACTCCTTGCCGCCAGATTCTTGAAGGTACTGCTATTTTCTGAAGCTAGCCGCATTCTGCAGGATTACCGCGAATTCATATGAAGATTCTAAATGACGCCATCAAAACAAGGAGTGCTACCTATTGGGCAGCTGACACCATCTATAGCCTTCAATTCGCCTTGCTTTGGTGGCACGCTGTCTAAGCAATCTGTATTGGCGTCGAATCTGTATTGGCAAGATAAAATTATGGCAGCTTCATACTAGTGCTGTCAAGAGGGAAGAAAGAGTGGAGCTAGGTGGCCTTCCTTGTTTCTTTTTATTTTATTTCTTTCTTTCGTGTTCTCTTCTTTCTCTTTGTATCTACTTTTTCTATCTCTTTTTTGTATGTTTCTCCCTTTCTCCCTATTTTCACCTCTCTTGCTGTTTCTTCTCTTTTTTTCCTTTCCTCTTTCGTTCTTCCTCTTTGTTTCTCTCTATTTCTCTTTTTTCTCTTTATGTCTTTCTCTCTTTTCTCTGTTTTCTTGTCTGCTTCTTTCTATCCCTTTTTCTCTCAATGTTTTTATGTTTTTGTATTACCTATTTCTTTACTCTTGTTACTTTTCGTTCTGTTTTTTATATCACTTTTTCTCGCTCTTTTTTGTTCTCTTTTTCCTTTTTTACTCTCCCTTTCTATATACTATTCACGTGTTTGAATGGCTGCGCTTCACCGAGCAGCGTTCGTTTAGCACACGCACTCGCTGTATTCGTTAGTGGGACTTGCCCATTGCTTGCTGGCAATGCCAATAGAGATATTTGTTCGCAAAGCACACATTACAGCCGGTTCCAACAGCACTGCATTTAAAAACGGACGAACAGAGTGAATGTATGAATGGATGTATCGTTGCAGTATGCAAAGAAATGCTCGCAATTAAAACTAAATGATTCCATCATCAATAGCAGCATAGCATTCTTAGAGGCCTTTGATTTTTGATGTATTGGAGAGCTGGCTTGATGGCAACTGCTTTCTACTTAACCCGAGTAAATATGCCCTCCTTGTTTTCCCGCTGCAATACCCTGTGAACATCTCTCTGTCTTACCATCTTGAGGATATGCCACAGGTGGAGTCTGTTAAATACTTTGGAGTAATTTATCACACATCGCTTAACTGGCGACCTCGTATTGAATATATCGCCGGAAAAGGTGTGCGGGCCATTGGCATATTACGTAGGCTAAGCAACTACCGCATAGGTATAAGAAGAGACACATTGGTAATGATATAACGCATGTACGTTACTCCCATTTTGGAATTTGGTTGTGTATTTTTTTCTGTAGTTCCAGCTTACAAGTTGCGGCCTCTAATTTTTCTGGAAAAAGAAGCTTTGCGCTTATGCCTTGGCCTTCCCAAAACAGTTTCTAACAATGTGTTGCATCTCGAATCGAGGGTCTCTCTGCTTTCTTGTAGAATTCGCATTCTGACTGTTCAGACATTCTTAAGAATTTATGAATCACCATTACAAATTTCACAAACAGCCTTTATTTCCACCCCGGAATCGTTTTTGGTGTTATATGACCGTGATTTCACACCCCACAAGTTATATTTGTGCAAAATTTACTAGAGCCTCTAAACGTACGTATATGCGACATCATTCCGATTCCTGATAATTCAGCCTCGGTGGAAATTCAATTTCACAATATTTTTCATAAAAATGCCAAATTACTTTTCTATAATATTGTGGATGGTTTACTACAAGATCAGCTGCGCAGCATTACAATGAACGTTATTATTGCTACAGACGCATCGCAATATGACGAAAAGTCAGGGGTAGGTATTTTCCGCCCGATTTTAGATTGTATTTATTTCCTTCGACTACCCGATTTCATACCCGTTTTTCTGGCTGATTTTCTAGCAGTAGTGCTCCCCTTATGCAAGTTAGATACAGCAATTACATCAGCTGTCATAATAACAGATTCCCTATCTCTCTGTGCGGCATTTTCTGTTGGGGCTGATAATCAAGTAACAAAGGCGTTCCGTGCACTAGTACCAGTGCATTTGAGAAAAGTACGATTAGTTTGGGTGCCTGGACATAAAGGTTTATTTTTAAATGAAGTAGCTGATTCCTTAGCTAAGTCGTCAATCAGCGAACCGATTCTACCGCACTGTCCATCATCCGCTTATGTGATTGCTGCTCGATTCTGCAGACGTACGCTTATGGAAGTCTTTAAAGGTTCAGCCCTAACAAATTCTACAGATTATCGCAGTTTATTGTATCCCTGGCGAAGACTTTTGCCGCACTCGTAAACAAGAAGTAGCTATCACAAGGCTGCGTTGCAGGGTACCAAATCTAAATTTCTATAAACACAGGTCTGCTCAGGCACCTTCGCCACTGTGCGCGTTCTGTGATGAACTGGAAACAATAGATCATTTCTTTTCGACCTGCAGTCGGTTTAACACATTAAGAAAAATTCTTTTAGAAATACCTTTACGTGGTATTGGTATGGACTTGTCTGTGCCTGTCATTTTGTCTTTTGGAGCTTCCATTTCTGGTTTCTTTAATGCGACAGTATGCGTGGCCGTCCGGGACTATATTGATGAAACGAATAGGTTGACTAATTAACCAGTTCCACTATCCTAACATGGCCACATAATTATATACGTATAAAATCAAATAATTGCTCTATTCTAAGAATAAATTCGTTTATGTATATATATATGTATGCATTACATTAAGCACCACATTTTCCTAGGCTATCGGTAATCTTTCTGTTATACCTCTATTATTCAAAATTTGAACAGTAATTTTTCAATCCACTCGATCCTTGGCCAATCCACCATAGTGGGTATGCGCCACCATCAATAGGTGAACAACAACAACAACAACTATCTGCCGCAAAGCGGTACTTATTGCTGATCTTCAAATTATGGCTCATTTGCGAGTCAACTCGAAAATTATGGCACGTGTATCTTCATCATTTATACCACATGCGCAAAAAATATATTTTAAAAGAATTGCTAAGACTGGTACTTACTTATTATATAGATAATATATAGTGCCAAGCCGCTCGGTAATGAAGTGCGTGCTAGTACCATTCGGCGTTCTATCAGCTTCATACACAAACTTGGTATGCCTGGTGTCCACAAACCTGCACGCAGCAGTGTCAACTCTACTGGCAAAAAAACATTGGAGGATTGCAGTATAACAAAACTCGCACTAAAAGAAGATAAACCCTTCTTAATCTGAAATAAAGCCAATTTTTTTTCAAATCATTCAACCATTCAAAGGAAACTTATAAAAAAATATATATGACATACGCCTTTACAAAGCACATGAAAAGAGCGTCATGTTTATGTGCGAATGTATTCTCTTTTTTCACAGACGTAGACGCATATATATGTTTTTATAAAACTCTGTAGCAATACCAACATTTAAATGAATTTTTAAGGTAATGCGATAAATCACGTTATCAGCGTAGAGCTCGATTTTTCAACATTGAATGGAATACATATATATTGTTTGGCATCTTCATCATGTCTCTAGGACTAACCGCCTTGAAGCAGCGCGAAAAAAACTTAAGCTCAGTTCATCCTGTCATTTCAACCTTTCCTAAACTTAAAGACATCGTCAATATGCTTTCACTGCCTTCAACGGCCATGCACAGAATACATGCACGTTTATCACCCTTTCACGCTTTCAGAGATAGTTACTTTTCATTTTGCATTTTATCATTTTCCAGTGCATCACACCTTGTCTTGGTTAGAAAACGTGTATTTGCAGAAACTATTTTTTCTCAGTTAAAATACCATAATTTATATTTTGTATTATAATCAATAACATTTTCATCTAGCATTGTTCCTGTCGACGATTATCAACCATTTAGGTCAGCATTCCTATATAGTTTCTCGAGCGTGATGACGTTTATGTATACTAAACTTTTTTGTATTTTTACTATGTTTTGCCTGATTGTGAATCATTGTAGCAATGAACAAGCCTGAAAGTTACCCTCACAATGGTATTGTTTCGGAGCTCTGCCTCCATTTTTGAAATATATTTTTTATTCAACTATTTTTGCTGGTATTGAGCCGTTCTTTCATTTCAACAATGTATTTTTTGTTTATAAAACTTCTATATTTCGCCCGCTCTGTGTTTATTCCATTTGCTCCTTTTCTATACCTCCCCCCTCGCGTACCCTACGTAATGCATTTCGGGGTGCTTAGTGTATCCGAACGAGTAAATATATAAATAAATATATGAGACACCAGAGTAATAGCGTAATGAAATTCCGCAAGGCAATAAACGCGGTGTCATAAACAAAACAAGAGTGTAAATGAAAGGAGAGACAGACCGCATAAAAATTGTGTCGCTAAAAGGACGCTCTCCAAATTTACAGGCGGGTGTCATAGGCTTTTACGTATTTGTACGACAAGATTCGAATGCTGTCGAGTTCTGACAGAGGCGCCTCAGGGAAAACCAGCACGTGCGAAGGAGGTGGAAAGGATAACGGCGGCACGGCGCGAGAATTCGCGGAGTGCGCGTCAAGGAGCTGGGTTGGCGCCTTGCGGCCCACAAATGAAGCCACACGGTGAAGTCGCGGCACCACCGACGCGGGGGCTTCGGCTTCCATCATCAAATTACGTCTCAGGAATTTCCACTCATGTTTCGCGGCCGCGTTTTGGGGGGCTAGTACTTACTCGGCCTTCCTTCCCGTATGCTAAGTAACGAGAACGTGAAGGTGCACCCTAATGGTTCCTTCTTCGGTTTGAGATGTTCGTCCGCAGCTTGTCCTTATTATGTATTTTCTCTTATGATGTGCCTGTTTGTCTACCCTTTCGTCCCTTTCGTTAACTCGAGTCTACGTCGTTTGTTAATCTGCTAAAAGCCACTGTGAGCCACTCACACTGAGTCACGTGCTATTACTCCAAAAAGATTTAACTTTGTACTATGCAGTATGGGCATATATATATATATATATATATATATATATATATATATATATATATATATATATACTGCTCAAAATAGGCTGCACAGCGCAAAAGGCGGTATGTAGAGAACATTGAGGCCAACCAAGCTGAGCCCTTAAACTTACAGAAAGTAACAGGAAGAGAAACTACCTCACAGTTCCTTTTTATTGCACACTCTCGCCTAGACTTTCCCACCGTCATTCAGCGTATTTGTATACGTATTTATGTATGTATGAAAACGCAAGAAAGAAGAAATTATATGAAAAAAGACTCCAGCTCGCGGAATCGAACGTCCCACCTCTTGTCTACGTTTGAAAGGTTTGGAATGAAAAGGCACGCAACGCGGGTGAAGTTTGGTGAAAGTTTCATCGCTGATAAACGAGCCGAAGGAGTGCTTCCACTCGACGTGTGGTTGAGCGTTGCGGGTTTGTGAGATCGGGAAGCAAGAGAGGCGTGTTACGAATGGGTGGAGGATCCGGCAACTGTGGATGCTGCGGCGGGCGTACAGCGGGTGAGAGAAAGAAAGAGTGCCATCAGCGAGCACCTGCAAGGGAAACGTGACGTCAACACGCAGTTGCGACGTGACCTACTTGGCACTGCTCCAACACCTGCGGTGAGGAAAACGCGATGCGGTGCGCTAGTACGCACGCACGTATGTACCGCTTTACACAAAAAGAATACCCACTGGGACTGCGTCTGGCCCGTCATGCATTGGAAAACTCATCCAATTGAAAAGTAGACCGTTGCACGTGCGTTCAGGCCGACAGCAAAATCGATGATGTCCCGTCTGGGAATTTTTTTTAACCGAGACACTGCCTGCGGCACTCCTGTGGAATCATATGTCACCTTATGAAGTTGGGCTCCTTAACCACAATGCATCGCAAACCTAAACAGGGATGTGCCAGAGCAGGCAAGGAATCAAACGGTAATTCCAGAAAAGTTCGCTAAAAATAAAATGAGGCAGTCACCAACTCGGCGAAGTTTACGCATGTATAACGCTGCTACACGTGTTTACCTTGTTACTATAAGGGAGAACGGCTCAATGTGAACAAACCATAGGCGTGTATACCGGGTGACCTTAAATGCTCAAACGGGAGGTGTGTGCTGTTTGAACAAAAACAATTTTATTCTACCTATGTGTTATCAGATGTAACGTCTGTAGGTTTGATTTCTTTGTTTTCAGTGCATATTTTTCTTTTTGTTATTGACCTGAAGGAAGAATATAAAATATCGGCTGCTCGTAAGCTCTTAGGAGAATAAAAGAGGAACTCGCAACGTCCTCATTATATCACCAGGAGTCGCAAGACAGGGAGATTAACATTCAAAGAAACTGTCAAAGAGGGTATCCCAGTAACTAAAGTACAAATATCTTGGGCGTTTAATGTCTATGAGTACCTCGTTGGTAGCGTTGACTAGTTCATCAGGAACAAGACACCCACCCACGTGGGCAGGGAAACTCCCGCAGCACTCACGAAAATATTTGTATTACCCCCTCCCCTTTTTCACTCACCTTAACAAACTGGCAGATCCCACGTACAGTGGGAATCGATTATATGCGATTACATGCCATGCCTTACTTCCATGCCATTAATATCATGTTTGGACGTGTCATTTACCTTCGTTGTCTATTCACGTCACGTGATATCAAATTTGGTATCTGTGAAGCTAGCGACAAAGCTACGAGCGCATCATGAGCGTAGCAGGTTGTCATGTTATTACATGAGATGCATCTCAGGATTATCATGTTCGCACCACTCATAAACCTGCGCCGTCAATTCACATGCCTAATACCAAACTTGGTATGTGTGGAGCTAGCGGAACAGCCGTGAGCGCATCATGAACATGGCATGTAGTCATGTTCTTACATATCGCGCATCTCATGATTATCATTTTTCGCCACTGATATACCTTCGTCGTTCATTAACGTCCCGTAATTCCAGGAAGGAGGAAAGTTTAAGCGAAAAGACAGGGAGGTTAGCCAGTTCTTAGACCGGCTGGCTACTCTGTGCTGGGGAAAGGGGTGAGGGCAATAAAAGATGATAAAACATGTTGCGAATACCAAATTTTGTATATGTGAAGCAAGCGAAACGGCCGCAAGCTGATCATAAGCGTGGTATGTTGTCATGTTCTTACATGACACGCCTTTCATGATTATCATGTTTGCACCAGTCATATACCTTCGCCATTCATTGACGTCAAGTAACATGAAATTTGGTATAAGCTAGCGAAACGACCACGAGCACACTAAGAGCGTAGCATGTAGTCATGTTCTACATGAGACGTATCAAGTCCTTGGTAAAGTCTTATATAAATGTATTTCTACATGGCGTCCGCCGTGGTGGTGAAGCGGTTACGGTGCTCGATTACTCTTTCGATGGTCGTGGGTTCGAATCCGGCCACGGCAGTCCATTCCCATTTCCATGGTGGCGAAATGGTAGAGACCCGTTTACTGTGCGATGTCCGTGCACGTTAAATAACACTAGATGGTCAAAATTACCGCAGCCTCCCGCCACGGAACCTCTCATGATCACACCATGGTTGCGTCACGTAAAACAGCAAATTCATTATTAGGGGCGAAGCTCCTTAAAGCGGCACCTGTTCGTCCCTCGTAGTCGTAGTCATAGTGTGTAACAAGTGTTACATTTTGACCTGGAAGGTGGTTCCGGTAGGAGATTTCTCCTGTGCTTTGTTGAACAATAAAAAGTTCGTGGCGTGCGCGTTAACTCAAAGCCGAATGCTTCTGTCTCTCACTCCCCATTAGCAGCCATTGGCATGTACATTGAGCACTATCTGACAAGAAAGGGTTGCTACGTTATAATCGCTGGGCGTAACCTCCTTTGTTTTAGAAAGGTTTAGCGAGCGTTGGGCTGCAGTGCCATGAATACAGTGAACTAGTATATACCATGAACTCGAGATGGTTAAAGGTGGGAAGTAGACACGAAGCGCAAGCCGAAAAAAATTGTGCATGTGCCCCCTCTCGTTTAGACCTTGGAATTTCCGCTGGATGTCGGTACTTCCATATGGGGAACATATGATGAAAAGATGCGAGATGGTGTTACTTGGAGTGTTGAATAGATGGACGAATGGACACACAGACAGGTGCATGAACGGACGCATGAATGGACGCAGGGGCGGATGCATGGACGAACGCAGGGACGGATGCATGAACAGACGCACGCTCGGACGGGCGGATGGACGCATGGACGGTCACACAGACGGAAGCATGAACGCATGGAAGCAAGAATGAATGTACGGACGAATGCTTCACCCTGCTCTCCATCATTCACTCCGTGGATATGCTGCCAATTTTGTATTTCTGCATCACGTAAGATCCACCATAAGCTTGTGCAATTGCGCCGCATAGAAAAACAGCAGAAAGGGCTCCTGATTCTTTCCGTACACGTGTTCTCGCGTCTGGCGTCTGTAATAAAAGATAACAAAGTACGCTTACTCGAACAAACAGCACGACTTGTTCCATCTAAAACAGGTCATGTCAACGTACGCACATCGCTGGACTACCACGCCACATGGTGAGATGTCTTTTTATTTATGAAAGCGAGCCAGTTAACTATTTCAAGACTATTTATCTTCACTTCATCTGGCATATACGGGTATCCTTTTGCTGCATGCGAAATAATTAATGTTTCACGATCGCATTTGCTTCCCTGCACCGTACTTCTCGGGTGAGCAGAAGGAAAAAATAAGCCCCTAACTAGTCTCAAGAAATGAACTCTTCTTGCTTGCGATACTGAAGTGAATCTGATTAAACAAGATACAATGGGAAAATTAAAAAGGTCCTTTATTTTGTGTTTTCTTTTATAAATGAGGAAGGCTTCAAGCTATCTTCATGCCAGTAATATTAATATTTCTTTCAATGTAATGTTCGTTATGTCGGCCTCATCTCGGGCAACTTAGCGTTATCACTGCTTCAAACAAACAAAAAAGATAAAGATTATCATTTCTAGGAAATTCATTTACTGCTGCAAACACAGCCCAAAAGAAGATAATGCTCAACGTATTTCCGAGGACTCCTTGTGTGCATCCCACTCGTGGGTTCGTTGTTTTCTTGCTTGCTCTGAAGTATATACTGAGGCAGCCTCTTTGTCTTCTGTGGGACTCGATTAAGAACTAAGAACAAGGGGGAGGGGGGAATCATATTCCACTCTGGTGGCTGCTTTCTTTAATCAGACGTTATTTCGGGTTGTCTCTAGAACTTGTTTTTCAACTTGTCGCGTCTTTACTTCTTCATTCGTGTGCACGACTCTGGCTGATGTTTTTTTGACGCCATTGGTTCTATTCAAACTATTAATAATAAATGAGGAACAATGAAGAAGTTTGTCTAGCAAGGACAAGACTGACGTCAATGCATATCGTTTCTGAGAAAGGCTATGTGCTGACGTCTCTACATGGGTTTATCAGTTCTTTTTTTTTTCACTCCCCAATTCAGAGACACTGCTTGAAATCATTCTGTCTCTTTTAAGCACTGTCTCTTTTTTTCTAACGTTACAACAGGACAAAATGTAATATTGACACGTATGAAAAAACAGCCACAGTTACAAAACAAAAACGGCCGCCCAGAAAAACGCCAAGTTAACAAGACGCATATCGTAGGCCTTATCTTATATAAACTGTCTCTAACACACCGTGCGCTTCTCGCGCATAAGTCCCGGCCTTACGTTTTTTTTTTTTTTTGAAATAAATATGTTTGGAAACTCTACAGGCATGACTGGCCTGGGGCATTTTTTTTTCGTGAGGCACCTCATGTGGTCATGATGTGTTGAAACATAACCGTGAAGGGAAAACTGCATTTCAGGATCGGCGCCCAAATTATAGTCATTTTGGGGATCGACAGGGACATGTTGCAATATTTCTTGCCAAATCTCTTTGAAAAATTACTCATAAAAGAGATATGGGGAAGGTTTGCTTTCAAATGGTAACGTTTGCTGGTAGTTTGTACAAGCTCTGGATCACCCCCGCACACAACCACACACTTACATCGTCTGACACGTGGTACGATTCTGTGCTTCTGACAGGCGATATTACCTCGTCAATATGAAATCTCACGTGACACGAACCCTCTATGGGGTCTTCATTGAAAACAGTTCCAAGAAAAGGCGCAATTCTGTCATGCTTGTGTTTTATTCCAGCCTAACACTGTATTTTTAGGGTCACAGGTGGCAAGTCAAATGACTGTCTGTGCACACACTGTGCTTTTATAGCATCATTTTGTAAAGTAAACTAAATTGCTTCCCTTAATACTGGGTGAAGTGTCTTGACATGTCAATAAGCGACTCAAGGCACCATTTTCTATCACCTTTGCAACTGATTTGCATGTCTGCGATCGTATTTTAGGCGGGAAGCTGGACGCAATATCTGATAGCGACCATTGAAAGCTTCAAAAATAGCATGGCGTTCTCGTCGTAGAAGAAAGCCAGGCAAAAGGAGAAACAATAATGTTGCTGTGGACATGAGCGACAACAACGTTATCCATTCCTAAGGGAACGTGTAAGACACTGAAAGAATAGCACAGTAGCCACCGGCTTATGCAGGCATACACCGCGCTATGCGTAATTTTCTTTTAAGAACCTGCCCATGCTTAGTTAAAAACAAACAAATGAAAGGACATTAGACAATATTGGGAAAGAGGAAACAGGGCGGGACAATTACCTGCAAATTATGCAAGTTAAGATGCGCCGGCTACGTACAACATCCTAATCATAATCCTTTAAAAAAAATCACATACCTCACCATGGCTATTTATACAAATAAAGAATTAGTTTATTCGCAAGTAAAGTAATATTGCTGTGTTTTTATTAATACTGAACATCTCAGTAGCACTAATCTTGTATAACTTTAAGACAAGAGTAAATTCAGAACAGCGTAAGTTTTGCGAGACTATTCATTCCACCCTTACAAACCTGCGAGCATTCTTGACAGGAAACCAGCATAGACAGCCTCATAGCCGCTAGAGCAAATATTACACTGCCCAATAACTGTAAACTACATGGGCGTCTGTGCGCTCAATCATCTATGTTCGGTATATTGACAGACGAGCCTTCTTTCACCGGTTTCATTTTATTAATATCCTCCTTGTTGAGTCAGCGAGTCGTGTAGTGCTGTATTTGGCAGTAAGTAATAACCCTACCTACGAAGGTAGCCATGAAAATTACAGTCACTCGTCTTAAAAGAATGCAGTATCAATTCAAGCTGTGGCTAAGAACAGCAGATCCAAACAGGAAAGAAAAAGCTGACCTGGAACATTAGACACAAACAAAAGCGAAGTGGCTACTACTGGTTCCCAGTGCGCGAGGACCTTTCTGAGATTGACATGTAGCCTTTAAACAGATGTGTTAGATTCTGGTTTCAGCTTCTACTACACTGCATTTATTTTTGCGAATGAAGTATTCGAGAGTGCCTGTCATTAAAAAGGCTTCTTTGTTTGTTTTTTGTGATCGTGAACTGAAACCTAACGTGACTGAAAGGAAAAGTTTACATCGTATGCACACAGATAAAAAGTGCGTACCGCTGCTCTCTGCACTTATTACACGAACCTCGATGCTCGTTTTAGCAGCATTAGAAAGGAGGTTGTGCCGTGATAAATTTTATTCAACAAGAACACATGTGGTCTGGCTCGGTAAAAGGGTTGCCCTTTTTTTTGGAATATTTGTGATGTTCGTACTGGTAAGAGCTTCTTTTTGGCCTTCTTATCATGGCATGCTCCAAATGTTGTTTTGACCCAACATGGCTATGGGTCAAAAATTTTGAAGACTGCGAGAGTAGCAGTAGATTCTTGACATTACCGCGTCATTCACTCTTTTAACCAGAAACACTAAAAAGGCGGGAGAAAATATGTCAGCCACTTAATATTTCCACTGCTTGAGATTCTAGTTTACGACAGAATAGTCTCGATGTCACAAACGACTCCAATTTTCGGAGCAGCCGCGGGCCCCACCTACCAAGGAAGGGCGCTTTTGTGTATGGGGACGACATCCGGTGACTATAACGACCCAACGTGGCGCCGGCTCGTCTTCCCTGCACCGGTACCGGAAGGGGCACCGGCGATCTAAACAAGGAATATTACTCCCAGATGAGACGGGAGCACGTGTACGCCCCTGAGGCAGTTTGAACTGCATCGGAAGGGGAGTTGACGTACAGCCAGCAACAAGTGCGGTTGTTGGTGTCGCGAGTCTCGCGTAGGCGGCGAGCATGAAGTGCCCCGTGCAACGTATTGAGACGGCTGCAGTTCCGGGCACACTCGTCGTCTACCAAGCCGGCGAGACCTTCAGTGGCACCCGTCAACTCCCCTACGTGCACCAAGAGCTGGCCTGGTCCGTATGGAACTTTTTATTGTGACTTTTTTATACTGTTAAATTGTTATAACCAGCCTTTTTTTAAGTTTGTAGTTTTGTCCGCTGCGACGCACTTTGAAATTTAAAAAGCGCTACCAATGATCATTCTGTAATTATTTCCTTGTAACCCTCTTTTACGATTTCCATCTTGTTGTTATTTTATTAATGTTCCGCATATTTGTCTTTAGCCTGTATCTTTTGTAGTGTTTTTTAGCCCATTTTGTTATGTAGCTGTTGTTTCTATGGCGCATATCAGTTTTCCTCCTGTGTTATTTTTGTAATCTCCTGCCTTTGCCCCTGTTTTAATTAAGTGCTTGTTTATGTGTAATCAAACTCTGTGTCTGCTCTATGAGTGCGTCAGTCAGGCCCACACATCACTACACGTGCAACCCCGCACGGGTCGACCAACCTGCAAATAAATTCGAAATGTGCCACTTCGAGGCCTTTCAGGCGTCGTAGGCCGAAGCGTAAAGTGGAAGCCTGCGAGTCTGCCGCACGTCGATGTTGGATTGGCGGGGCCTCACCCGAAGTGCGTGACACTCGACAAAATTCATAGAAAGAAACTCGGGAGCATATAGGAAAGTAGAGCAAATTTAGGCTATTGTTTGGTGCTTATTTCGCTTACTGCGGCTGCAAAAGTGTCTCACAGATAGAACACAGTAATACAGTACTTTGCGTGCTTTTCTCTCAAATACTTCCGTCATCTCACAATGAGAAACCGGACAACAAGCAGCAATAATAACGTGGTTTATGTTAGAGCGAAATGCAGCAATGCGTTGACGTTTTAATAATTAGCATGATACATCCTGCTCCAAAAACTTAAGCATCAGAAATACTCTGCGTGAACAAAGAAACAGTGTGGAGAGCGAAATGGTGCACTATTTATCTTTCCAGTGCTCTCGTCTTTTTCATCTTCCCTTTCTGCCCCCCTCCCCCTTACATCTTTCCAGTGCGCTCCAACAGCGTTAAAAACATCATTTAACTAAAATTCCGGCATTGGCGTCACTGGTTCTGAGTGAAATATCATGATTTTGGCTTGACGTTGAAAGTGAAAAAGAGGTAAACAAACTAAATAATAAAAACTCTGGGTCTGACTGGGGTTGAACTCGGGCCGAACCCGGGTCGTTTGCGGGGTAAGCAGGTGTTTTACCACACAACCACGCGGCTGCTTAGAAATAGAGTAAAAAAAAAACACTTGCATACTTTACTGACACACGCGTCCTGTCTACATACTTCACAATAAAACACGAATTATTGCAGAATTGATGCTTGGTACAAGCGTACATATCCGCCAGGTGACAGATCATGTGGTTATCATAATGACTTCGTGGTTTAAAGCCGGTCGCGCCCAACAGAAGGCACACAAGTTACTGCGGCTATTTCTTTAAAGCCACGTGGATGCATAGCGAAAGTCTTTCCTTTTTTTTATATGTGCCGCGGTAATAGAAACTAAGTTCGTGCATAGCAAGTTCGATAAGATTTCGAAGTACACACAAGAGACAGGATATAGCTATCGTGCTCAACACGTACAGGTAAAGCTTAAGAGCCGTCTTCCAATGTTCTCAGTGACTTCCTGATCAAGCCACCATTGATCATGTGAAGACGTCATATCACGACGTCTTGAATTTCGGCGACTGGCGAGGACATCAAGTGATAATGCCAAAACAACGACATCAGTATGGGGAACGCCGTAGTGGAGGACTTCGAGGTATAACTGTGGCTCCCTGTGTTTCTTTTAGGTGAACCTACAGCTATGCGCAAGGGAGTTATCGCACGTCGCCACACTCAGAATGAAGGCAGTGGGACACCGAATTGAACCCCCTACATCAACTTTAATAGCGCAACATTCGAAAGGTTTGGACGTGCCACCACGTATTGTGAAAATACGCGTCTTTGCAATGGGTTTATAAGGTATTGCCACGTTCCATTTCCCAAGTTTTTGTTATCGTCCCGAAACACCACACGATTCTCAGCGCAAACCGCGCCTGCAGTTTTCAAGAAGGTTCCGGACTGTAGTAGATCATTTCGATAAGTTCACGCCCACTGTGCGAACGGTACAGATTGTTCTGGAACCTACGCCACCGCCAGCGATAACGCTAGAACATTCGACAGCAAGAGTATAAATGTCGACGCGCTTCGCCGCTTGTCAGTTGTTGATCGAATGCCGACGCTCCGTTCGCCGCTATCAGTCCGAGACTGCTATCTGCGCAAGAATACTGCTGTAATTGGACTTTCCGTTTACCGGGCACAGGTTCGCCCAAATAAACAGTTAAATCCCAACACGAAGTCTCCTGTCTTCGGCCACGTCACGACCCCGTGACATCTGGTGGAGGTGCTGCTTCGTTCATGTACCGGACGCCCCCGTCAAGCCGTGAACCCAGCCCACGTCGCGAAGAAGACACCGACGCCAACCAAGAGCAGCGAACAAACCGCCGACAGCAAGGTCTCCCACCGGAGTACAGGCTTCTACAAGACAAGGCGCGGAAGGCCAAGGCTATGACCTCTAATGCAGCGACAATGACAACCGGAGCGTCCCAGCCCGCGATCGTCATTCATCAACCCAGGGAACCACCAACGTTTCATGGGTCATCGTTTGAAGACCCGGAAACCTGGCTAGAAACATACGACCGTGTGGCCACCCTCAACCACTGGGACAACGAAGAAATGCTCCGTCGTGTGCATTTCTACCTGGAAGACACCGCAAGGACCTGGCTAGAGAATCGTGAGTCCACGCTCCGAACGTGGGATGTCTTCTGCGGCGCATTTCTGCAAACGTTCGCGAGCGTCGCTCGCAAAGAGAGGGCTGCTGCTCTACTAGAGACCCGGGTTCAGCTACCAAATGAGAAGGTTGGAATTTTCACAGAGGAGATGACCCGCCTATTTCGTCACGCTGACCCAGACATGCCTGAGGAGAAGAAAGTTCGTTTCGTCATGCGAGGGGTCAAACAGAAGCTCTTCGCGGGACTAATGAGGAATCCACCGAACACCGTCCAAGAATTTGTATCCGAGGCGACAACCATCGAAAAAACATTTGACATGCGCACCGGACAGTATAATCGTCGCCTGACTCCAGAATGCGCTGCTGCTCAAACCAGTGACTCCGAAAACCTGCGTGAAACGATCCGAGCGATCATGCGGGAAGAGCTGCGCAAACTGTTGCCTTCGGCGCACCCTCAAGTGGATTCGATCGCTGACATTGTGCGAGAAGTTCGGCAATCACTTCCAATTCCCCAAACACCGCCTCCCGAGCCAGAAACTATGAGCTACGCCGCTGCAGTGCGCCACAACGCTCCTCCCCGTCCACGCCAAAACGCTGCCCCGTCGCACTTCCGTCGCCAAACACCACCACCGCCACCACCCCCACCGACGACCTACCGTTCACCAGCGGGCCAGCGCAGTGCGCCGAGGAAAACCGACGTTTGGCGCACTCCTGACCACCACCGACTGTGCTACCACTGCGGCGAGGCCGGGCACACTTACCGCCGTTGCCAGTACCGACAGATGGGACTGCGTGGCTTCGCCGTCGATGCACCTCGTCCGAAGCCAGGGGAACGGCCACGTGACATCACCGACTACCTGACAGGAACTCAATAGACACCCCGAAGTCCTTCCCGTTCGCCGTCGCCCAGCCGCCGCATCTCACCGCACCCCCGGCAGTACTCCGGCCCAACGCGGGGCCGGTCTCCTAGCCCGTATCCGGGAAACTAAGGACAGCAACCGGTGGAGGTGCGGTTGCTGTGCGACGAACTACCGAAGATCCTCCGACGACGACGCCGCCTCGACGGAGCTTTCCGAACACAATGCCAACCAGGCAAAGCCCTGGCGGCGAAAGCTCACTTACCGGAGGTGGCCTGACGACGCAACATGAAAGCAGCGGTACAAGCCGACGCAGCCGTGACCCGACGCCACGCCCTAACTGTAATGCGAGATGGCGAACTAGCGACATCGACGTTCTTATCGACGGCCACAGTGTGACCGCTCTCGTCGATACTGGAGCCGACTATTCTGTCATCAGTGGGTCGTTTGCCGCGAAGTTAAAGAAAGCTAGGCAGCTTGAAAAGGCCCTGAAATCCGCACAGCCGGAGGTCATCTCGTAACGCCTGCAGGAATCTGCACAGCGAGAGTCACCATTAACGGCCGTATTTATCCTACAGACTTCGTAGTCCTACAGCGTTGCTCGAGAGATGTCATCCTTGGCATGGACTTCTTATGCCTCCATGGTGCTGTCATCAACCTAAAAACAAAGTCGATAACGTTATCCACAGAAGAAGCACTACCGCCGCGCACGCCGTCAGGACACCATGCCTTGAATGTGCTGGAAGAACAAGTCACCATTCAGCCTCGCTCAAGCGTCATTATTTCAGTCGGTGCTCCTAAATCACCTGACTTGAAAGGCGTCGTTGAAAGCAGTCAGCATCTGTTGGTCACCCGAAATATTTGCGTCGCAAGAGGAATCGCAGAGCTGCGGGGAGGCAAAGCAACGGTTATGCTCACGAATTTCAGCAATGAGTACAAACATGTGAACAAAGGAACAACGTTCGCATACATCGAAGAAATTGTCGAAGCCACCAGTGCTTTCGCCCTCGCCGATTATGCGGAACCTGCTCAGAGGAACCAAGCCCCTCCCATAGCTTTCGACGTCAATCCCAGACTTCCGAACGATAAGCAAGAACAGCTCAAGGCCCTGCTCCTGCAATACGAAGATTGCTTTTCGTCGTCATCGAAAATTTGGCAGACCCCAATCACCAAACATCGCATCATGACCGAAGAAAGTGCCAGACCACTCCGTCAGAGTCCGTACAGGGTTTCGACGCGAGAACGTGAGGCCATGAAGAGACAAGTTGATGAAATGCTGCGGGATGACATTATCCAGCCGTCCAAGAGTCCATGGGCATCCCCCGTGGTGTTAGTGAAGAAAAAGGATGGGACCCTACGTTTCTGCGTTGATTATCGCCGCCTGAACAAAATCACAAGAAAGGACGTGTATCCTCTCCCACGAATAGACGACGCACTTCATCGGCTCCATAACGCCAAGTACTTTTCGTCAATGGACCTCAAGACTGGCTATTGGCAAATCGAAGTCGACGAAAGAGACCGAGAGAAGACGGCGTTTATAACACCGGACGGCCTCTTCGAGTTTAAGGTGATGCCCTTCGGCCTTTGCTCCGCGCCTGCAACTTTTCAACGCGTTATGGATACAGGACTGGCAGGATTGAAGTGGCAGACTTGCCTTGTGTACTTGGACGACGTCGTCGTGTTTTCCTCGAGTTTCGACGAGCATCTTCGGCGCCTTGAAGCTGTACTTCAAGCCATCAAGACGTCCGGACTCACACTGAAGCCAGAAAAGTGCAGATTTGCGTATGAGGAGCTCTTGTTTCTGGGACACGTTATCAGCAAGTCTGGAGTTCGTCCCGATCCACGGAAAACAGCTGCCATCGCCTACTTCCCGCCGCCCACTGACAAGAAGGCCGTGCGCCGATTTCTGGGCCTGTGCGCCTATTAAAGGCGGTTCGTGAAAAACTTCGCCCGCATCGCCGATCCTCTCACTAACCTTACCAAGGCCGACGTGAAGTTCAAGTGGGAAACGCCACAGGAACACGATTTCCAGGAGCTTAAACATCGCCTCCATACGCCTCCGTTACTTGCCCATTTATTTATTTATTTATTTATTTATTTATTTATTTATTTATTTATTTATTTATTTATTTATTTATTTATTTATTTATTTATTAGAATACCCTCAGGGCCCGTAGGGCATTGCAGAGGGGGTGGGTACAACATTTATAACACACAAGAAAAAAAAAGACAAAATAAAGAAACAAGTGTCAGATGCGCAAATCGGGAAGGCAACATAAGTCAACTAAAAATGTATAAGAATTCAAGCACATACAAGACAAAGATAGATAATAGAAACTGCGTATAGTTACAAGCATTGCTGAGAAATTGCAGTCTTGAATAACAAAGGGTCTGTTATTGTTACAACGGAAGAGGGAAGGTGGTTCCAATCGGCGGCTGTTTTCGGTAAGAAGGCTGCTGAAAAGAATTTGGTGCGGCAAAACAGAATGGCAACCTTATGCTGATGATCAATGCGCGATGAGTGGTATGACGGTTGTGAAATGAGGTCTCGCTTCATTGATGGATTGTGAAAAAATATCTTATGAAAAAAATGCAGTCGCGCTAGTTTCCTCCGGACAGTTAAATTGGGTAGGTCAAGGTTAGATTTCATTTCTGATATGCTAGCAGTACGGGAATAATTAGAACAAATGAACCGAACTGAGCGGTTCTGAACAGATTCTAACGCGTTAATTAAATTTTGCTGCACGGGATCCCTTATAGCGGACGCGTACTCAAGCTTTGGGCGAATTAGTGATCGGTATAATAGAATTTTGAGGGACAGCGGAGCGCGAGAAAAGTTGCGGCGTAAGTATCCTAGCGTTCGGTTAGCGTTATTACAGATATAGGTAACATGCGTGTGCCAAGATAGATTGTTGGTAATGTAAACGCCGAGGTACTTATATGAAGAGACATGCTGGAGGGGAACGGCGTTAATTCTGTAGGTACAGGGGGGAGAAATAGATCGCCGGGTTATTGACATGCATTTAGATTTGTTAGAGTTGAGAGTCATAAGCCATTTATTGCACCAGGTTGAGACAGTGTCAAGGTCTGACTGTAGAAATTGGTTATCATATTCATTGTTTATTTCGCGGTAAATTACACAATCATCTGCAAATAACCTTATAGCGGAGTTAATGCTGTCTGGGAGATCATTAATATATATAAGAAAAAGTAAAGGGCCTAATACGGAACCTTGGGGTACGCCGGATGTTACTTTAGAAAGAAGTGAGTTATAGCCATTAGTTGTTACAAACTGAGTGCGATTAGTCAGAAAGCATTCAATCCATTTAAGAATGTTCGGGTCAATGTTTAAGGCACTAATTTTCAGGAGGAGTAATTGGTGAGGTACTTTATCGAAAGCTTTTTGAAAGTCAAGAAAACTGCAATGCACAAGTGAGCCGCGATCTAAAGCCGATGCTATGTCATTAGTAAAATAAAGAAGTTGGGTTTCACATGAGTAACTTTTTCGGAAACCGTGCTGGTAGGGAGTAAAAAAAGAATTTGATTCTAGGAATGAGACAAGGTTGGAGTAAATTATATGTTCTAACATTTTACAAGGAACACTGGTTAGGGAAATTGGTCTGTAATTGAGAGGAGACTGTGTGTTACCAGATTTGTGCAGAGGGACCACCTTCCCCACTTTCCAGTCAAGCGGCAAAGTGGAGGTCTGAATAGATTGCGAAAAGATTAAGGACTAGTAAATTGATGAATACAATGCAGTGTTTTTCAGAAACTTTGAGTTGATTTTATCTACGCCACAAGAAGAGGATAACTTAAGCTTGCGAATTAAATTTTGCACTCCAACGGCATCAACAGTAACAGGATACATGGGTAAAAAATCACGACTAGGCATTTGCGGCAACGCAGAAGCAGAACAACTTGAAAAAGAAGTAACAAAAAAATCATTTAATCCAATGCAACACTCTTCACAGCGAACTGGCTGCCCGTCTGAGTTCGTAAGCGAAATGTTTTTCTTTTCCCTAGGTTTAACAGTTTTCCAAAACTTAGAAGGGTTGGTTACAAGAATTGAGGGAAGGGTATTATTAAGAAAAACGCGCTTGGCTTCCTTGATAGCTGCTCTGTATTCGGAAAGGACAGATTTGTACACGTGCCAACGGGCTAACGAATTAGTTTGCTTTGCCTGACGGAACAACCGTTTTCTTTTTATTCCGCATTTTTTTTAAGTCAGTTGAGAACCAAGGGGGGCGTTGGCGACCCTTGATAACGTATGTGCGAATGTATCGCGTGATTAAAGATTCAACTTTCATTTTGAACAAGTTCCAGTTTTGTTGAACGCTGCGATCAAAGAAGCCATTAGCAAAGCTCTCAAAATTCGATTCTAGTTCACTGTTGATTGAGTCATAATCGCCGCGTGAGTAGTCTCTTATTGTTTTCCAATTGTTTGACCGACGCCTTAAAGAATTCGCCGAGACAGAAATACATACTGACGCACGCAGCGTAGGTCTTGGCGCCGTTCTTGTGCAGAGGGCTGACGGAATTGAAAGAGTTATTAGTTACGCCAGCCGATCGCTATCCAAAGCAGAAGCAAATTATTCCACAAGAGAAAAGGAGTGCCTCGCCATCATCTGGGCTACGTCGAAATTTCGCCCCTACCTCTACGGCAGGCCCTTCAAAGTTGTGAGCGACCACCACGCCTTGTGTTGGCTAGCCACCTTGAAGGACCCTTCAGGTCGCCTCGCACGATGGAGCCTGAGACTTCAAGAGTATGACATTACTGTCATTTACAAGTCCGGCAAAAAACACTCCGACGCCGACTGTCTCTCTCGTGCGCCTGTCGATCAACCGCTACCCGATGACCTGGATGATGAGTACTTCTTGGGAACGATAACTACCGACGACTTCGCTGAACGACAGTGGGCCGACCCGGAACTTAAGGCCCTAATAGAATACCTCGAAGGCAGGACCACTGAAGTCCCGAAGGTATTCAAGCGCGCACTTGCGTCGTTCTTTCTACGAAACGGTCTTCTACAAAAGAAAAAAAATTACGGCATATTCACGGGGTGAATGATGATGAATGGGCGAAGCTCCGGAGGGATTCATCGGTAAACTGTGAATCTTCCGTGTAATTCGCCCAGTCGATCATCATGTAAAGACGTGAGAAACGCTGTGTGTGTATATACACAAATCAACTTTTATTTGTTCTTAGACGATGGATGGCTTGCGATGTCCCTTGCCTCGTGCGCTCGCACATCGGGATTCTGTCTGCGAGCGCGCGCTGCTGCCGCCTTGCGCTCTCTCCGCTGTGCAGCCTTATCCATCCAGCGGCTCCGAGCGCGCGCCAAAAGCGAACAGATTTTATTACAACGCTCCCCCTAGCGTACGTCGCCGCACTTAATCGAACGATTGCCTTCAACCAATGACACGCGCCATATGTGACATCATTCCTATTTTATAAGATCTCGCGTCTTTCATCAACTACAAGTACCGCTTTCTAGTTTATAACATCTTGCATCTTTTCATCATCAGCTACAAGTACCACCATCTAGTAAACACTACAAGAACTAAACGAGAGGTGGCTACATACAGGAGACGGTGCCGCCATCTAGTGAACACTGCAAGAACTAAACTAGAGGTGGCTACATACAGGGGACGGTTCCGCCATCCAGTGAACACTGCAAGAACTAAACTAGAGGTGGCTACATACAGGCTACAGGGGACGCACAGCCCACGCCCTAAGGAGCTTCGCCCCTAAAACTTTTCACCGCTTCGAGCTAAGTACCTCCTTGTGGTGCCTTCAGCTCTGCGACCAGAGCTCCTGCAGGCCCTGCACGACGATCCGACGGCAGGGCACCTCGGTGTTTCTCGCATGCTCGCGAGGATACAAGAAAGGTACTACTGGCCACGTCTTACCGCCGACGTCACTCGTTATGTGAGGACGTGCCGGGACTGTCAGCGACGCAAGACACTGCCGACAAGGCCAGCGGGACTTCTGCAGCCAATTGATCCACCTTGCCGACCTTTCCAGCAGATTGGTATGGACCTAATTGGGCCGTTCCCGACGTCGGCTTTCGGAAACAAGTGGATCGTGGTAGCTACCGACTACCTCACCCGCTACGCCGAGACAAAAGCCATGCCAAAAGGCAGTGCATCCGAGGTAGCTAAGTTTTTCGTTGAAAATATCGTCCTACGTCACGGCGCCCCGGAGGTCCTTATCACCGACAGAGGAACGGCATTCACTGCCGACTTAACTCAAGCGATCTTGGCATACAGCCAAACAAACCACCGCCGGACGACAGCGTACCACCCACAGACCAACGGCCTCACCGAGCGGCTTAACAAGACGATCGCCGACATGCTGTCAATGTACGTCGATGTCGAACACAAGACTTGGGACGCCATTCTTCCGTATGTGACCTTCGCATACAACACGGCGGTGCAGGAGACGACGCAGATATCTCCATACAAATTGGTTTACGAAAGGAGCCCGGCAACGACGCTCGATGCCATGTTACCCAACGTCACCGACGAAGAAAACCTCGATGTGAGCGAGTACCTTCAACGCGCCGAAGAAGCCCGACAACTTGCGCGTCTTCGTATCAAGAATCAACAGACGACCGACAGCCACCGTTACAACCTTCGACGACGCCTCGTGGAATACCAGCCCGGTGAACGTGTTTGGGTGTGGACGCCGATACGCCGACGTGGACTAAGTGAAAAGCTTCTGCGACGGTACTTCGGACCGTACAGGGTGGTTTGACGTCTCGGCCCACTTGATTACGAAGTTGTCTCCGACGGCATCACGAACTCTCAACGACGCCGATCGCGACCTGAAGTCGTGCATGTCGCGCGCCTCAAGCCGTTTCATGCACGTTAACAAACTGAAACAGTGTTTTTTGTATTATTGTTGTATCGTAATTTATTCATTGCCACGTTCCATTTCCCAAGTTTTTGTTATCGTCCCGAAACACCACACGATTCTCAGCGCAAACCGCGCCTGCAGTTTTCGAGAAGGTTCCGGACTGTAGTAGATCATTTCGATAAGATCACGCCCACTGTGCGAACGGTACAGATTGTTCTGGAACCTACGCCACCGCCAGCGATAACGCTAGAACATTCGACAGCAAGAGTATAAATGTCGACGCGCTTCGCCGCTTGTCAGTTGTTGATCGAATGCCGACGCTCCGTTCGCCGCTATCAGTCCGAGACTGCTATCTGCGCAAGACTACTGCTGTAATTGGACTTTCCGTTTACCGGGCACAGGTTTGCCCAAATAAACAGTTAAATCCCAACACGAAGTCTCCTGTCTTCGGCCACGTCACGACCCCGTGACAGTATTGACATTCAGCTGAACGGAAATGAACGGAAATGCAACATAATTATGGCTGCCCCCCCCCCCCCCCCAACCCCAATCTAGAAACGCTTTTACGTTTCCACGCAGAAACAAAAAATTTAGTCAGCTTCACACTGATGCTGGAAAGTCTTGAGAAATAGAAAATGAGTGTGACGACCTTCCTTATGTCTTTCTTATTTCTCTTTTTTTTCTTTACTGCTTTCTTTCTCTTTTTCTCTGTTTTACCTCTTCTTCGTCTTTGTTTCTTGCCATTTTCTCTTTTTTCTCTTTCTCTTTCTGTATCTCTCTTGATTTCTCACTTTTTTTCCTTCAATCACGTTTTGTCTATTTCTGTTACCTGATAATGTCTTTTTATTTCCATGTGTCACTCTCCTTTTAATTTTTTTCTCTGTCTTTCTCTTTTTTGATGTCTCTATTCCCCATTAGTTATTTCTATGTACCCGTTTCTATTCATATTTTCTTTCACTTTACTCCTCTATCTCTCGCTATACTCTTTCTCTCACCACTTCATGTTACCGCATTAATCGGTGTCCGGGTTCTGGCAGGGAAACAGAAGATAAACAAGAGCACCTAGAGAACACGTGCCAAAAGAGTCATTACCTCGTGAGGATAATACTTTTTGTACACTGCCGACGGAGGTTTGTCCACGTGAATAACTTTTATTTCAGTTCATTAATTCCTTATCCTCCTCTCCATGCACAGCGTTTAAAGCTTACCTCTCTCCACCTTCCAGGCTTCTTGTCGCAATGTTCCTCACTTTACTAGGTTTTACTCTCTCCAACCCTGAGCTCCAACCTCCTTTTCCACCGCTCTCAACCAATACCGCTTACTCCGATCTCTCGTTTCATTGTCCTTACCTTCCTAGCACCTGTTGTACAAGGCAGTGGACTTTCCCTATTTTTGTGGCGCTTGCCCGGGCGAGCCTTTTTGCCGGCGATGAATGCACTAAAGCTGGCTCCAAACGGCTCCGGTGTTCAAAAGAACATGACTGCTGTTCAGGCGCAGTAAAATGTTCCCTCTGGGAAGTAAAGTATAAAGGGAACGAATGCCCACATTACTCAAAAATACCCGGATGTTTGTGCATGACACGCCCAAACATGTGCATGTGACGCTTATGATGACGCAGGTCAGAAATAGCTGCTGCCAGAAAAACAAGCCTCTTGATATGGGTGAACCGTAGCATGTGCGTCAAAGCGAGATAGCCTGGAAGAAGGTTGTGACTCGGCAACGACTTTCTCGTATTCGGATGTCTTGCCATCATACGAGGAGATCCCATCGGCTCCAACAATAAAGACATTGTCAGCAAACACGGCTTTTTTTCGAAGCCGGGGAAATTCTCCGCGATGCCAAAAAAGGCCTTCGCCCACGTCCCTCTTCCGCTAAGCGCATTAAGTTAAGGCCTCTATAGCGAAATAAATGCGCGCGGTGCATGGCGACACTTGTTGCCTTCGCTTTTGTTAAATGTTTTTTTTTTCACCTTCTCAGTCTTTCTTTTTTGTTTGTCATATTTTCTGTACTTACAAAGTTCCACAGTAAACGTTGATTAATCCCAGGGTAGGATCGGTGGAAGCCGACGTAGTGTTTACACATCACCCTTTCGTGCGCCGCTATATCAGCGTGCTCGCTAACGTCATTGCTCGGACCATCATCAAGCAACCCAGTCAGGCTTTCTTTTTCTTTTTCTCGCTGTTTTCATATGATTATTGCTTTCAAGAGAGAGAAAGCAATATGGCGAAGAGCAAGCAGTCATTGTTCATCGTTCAGAGCAAGCCTATCAAATAAAGTAATATCACCATTACTTGAAAGGGCGGCCTCATTACATGAGCAATTCCAATGTAGATAGACTAGGCAAGACCAAGCGCCGTCCACGAGTTCATCAATTTATTTTTTTCGAAATCCTAGACCTGGCATCACAGATTTGACTGCACTGCACTTGTTTTCGTCGATATGATTCGGGCGACGATAAGTAGGACTATCGTAGATGTGCCAATAAACATTGTTTCAATGACTCTCCAGAAGATAATTATTATTAACATAACGGCTTCCTTTTAGCTTACATTCTTTGTTTCACTTCTCTATTAGGCTATGCTAGAGCTCACGTTCTCGCTCACACCACTAAGACAGCACCGAATTTCTAACCGCAATGAGTACGTTCCCATTACGTTCCCCAATGCCGCACGAAACAAGCTCAGTGAGCACTCCTGGTAAGTTAACTAAGCCTTCCTCTATCGCTTAAGCTTCTGGACACATGCGACATTGTCTTGTGTATGGGGGGCATTATACAAAAACATACATAGCGTTGCAAGTAGTCAAGTACATCCTCCATGAGAGGTCTCAACGTAGTTTATTTCTTTCGACTTTTCAGCCAGCACAGTCTGGCCTTCATCAGGAATTAGGGTACAACTTGTTAATGCTCAGGCTGAGCACCAAAAAACCGTACCCTCATTCCTGATGTACCCTCGTTCTTCATTCAGACTTGTTCTACACAAGTAACATGTACAAGTAGCTCAGGCACCAATGCGCAAGATGAAACACACACTCCTCAATGTGGCAGACGAATTACGAAATGAATGCTTTCCAGGAGGTCTGTGCGATGTTCTGTGCGTGAGTTGCATATTCGTGTACATCGGTGAATACGAGAATTTCGAGCGACGGCTGATACAGCATAGTAATTATGTAAAAAAAAAAACGAGAGGGTATTATGTAACGCCCTCGCCGAACATGCGCAAGCCTCAAATCATGAGATATAGACTGGGACAGAGCACTTCAATTCAAGATTCAAGCCTTCAATTCAAGATTGTATGTAGAATCTGACAACACAAACAAAAAAGGCTCACTCAGTCGCACAGATGGTGATTTTCCCTCCATATACGCAAGACAGTTAGGCCCCATACTGCACACTATTTAAACCTTTAGATTTCACCTATCGCTGTGAACAAGGCTTCCTTGCGGGGCACCGAGATATCTTGATAAAATTTTCACTTTCTTGCAGTCAGCATCTTCGTCTCTTTATTGAGCCCATTGAGAAAACGTGCTCGAGCTTAAAAACAGGAAAACAAGTTTTCCCTGTAATATAAAGTGTGCTTATAGTGTCCAGGTTTTCGGAGTACATGAGTGCTTTCGGTCGCAAGGTTTTTATCATGAATCATCATCATCATCATCATCATCATCAGCCTGACTCTGTCCACTGCAGGACAAAGGCCTCTCCCATGTTCTGCCAGTTAACCCGGTCCTGTGCTTGCTGCTGCCAATTAATACCCGCAAACTTCTTAATTTCATCTGCCCACCTAACCTTCTGTCTCCCCCTAACCCGCTTCCCTTCTCTGGGAATCCAGTCAGTTACCCTTAATGACCAGCGGTTATCCTGTCTACGCGCTACATGCCCTGCCCATGTCCATTTCTTCTTCTTGATTTCAGCTATGATATCTTTAACCCCTGTTTGTTCCCTAATCCACTCTGCTCTCTTCTTGTCTCTTAAGGTTACACCTACCATTTTTCTTTCCATCGCTCGCTGCGTCGTCCTCAATTTAAGCTGAACCCTCTTTGTAAGTCTCCAGGTTTCTGCTCCGTAGCTAACTACCGGCAAGATACAGCTGTTATATACCTTCCTCTTGAGGGATAGTGGCAATCTACCTGTCATAATTTGAGAGTGCTTGCCGAAGGTCCGAATTCTTGCCGAATGTTTATCATGAATGTCCCTCTAAAATAGTTCTGTTTTATTGTTGTTCGTGCGGCAAACCAGTGGTGCGAAGCCAAGCCAATGGTGCGCGCCTTCTTTTTACCCTATCTTCTTGGCCATACTTTTATTCAAGTTATAGCAGACGTTTTCTTTCGTCCAAACCCTTTCACACCTGCATCATATATACTGCAATGGCGCTATCAATAAATGTTGTTTTACCACCAGCTAGTGCGTCATTTATGCTGCTGCGCGTCTCAGAGGGTTACAACAGAAATATTAGGATGTTCCTGAAAAAAATACAAATATACCCTGAAGACCGAATGGAGATTACGTAGCGAGCTTTTCTTTCCAAGCCGACGTTTTCTCCTAGAAAAGCGGTAAACTTTAAAACCTTTTAAGTGGAATCGGGAACTTGGCATAATTCCATTGTTTCGTTTTCGCTGCTTCAATAAAGAGGTCTCTATCGCATTGAAACCAGCTCAATAAAAATCGGTGGCGTTGAGTATTTACGAGTCATCTTTCTTCCGAAACGTTTTTGTGAGCAGGATGAAAAAGATAAGCGCTGTCGGCGGTACGCGAATACGACAGATGGTGTATCGGAGCCGGGCCGTCGGTTATGTGCTCAGACAGGGAAGTATCAAGACAAAAAAAAATGTAAAAGTCAATCTTTGTTTCCTGTTTAAGGCTTTAAAACGGAAGCTAAGGAGGGTTTTGCCCTTTGTGTCGTCATCGCACTCGATGGCTGACCTCGCGCTGTCAATTTCAGCGCACGTAAATTGTTCCTATGAGGCCAATATTATTTTTAGAAACACATCTAGTAGGCAAACACAGTCGCTTTAATGGAGATCGCCTACCTTGCTTAGACACCCTTGTATTTATTGATTCGTTACTTTACTAAACAGCTGAATATATTGCAGTATGGTAACACATAAATCATGAAAAATTAATAATGGTTAGAACCGCGCCCAGTGTGCGATGAAACGGAATATGTTCGATGCAACATTGAGAAATCGGAAAACAGGAGAATGGGCCAGACAGCGAAATAATATTCTGGCTGATATAACGCCAAAGAATTGAACCTGGGCTGGCCAATTTTTCACTCAATATGCCACGTTGCACTAGAACTGAGCGGAAACAGTACAGAAAAATTTAGTAACGATATTTCTTGCTGTTTAGAACAATCAGTGTGTGCGAAAAATGACTAGAAAACTGTAGACTCGTGTGAAGTGATGGCACTTTCTTTTCGTTTAGCAGCATGGATCCTTCATATCATTTCCTCTTCGGCATAGGAATTATAATACACACCACTGTATACGCAGTGGCTATGTGGATACGCATAAACAGAGAAAAAACAGAATATTGCTTTGAAAAACTGGGGAATACAACTCTAGAGAATGGTGCCAATTATTAGAGTGGTTATGTAGGACAAAACCTATTTCACTTTAAAGCAGAAGCGTGCAATGTTAGAAACATTTCTTACGAATGCCTTGCGCCTTTTTCTGGTATTTTCCCAATTTGTCTATTTCATTCTGCAAGTCAGCAATATTTCGAATATAGAATCACTCTAAATGAAATCACCATTTTTCACATCAAACTTTGAATGTGCTATGTGCAACAGATCTCGATGCCTCATCATCAACCACATTATCCCACAACCCAAATCCGCCAGAAAAAAAAAGAAAAGAAAAACGTGCAACCGTTCCTACGTGGACAATGAAACACGACACACGAGGTGTGCCATATCGTATTCCAGGAGTTATTGAAACGAGCCACCACCCAGCTGGAACAAATCATTCATTTTTTCTTGAATGAACAGGCAGCTGGTTTGTTTTGTGTTTCCATATGATGGAAGACGCGTTGAAAAATCTCACTAACGCAGTGTGGCTGGAATGCATTTTTTTTCGCTGGACAGCCCCTGTCTTCGGTGCGCATCGAGCCGAGTCCAGAAGTGTTCCGCTAGAATGGAGGAGAGAAAGAGAGAAAGAGTGCGAAGTACGTACTCCACCTTGCACGAGCACGGCTCCATGCCAGCACGCTGATGCAAACGAGCTGCCTCTCCTCGAGAGGAGTGAATCATAAATGTCTCACTCAGCCTGATTCGGGGTGACATGCATTCGCACACACTGGAAGGCATGGCTGATAAAACTACAAGACATCGGCTGTGCATAGCCGCACGACTGATGAAACTTCCCCGGTGATGGAATATCGTCTCCCTTCACTCTCCCATCCACGACTTTTCAATTTATTTCATTTATTTACCTTAAAGACCCCACAAGGGTGTTACATAAAGGGTGGGGTATACAATATAAACAGTAAGAAAGTTACAGAGATTGGTCGCAAAAAAAAAAAAATCTTGTTAATGCGTCCGTGAAGGCAGTGAGGTGGCGATGGAAGCAATGCAGTGAGGAAAGCCGTTCCATTCTTTGGCTGTGCGATGAAAAAATGATGACGAGCAAGTGACAGTGTGCGCACTTAGATGAGAAACGTTATATGAATGCCCTATGCGCTGTGAAATGCGTGAAGGAGGAGAAATGGAAGGTGCGTGACGAAGTGAACACTTCTCATATTATCCTCTGTGCGCTACGCTGTGCACATACTTATATTTTGGCACAGAAATATGCTTGTAGCCGTGATTCTACTATAAAATTGTATTTCTTGGGTTTGCTTTTCACTCTTGCTGTTGGGAAAAATAAATAACTAGCGTTGTTATGGCTGAGCCTAAACACTAAAAAAGTCTGAAAATCACTATCCACCATCTCTTTACTTTTTCCCAATTAAAATCTCTACATTTATATAAAGTACTTTGAACATTCACGTAAGTACTCATCTTGAGTAATTAATTTTACTTTATGTGACTGGCACTTCATGGCCAGGGTTTCCCAACCACCACAAAAATGTACTATCACGAAGAGCCATGTAAGCACGCAAGAAGATATAACTTCGAAATATATTCAAGTTAGGCCATAGAACGAGTGTTACCCCTTGTTTCCCGCGTTGTTGGTGCAGCTTCTTCATTGCACATGCGATTCCTTAACGAAGGCCTGCTTTACGGCTGGGCGCAAACGATCCGGTGGAGCGACGCCTGCCACAAAGGACTGAGACGGGTTTAGACTTTTCTCTTTATATCTGCGCTCAAGAAAAAAAAAAACAGATCACGTCGTATTGGAAAGGTGCAAATGTATAAGGTATGCGCAGCTATATTCGTGATTAAAGTGCTCGCATGCCTGATATATATATATATATATATATATATATATATATATATATATATATATATATATATATATATATATATATATATATATATATTTCGCGAATGTAGCTTTCTTCGCGAACATAGCTGCATATACCTTATACATTTCCAGCTTTCCAAGTTTTCAGCACCTGGGTTTTTTACCATGCACCTAAATCTAATTGCACGAACCTCGAGCAGCTTTGTTTTTATTGAAAATGCGCTAGCCGTGGCTGAAATTCGGTCCCACGGTCACAATTAGCCCTGCACTTGCACCAGATTCGCCACTGTGACAGGAGTATTAATCGAACAAATTGTGCGGCCCTAACTTTGACTATTTTTCTTTTTTGAGAGTAAAAAGAGTGCCAGTGACGAGTGTTAGGAGATTTAACTTTTTCAACAGGTGCTTTCTGCGTGAGAAATTGAATATTCAAGTTTTATAAATTCGCCCCTTTTCTATTATGCGTTCATTTATATCGAAAGTTCGAGAAGTATATATATATATATATATATATATATATATATATATATATATGAGGCATACGAGCACTTGCTGCATATGCATATACCTTATACCATTGCAGCTTTCCAATACGACGTGATCTGTTTTTTTTTTTTCTTGAGCGCAGAGATAAAGAAAAAAGTCTAAACCCGCCTCAGTCCTTTGTGGCAGGCGTCGCTTCACCGGATGGTTTACGCCCAGCCATAAAGCAGGCCTTCGTTAGGAATCGCATGCGCAATGAAGAAGCTGCACCAAAAACGCGGGAAACAAGGTGGAACAATCGTTTTATGACCTAATTTGAATATATTTCGAAGTTAGCCCTTCGTACCGTGAGTCGACTGCGTGGTGAAGCATTAGGTCCACGCCTCTTAGGCTAAGACAACATCAGTAGCACGTGGCGCGCAACCCTTCCCGGGCAATTCCCCTTGTTCGCCGAGATAATGCAGATGGGCCACTCTCGCTGCCTTTGTCAGTCATTAGCGAAGCCCGAAGCGAGGAATCACTCCCGGTGGCGCTTCATCACTGCTGCTTTTAGCACGTGGCCTTAAACACCAACGCATGAGGAGCCAGAGAAAGCCGCCATAAAATGCTATACGCGGCGCCACGTGCGCCACGCGCTGTCATCGACGTGAGTGCGAACTGTGGAAAACTAGATGAACTCGTAAGCGAAGGCTAAGCGTATTTTGCGCGCTCGACGCCTTTAAGGACGCGATTTATTGTGTCATCGAGATGAACATGGAAAAATATTTTGCTGATAAGCATTATTCCTCATTAGCCAGCTGGCTTATGTGAACCTTATGTTCCGCATTAGGACGGGATGAACTAGTTGTATAAATCTAATTAGGCAAAACAAAACCCTTTTCTCTACGCCAAGCTGTGTCGCTCTCTTATATTGTAGGACATTTTTGAGCGACGGCAACGTTATTGATCACTCAACGATGCAGCAGTACTGTTGTTTAATCAATTATAACTGCAAGCGGAACTGAAAAAAAGGAAACAACTGCAACCCCAATGGACATAAGTACATTTTTTTGTACCTTAACAGTGCGTATAAGTAAAAATGACATAAAAGGAAGGTAATCGATAAATATTCAATAATGAAGTTTAGCAACTTAGACTACTAAAGCCCTTATTGTTTACCAGCTGGCTTGTATCACATCGCAATACCCGGTAAACAATGCCCATTGCATGGTATTTGTGGAAAGTTCATCAGCGATCGCTTACAAATAGTAACTACAGTTGCGGATTAAATCAAGGAGTGTTAATATTTTGGTGAAATGTGACTTCTAACGGAACACTTAAGTGAAGTATTTTGGTGGCTCTGAACCAAAATATTTTTGTTCGCATTTCTCGTTGTCACTGGCAGGAATCACGTAGTAGTCTTCGAAGAGCTATCTGATCGAAGTCTTAGTTTTTTATGTGGCACCGGCAAATCAGGGACACCATGGTTAAAGCATCTCGCAACAGCAGTGCATAAGCAATTCGCATTCATTCGGCGTGCTCACTCAAAATGTTTATAAAGAACATTCAGGAAGCCCGTAACTCATGCTGCCATCCACGACGCATTATTGCATGTATATTGAGCCAACGCGAAGAGCCTAGACACGACGAAAACTTTCGTACTCAAACTGTCATTTCTGATGGTCTGGGTTGTGTAAATGTGGTAACATCCGATGATTGTAGCTTTCTGTAGAGAGATTAGAAAGCACAAGCAGCCGTGAAAAATTGTCGATATGTCTAATCTAGCGTGGTGTCGCCTTCTTTGATCTTGAGGTACAATTTTACTTTTTTTTCAGTCACCTCTACGCAACTTCATATAGGGTTCATACTAGCAATCAAAAAGTTATACGTTTTCTTGGCCTGAGTCCTTTGTCATTATTGTAGCAGTAACAGAGCTCTCTTATACTTTCATCTGTTGATCCACCTTCAAAGCGCCCATCTTGCGTTGCCATTGTCCCCATCGCACTTTCAACAGCAGGTTGCAATATGGTAGGTGGTGACAGTGGGGATAGTTTTATTTTTATTAGTCTGCGTGTGTCTCACCTCATTATATTTGTACTGAGCAGTAATGTGGTGTCCCAGCGAGAGAGAGAAAGGAAGGGGTTTACTGAAAGGCAAGGTGGTTAACCAGAAAGAGATTTCGGGCTTGCTACCTTGCACTGGAGAATGGGTAAAGGGATAGAAAGGTACGGATGAAAAAGAAAAAGAAAAGGGTAAAAAAAGAAGTGCGCACACGGCTTCTTCCCTGTTCAATGGTGTCCCGAAAATTCAAACGAGAACAATTCAACAAAAGCATGAATATACGACGTCCTATGAAAATACAAACCAATCTATCTGAAAGGTGCCTGGAAAAAGAAACGTAAAACACTGTTATGTTTTCCCGACGACGCATGCTGGTCTGCCCAATCTCTCCTGTCTCCCATCCTTTCTGTAAGGCAAACTGAAGAGAGGGACAATGCCTATGCGGGGATCAAAAGCCTTGATTAACCTGTTCGTGCAGCGCGACTGCATCTAGGTGCTTGTTTTTTCTTGGCGCAGCCATCGTTTGCTTTTTGTCTGTTTTTTAACGCATGTTACCATGCAGTTGTCGGCTTTTTCATCCGATATTCATTAGCCTTCTAGTTCTCTCTCGACGGCTGCGCTCTGTCCATGCCATCCCGTGAACCTGGAGATCGGCCCACTGCTATTTCGCTGTTTTCATCAGTTTAGCTTTTTTTTTCGATAGACATATTCGTTCGAGATAAGATATAGCTACTTCTCGTACCTTCGATATCATATTATGCTGAAAAATTAGCGCGTTGAAAAGGAGCGTACTTAAAAAATTTGAAAATCTAATTTCTCACGCAGAAAGCACCTGTTGAAAAAGTTAAATCTCCTGACACTTATCAGTGGCGCTCTTTTTACTCTCAAAAAAGGAAAATAGTCAAAGTTAGGGCTGCACAAAATGTTCGATTAATACTCCTGTCACAGTGGCGAATCTAGTGCAAGTGCAGGGTTAAGTGTGATCTTGGGACTGAATTCAGCCATGGCTAGTGCATTTTCAATAAAGGCGAAGCTGCTAGAGCTTCGTGGAATTAGGTTTAGGTGCATGGTAAAAAGCCCCATGAGCTCAAAACTTCCACAGCCCTGCATTACGGCACCTTCATTGTGGTTTTGGGATGTTCAATCCTATCAATTATTCGTTTAATTCAGACGAATGCACTAATGTGCAACTGGTGCAACTTAAAAGGGGCGCTCCTTAAGACAGAAAGGGGCTCTGCTTCTGCTAACGTTTATTGGCGCACCTTCCACAATAGGAGGCATGACAGAATGACGTCTATGAAAGCAACACATCCAATTCACACGCCGTTCCTGATATTCCAAATATTTATTCATTCTTTATGTTTTCGATTACTTAGGTTATTTATTTTGTCGAAAAAAATAACGCGTATACGAGATGTACTTGATCAATACTCGGAAGCAACACAGTTGTGGTAGCCAAGTTAACGTTGTCATAGACGTTCAAACATGTGAATGGGTATAACAGCAAGCACAGCTATGCCTTTATTTTGTCTCGCTTTCTCTTTGCTTTCCCTTTTTGACAACATAACGAGTAACCAGATGAATACATAAAATGTTAATTTGGGTGGCGGTGGTGGTGGTAAAAAAACATTTATATCAGAAAAAGTCTACTAGAGAGTGCCGACGTGGCCCATCGGCGTGCTAGAGTGGCCAGGCCCTATTCCGGGACGCCAGTGGAGCTGGAAGCTGCCCGTGCGCGCTCCACCAAGGAGCGTTGCGCAGCCAAGGTAGAGCAGCCGAGCAGGTGCTCCTCCCAAGCCTCTGTAGCTGGGATAAGAAAAGGGGATGAGAAAGGGGCGGTATTAACTGGGCACGATGCTACGACGTGATATGTGTCGGCGGGGACATGACAGGTCGAGCAGGTGCCATTGATTTCCGGCAAAAAGTGCCTGGCGACCACCGGACTGATAAAATTGTTCGTCTGCAGGCGGCGTAGCAGTCGTTCGTCCGCTTTCTCCAAACCACGTGCGGAGTCCGGGTAGATGCGACGCGAAGCCCGGTAATAAGCCAAATATTCACGAAAGCGCGTCAGGTTGGTATTGCCAAATTCCGCCTCGGGACATGGAGGGGCGACGGCCCAGACAGGATAAGCGCGGGCAGTGGCATTTGCCGCCTTGTTGCCGGGCAGGCCCGAGTGGCCTGGCGTCCAGACTATACGAATGGGATGAGGGTTAAAGCGCCAAGAGGCTGCCTGTAGTAGGCTAGCCGCCAGCGGGGCAATGGAACCCTGAAGGTACTGAGAACAGGCCGAGCGCGATTCCGTCACGATCGTGCGTGAGGCAGGGTGAGAGGCGGCCATGGCTATGGCAACCTCTTCAGCGTGTGTTACTGTGTCTGCTCGAAAGGAGAGGCCGTCGACGTGTTTGCCCTGTGTAATCACGGCAGCCGTGAAGTGACCCGAGGGGGAGGGACCCAAGACGTCCACGTAGAAAACACCAGGACGATCGGAGTGTCGCGTATGAACGGCCACGGCGCGTGCTAGTCTACGGCCAGGATGGAGGTTGGAGTTCATATTACGGGGTAGAGATTCCACTTATAGTTTTTGACGCCAGAGCTCTGGTACCAGCTGCAGAGGGTCTTGGTCAGATATCGGGTTAAGGCCAAGTCTGTGTAGAAGACGGCGCCCTGAAGGCGTCTGCGACAGTAGATTGATTTGGTTAACGCGATGAGCTGCGCGCATCTCTGCAAAGGTGTTGTGTACCCCCAGAGCCGCGAATCGGCTGTTGGAAGTTGCAATACGTAGGTCCCGAGCGCGTTTGTATACTGAACGAAGAAGGACGTCCGGCTGGTGCTTGCGTCGACGACGCAGGTGAAGGTAAGGCAAGGCGTAGAGGACGCGACTGGTCACAAACGCGTGGGCCAATCAGAGGGACTGAGTTCGCGGAGGCCGCCGCGCTTGGTAGACACTCGCCGTATCATACGGCTCACCTGTTCGCTGGTGCGTCTGAGGCCTGCTATTGTGCCCTTTGGATCCAAAGACGATGAGAAGTGAAGGCCAAGAACACGAATATTTTGCAATGACGGGACGGACCTGGACGGAAGAAAAATTTGAGGCGGCGGTAGCGGAGAGACTGAAAGAAGAGCCGATTTAGCTGGAGAGCACTCCAAGCCGCATGAACCAGCGTAGGTCTCCACCTGAAGGGCAGCTTTTTGCAGGCGTTCTTCGATTTGCGCTAAGGAGCCGGTGTTGGTCCAGATTATGATATCGTCCGCATATAGTGCGTGTTGTATTCCCTTGACCTCGCTTAGAAGAGACGGGAGGTTCATCATCGCCAGGTTAAAAAGCAGAGGAGACAGGACTGCCCCTTGAGGTGTACCCCACGTGCCTATTAAGTACGGGCCGTGTTCGGTAGAATTAAGGCGAATGAAGGTGGTGCGATGTGATAGAAAGGCGCGAATGTAGTTGAAAGTCTTCTGCCCGCAGCTTGTGGTTGAGAGGTTAGTGAGTATAGTGCTGTGTTTGACGTTGTCGAACGCCCCATGGAGATCGAGAGCGAGCTCGGCTTTATTGTTAGGGCGCATAGTAGTCGGCTCTATGATATCGTGTTGAAGCTGGAGCAGGACGTACTGCGCCGACAGATGCGAGCGAAAGCCAAACATCGTGTCGGCGAAGGTCCTCCTGGCCTCCAAGTAGGCGGAAAGGCGTTCGCGAACCATGGTTTCCATGAGTTTGCCTGCGCAGGACGTAAGTGAGATGGGTCTCAGTGCCTCGATACTAACGGACTTTGCCGATTTGGCTACGAATGTCACGACCGATGTGGTCCATTCCGTTGGAAGCGGAGAGCCGTCCCATATCGAATTTATAAGGTGGAGTAGCGAGAGGTGTGCTTGTTCGGGAAGATTTGCCAGAAGCGATACTGTGATTTCGTCGCGTCCAGGGGCCGTGACCCGTCGCATTCTCGTGAGTGCAAATCGTAAATCGGAAAGCGTGTATGGGGCGTCGAGGTCGGTGTTAGGGGCACCGGAATACGTATATGCGGAGCCTGCGGGATCAATTGTGCGGCAGATGTAGCGATCACAAAGTTCTCGCGTGAGTTGATCCGTAGTGCCCTGAAAGGGATGCAGAGCACGGCGGAGCTGGCGTTGCGTTTCTCCCCTGGTGGTGGAGGGATCGAGAAGGCTTCGAAAGAGTCGCCACGCACTCTTAAAGCTCATCTGGTTTGCAGCCTTCAAACAGGTGTCTGCCCAGTTAGCATCGGAAAGTTGTGCAGAGTATGCGGCCGCCTCTGCAGTGAGCGCCTCAATGCGAGCGCGAAGTTTCCGATTAAGTTTGTTGCGTTTCCAGCGCCTTACGAGCCCGCGGCGAGCGCGCCAAAGATGTAGGAGGTGTGAATGGATGGCAGGAGTCAAATTAGAGGTTGCAAGGGTGCGAGTGTTCGCTTGTTTCATATGAAGGGTGTATGATGCCCACGCTGCATATTCGGTCGAGGGGAGGACGGCGGGGAATGGTTTCATTCTGAACTTAGTCCAATCGGTGAGACGAGCTTGGCTCCAGTGTTGGCGCATTTTCTGCCGCGGTGTGAACGAAATGCGGAGTAAAATGTGATCGCTGCCTAGGGTTTCGCCTAAAGTTTCCATGTAGCATCGCGGATGTGACCGGTGAGGGAGAGGTCGGGGCATGTGTCTCGCGTGAACCAGTTGCCGGAACGTGTGGGTTGTGCCGGATCGGTAAGAAGCGTGAGGCTCAGCGAGGAAATGAGCTCCTTGAGCTTTCTTCCCGGGCCTTCTCGTAGTAGTAACCCCAGTGAGGGCTGGGGGCATTAAAGTCCCCGACAATCACCAGTGGTTGTCGGGCCGCTATACGCAGCGTCCGATGAAAGAGATGTGCAAACAAAGCCCTCGCAAGGCGAGGGGGACAGTACACGTTTAAGTTATGTATTGATGGTTGGCCCCTCCGCTGAGACAGCACTGATATAATGCAGTAGTCGTAAGGAAGATCCCGATTGAGGTCAATCTGTATCGCCGTGTAGGCTTTATGAACGAGGAGGCATGTGGTGGTGCCGCCTACATAGGAGCAGTATCCAGAAAGGGATGGAGCAGGGCCAGATTCTTGGAGTGCCAAGACGGCCGGCTGAGAGCCAAGTGAGCTGAGGAAAAGGGAAAGATGTGAACGCTTTCACCTGTTCCCGAAGCCTCCAGGGTTCCACTGTATGATCTCGAATTTAGACGCAATGTTTGAACGAGACGTACGATTGGTAGCCATCGTGACTGTCTTAGGTCTTATATTTGGTCCTCCATGTCCCGCTCGGAATCCTCAGAGGCAGGGAGAGGCACGGAGGCCGGACTGTCCGACGGCGGGGTGGTGGTAGCCACCTTACGACGACGCCGTGGAGCTGCACCCTCACTGCTCACCGAGCAGGAGCGAGAACGCGATGCCTTGGGTTGAAACTGGGTGATTTCCCAGGCTTGAATAGCCTGGGTAACCTCTACTACTATGCGTTGGACAGAGAAGCTGGTGAGGAGGTGATTAATCAAAACTTCGACGCACGTAAGGCGTTCCTCTATGCGCGGGCACGCTCCTCGGTAGGGAGAGTTTGGTTAGCGGGCAAGAGAACCTGAGGTGCCTCAGGTGCTTCAAGAGCTTCTGGAGTAGATGCGGCACTGGTTCCGAGTGCTGGAGTGCACATGGCTGCTTGAACCGGTGGTTTAATGGAAGTGGACTTAGCGCGAGGACTAAGCTTGGACGTAGCTGGCGTAGTCACCTGGACAAAGGAGGCAATAGCGGATGGCATTGCAGTGCACTGTTGTTGGGGTTGAAGTCGCTTATTTAAGAGTTCGAGTTGTTTAGCTAAAAGAGAATTTAGCTTTTGAAGTGCCGCAACTTGCTGGCGAAGGGCCGCAAGTTCGGGAGAAGGAGGATCGACGGAAGGGGATGAGAGAGGCTTAGAAGCAGCATTACCTGCCCAACTGCTCACCTGAAGTACCGCCGCTGGTGCTTCGAGCGGTGGGAATGCCTGAGTGTCGGCGTGGAGTGGTGGAGCCGACTGATGCAGGCTGGTGCCGCTGTCTGGCTGTGACGAATATGAGATGGTCCCTCGAGGAGAGGTTGAGGGCTGCTTGCGTTTCCGATATTTTGCCGTGCAGCCACTGGTCCCAGTCTCATGGGTGCCGTGGCAGAGGAGGCACTTGGGGTGGCAGTCGTGGGCATTGAGACCTGCAGGTGCGGGGGTTCCACATTTGGCACACTGGGTTGGAGCGGGGTGAGGACACTGAGGTGGTCGATGACCGATGGTACCGCACTCAGTGCAAACAGGGACCGTTTTCTTGTAGGCGCGTTTTCTTGTAGGCGCGCCACGCAGTGGTAGAAGACGAAGCGGGGTAACTTCGTGCCCTCGAAAGTCACCACCACCGCCGCGGAATCTCCGAGTTTGCGGACCGCGAGGATAGTACCTCGAGGCCAATTCAGTCTAGACTTTACCTTCTCCGGGCTTTCAGCAGGGTTTATGTTGATGACGCCCTTGCATGTATCCCCTGGTGCCTTGGCGTGGCCGCGAATGGGCAGCTGCTGATCCCCCACTTGCAGCTGGAAGTCCCCGAGGAGTCCCTGTGCCATAGGGAAAATGGTGGTGCTACAAACCAAGATGATTTGTTCCCAGATCGGCCACACTTGAATGTGCGTGGTAGTCCAGTCGCCGAGGTAGCTGCAGATGACGTCGCCCGCGCGATCGGCCGGGACGAATATGCGTAGCTCGCAGGGAACGCGAGGTTTCACTACTACGATGTAGTCGTCACGAGAGAGGCGAGGAGTCTGACGCGTACGCCACTTGCGTTGCTTCGCTGGCTGCAAGGACGGAGCAGAGGTAGGCACACCACCGAAGGGATGGCGCGCCGGCGTTCCTTGCAAGGCTGGGGAATGGTGGCCAGCTGTGGCGTCTCGTTGTTGTTGAGACGCAGACTTCGATTTCTTTCTTGTGTTGCCACAGTCTCACCATGTCGTCGAGGTATTCGTCTTTGATGACATAGTTTTTACGGAGGATGAATTCTCCATGGACAGTACTTGGCTTTAGGTGGGATCATAGCCCGTAACCACGTTAGCGGCCGCCATCACCGGACTGAGAGCCCTTAGCGAGGCGGCGTTGTAGCCGGGAGTGAAGGACGTCCCTCAAGTTTTCAAAACTGGACCCACCTGGACGAAGGTGTTGTCTAGGCGAAGCGGAGAACTTGGTGGTGACGATAAACCCAAGTTTCAGGGGTACCAGGGTGGATGTCCGCAGAAATAGCAGAAAATTTACGGAGGCGATGTGGAGTGCGTCCGTCACCATCGAGCGCTCGCAGCGCCCCCCTTTGGGTGACACGACTAGCTGACACTCCGCAAGCTAACTGGTGACCCTAGCTAGACCAAGTTTAGTGAGACGTGGAAGCCAGAAGGACGCTTCCAGTGGGCGCCACCAAAACTTTACCCACACAGATTTTCATTGTGATAGCACTTATATCGACCCTCTCGACGGGTTTTGGCCACATGCCGTCTCCGTCATACCCTGTATAAACTTTAAATCGACAACATCCGCTCCACGCACCGTATTTTTACTGACGGGGAAAAAGCACGTGATCGGGGGCAATGGACACTGGTGAAGCAGGGATCAAACGAGCCGGTCTGTCTCCGTTGCTTGGAAGGCACATGTATCCGCTCTGAAGGCTTGCCGTCGAAGCGGAGAGGGAACACACCACACGTATTGAACCAGCATGAAAATACGTGAAAGGAGGATGTCGCTCAAGCAGCAACTGTGAACTTTGCTTCTAAGGGCGTCGTCACGATCACTGGCGCGCTGTGGATCTAGGTAGCCATCAGTGGGCGGCCGGTATGCCCTTCTATGATCTGTGCTCTGAACGCGATGAAACTGCGCGAAAAGTGTCGCTCTCCCTAGAGCGGCCGTTTTCTCTTACACCCGCATTTTGCCGTTTAGTAGAGCTACTTGAGATCGGATCCAGAAGGTTTATCTGCCTGCCTTAGTTCGTATAACGATACAATGTCATGCAATTTGTTCAAATCGCATATTTAAAGACGATAGTCTTTCTTGGGGACCTTCGTCGAAAAAATTTTTGTCTGTCTGTCTGTCTGTCTGTCTCTCTGTCTGTCTGTCTGTCTGTCTGTTTGTCTGTCTGTACAATTGTCTGTTTGTCCGCCCTAACGATACCTCAAACGACACCAAACAGCTAACACCATTCGCAGCACCCACCAATAATGCTCAAGGTTTAGCGTTCGTAGTTGTGCGACGGTAAATTAAAAAAGCAATTATTGCACATATCTGAGGCGCCCTAACAACACTTGGAAGTTTTGTATGCCTGCCTTTATACTAGAAGAGGCACACACAAATAAGTCCAACGAATGTAGCGTTTATCGCGCTGCGCTGACAGTGCAACACGATGCCCAAAAAGGTGTTTCCAACACTATGCTACGACGTCACGGCGGTGCCACCTGCCTTTAAATTTCCGGAGCCCTCCACTACAGCGTCTCTCATAATCATATAGTGGTTTTGGGACGTTAAACTCCACATATCAATCATCAGCGGTGCCACCTGCCCGTCGCTTTGCGTTCTACACCTTATCACCTCCGAGACTTGTGCGCAACTTTCTCCGCGGGCTGCACGCCTTCGTTTTCGAAGATAACTGCCAGATGGCGCTTGTGTCTAACGTGCCTCGATGCACTCGTTCGCCTCCGCTACACGCTCGAGGCACTCTAACGCAGCGCCTCCAGAATACCATTCGCCGATTTTCTTGCGCACAACATCAAATAAACGTGTTGTTCACTCTCTCCAGACGCAAGACAATCGTTTTTCGGCTACATAAGCAGTGTAAGATGCAGATTTGGAACCATTTTTTTTCTTCTCCATGGCGGTGAAACTGGGGCTATTTTTAGAGAAATATTGTTTATTCATTCTTCCTCGCTCCAAGCACTGCTCGCAGGCGGGTGATACACGAATTTCACGCATTGAGCGGTGTTATGAAGAACCATTGCTAGGTGCACTGGTAGATACGAATGTACATTTATTTACCACGGGACAAGGGAAATGAAAGATGGATAAGGATAATACCAAATATAAGTGATGTATCTCTTCCTCATTGAAGCGTGACCTCTCCGTACCTTCCAAAAAAGGTAAAGAGAAAAAAAGGAGGCAGAGTAAATGACAAAAAAATAGAAATAATCTGGAATCGCGCTGTTGCAGCCACAAATCCAAGGAAACGCGCTAACATATCTGGCCTGCCGATAAGGTTTTCAGCTTGTGTAAGTACACGCATCTATGGATGCTCCTTAAGGTGGGCAATTTTTACTCCATCTCCCTGCATTACGTGGTATTCCTGCCGTAGAGACACCTACGCTGTTCTTTTTTGCTCACTGTGAATGCGAAATGGCTTTCCTGAGAGCGTAGAACATTAGGACAGCTCCTAAATAAATGATGGATGGGTGGGTTTATGAATGCTGGATGATATCATTTGTAATACGATAACAGCGGCAGTGGGTACATTGCCAGGAAGTCAGAATTTCACTTTGGTCGTTTTTCTTTCGCCTTTATGGAGCTCCTCTTCTCTTTCCAGGTATCATTTTTTCCCGCAACAGAATTCTTAAACTGTTGTGTCTTTATATATATTTTTTCTACTTTTTAACAAACTACACAGAGCACCGCTTTTTCTTCTGTGCCCCTCGTATGTGCTGTTTCACCTTTGTGTATTTTATATAATCTTTTACTCCGATTACCCTCTTCCCCACCACGTGCTAGCCAACCGGTATAAGACCTGGCTGACCTTACCAACCGTCAGAATAATTCTTGGTGTGTTAGAAGCGATGAGAACTAAGATAGTTTAAACAAGTTTGTGGTATTTCCTAGTAGAAGTAGCTTTTAGACATGAGCAATGTTCTGGTCAAAAGCCATGCTTTTCGCCTCCCAGAAACATTTAGAATACAAATTAATGAACTGTACCAGCAACCAAGGACCGAAGAGGGAAGCGAAGAAAGCACAAATGACATCTCTTGTGTTGTCCGTCTCTTGTGATATCTCTCCAGCGACACGTGGTTGCACGCCCGGTCCTTGAAGTTGAATACGTACTAACTTGCTTACCACTCTGCTATCCTAAGTTAGAATACAAACTTCCGCAACATGTTGCCTCATTCACACGTGTTTTCTGACCTTCGCACTATATTTTTCCCAAACTAAATGTTTTCTGAACGCAACGCCCCGTATAGGCTCTCTTAGTCCACTGACCCGGGCAGCAACAGAGGCCATGGCAGACGCGCACCTAATTAAGCAGAACCAGGTTCGTAACGGGAACAAAGTCAGCATGAGCGGTATGCCTACATCTCTTCGCTGGTTCTTTCTTTCTACGGTCATTACTCCACCCGCCGTAAAAGCCGACACTGATTGATCCGTTGGGCGCGCCTGTAGACTCAATCATGTCCCAACTAACTGTTCTCCCGCCGTGACAGCCCCCATCGATGCTCTTACACTACATCACACATCGCTGAGCGTGCTGTTGTTTGGACTCTCACAGTGTTGCTTTACGCACTTGTTTTACTTGTTATACTTACATTGAGCACGTGCTTTATTTCATTTAGTGCGTATAAAAACAAAGAGATTATCTACATTTGCCAGTGCCGTTTCCTTGTTTCATTTTTCTTTCCTCAGCCTCAAAGATGTTTTTTATGTTTCATTTTTTATCAGCCTAACACGCAATTTCAACCTCCTCTTTTTTCTTGTTTTCACTGTACCCTCGACAAAGTTCAGCTGGGTGTTTTCAAGCTCCAAAGCACCATACTTTATAGGGTTTCTGGTGTTGTAGTGTATTGACGTGGCCGGTTTTGTTCAAATAACTTCAGCCTCTACGCATTACCTCGTTTTTTTTATGCGCCAATCACAAAGAAACCACGTGATTGCTTAAGCTACAAGGCGCAAAGCAAGCGCCAAATGTACAGACATGTACTTCATGGACATGTCAGTACAATACGTAACAAAAAGTAACATACAGTTCCGTTCTTTGTGTGTTAGCGCTATGGCTCATTTTCATGCGTATGACCAATTTCCTTCTCCCACACCCCAACAAAAAACATGTTGACAGACAGTGTAGTAAAGTGTTGCAGTCAAGTATACGTTGGGGCATTCAAAAATTATTGTCAATCACGCATTCGCAGATATGTACTCAACAAAATGAAAAAATGAAAATGAACCTTCATACAACGTTAAAAACCAAACGCGTACTTTTTAATAGTCGCGCACATTTTCGCAGTCAAAAATTAAAGTGATATATTGAACTACCCTCCATATTTGACTAACGTTTCTTAATATAATTAAAAGGGTTCTTTAGGATTGAGAACGTTGATAAACTTTCCGCTTTTTTGGGGGGAGGGGGAGGGGTTGTTTTGTAATGATTTTTCCCCCTCAGCTCAGTAGCGCATGCTAACTCTGGGCTTGGTAAATATAAAAACAGTTAAATTATTCGGGCGTTCTTCTTAGATACTCCTTTGAAATACTTGCCGTGTTTGCAGAACGTTTACTTTGTGCATTGGTCTCATCTCTTGGATTCGTCACCGATATGCGAGATCTGCTCCACCACTAGGGGAGCTGTTCTAGAAATCGGAGACTATAAGTGTACGGCTCACTGCATAAGCGAGAGAGCAGAAAAAAGGTTTAGGTGAAAGTGAAAGAGTAGGATAAAATCAGTTGGATAGCCAAAGAGTAGGAAAAGATCAGCTGCATAGAAGGGAGGAAAAAAAACAGCTCTGAGAAAGTACCGAAAGGGTAAAGAAGTCTAGAAGAGCTACAAGGTGGGATAGTTGGTATTCACTTTCAAAAGTGTGCTTTTAAACACGGGCATCGGACGAAGAAAAGTTCCACTCGTTGTGCTCTTCACTACGTTTTTTCGTCATAAGTCCATGTTTACAACACGCATTTGGGAAATGAGGCGGGAGGCATTTTATGATAATACAAAAACAAGCACTTTACTGTTTGAAGCGAGTGTGTTTGCCTGAGAATGCTAGCTCTATAGAGTAATTCAATAAAGATGAATAATTTAGTTGCTCTGGGGAAATCGAGGATACGGTAGAGCTTGTTTAGGTAGAGTGTGAAATTGTTTAAATCCAAATATGCATATTCTTGAGTTACTCATATTTTGTCCATCGTGTTGAACTCACTGCATGTTTTGTGTCCTAATTACCCTACACATATTATAAGTCAAGTTCTTTTAGAAACAGCTACGTTGGTGTGGTAACGTGAATGCCTTAACATTAGTTATTTCTACGGTCTTACTAGCCAGAACTATAGTACCGTCAAAAATTTGAACACATAGGGTTTTTTAATGTGCGAGGACAAGACACAGTACGTGCACCTCTAAGCATTTCGGGGCCATCGAAATACGACTGTCGCAGTGGGCGCGAATGTGCGTCTTTCGCGTCAGCAACTGAGCAGCGTAAACGCTGTGCCACTGCAGCGGCTGATTTGAAGTTGACCGACAACTGAAGATACAATGATCAATCCTATTATATAACTTTGTTATTCACCTTTTAAAAATGGGGTGTTGAAATAAAAAGAAGCAAAAAGAACATGAATGAACCGTAGGAGTATTTCGTAGTTAAATACTGCCGAAGTATGGAGGAAAACGTGAAAGAGAGTATAAAAGCGGCTCTGTGTAGTTGGAGCTTTAGTGGAGCTTGCTTATGACAGGTTCCTCGTAAATCAGCCGAGTGGAACACGCCATAGAGCTGGGTATTGTGTTCTTAAAATGCATAACTGACGCTCGATTTGGGTAAGATTTACTCTGCGTAGTATCCCGCTCTTGTTTGCTAGCCAACGTGTGGCCTAGAAAGCCACACGAGCCCTTCTACAATTCTTGAGGGCAATGTCACTGGGCGACCGCTTGTGAAACCTGAACTGTGTGTGGTGTGTGTGCTATGTGCAATGTGTATGTCGTCCTCTCTTTCTCCCTAATTCGCCTCTTCCCCGTGTAGGGTAGCAAACTGGACTTAGTCTAGTTAACCTCCCTAACTTTCTGATATTTTATTCCTTTTTCTCTACACCTATTTGAACCTTGTTTTGAAGTGCTGTTGAAGTTTCGAGGGATCTTTCTGATGATCTGCAGTGGCCCCTCTCTCTCCACCAATTTTACATTGCCTGAACACTTGCGTCACATTAGGATCACATGTTGCTACCTTCAAGCCACTGCTGCAACTTCAACCATAGCGGCTTCCACCCGATGGCGGTTAGGACGAGCGGCATTGAGAGAGAGAGAATAAAATGAGAGAAAGGCAGGGAGGTTAACTCGAAATAGGAGCATCCGGTTTTCTACCCTGCACCAAGGGAATAGAGAATGGCGAATAAAGATGAGAAAGAAGGCGAAGAGCGAAATAGACACGCGAAAGAGAAAAGAAAAAAGTGAGCTGGGGTGCTGTAGCCTACTCAATAGGCCACTACCATGCAAAAAGTTCAATAAGGCCTTCACTGATTTTCTCTGCGAAGACAGATTGTGTCGCCTTTCAAGCACTGACTGTACTGACAAGTGTCATCAAGGCAAGGTAACGCAGCAGCTAGCTTCCGTCCTTGCTCGCTGTAACAAGGGCCGTGACAGAGAACGTGCTCTACCGTTTCATCACTGCCGCAATGATCGCAAGTAGCACTGTCTTCCATGCCGATTCACAAGGCGAGAACTTCGGCGAAAGCGACACCGAACCGTTGTCTCAAGTCGAGATAGTCCGGATGGAGACCAAAGTCGACGAGACGTGTCCAGCCTATGCAGTCGCGTGTGACGTAAGCACTCAGCGTTCCACAGGAATTTTACTTCATCATTAGCGATTCTTCAGATTTTTATTGCAGCATCAGTCCTTGAAAATGGAATATATTCTAGTTCATCACCTTCGTGTGCTGACCGAGCTGCATCGGCACGTTTGTAGCCCAATATGCCGCAGTGACTTGGAAGCCACTGAAACGTGATTTCGTGTCCTTTGTCGATGAGGTGGTAAAGTAACTCTCTAATTTCCAACACTATTTGTTCAAGAGGTCCCCAGCGTAAGGTGAACACCAAACACTGTAGGACTGCTTTGGAGTCCGTGAACATGCTCCACTTCTTGGCTTCTTGGGGTTTAATGACTTTAACTGCGCTACGTAGAGCAGCAAGTTCCGAAGCTGTCAACAACGTCTAGTGAGATAACCAAATCGTCGTCGTTGTCGCTGTTGCGGGAAAGATCACCGACCCTGCAGACCCATCCACCTTAGTTGAAGCGTCAGTATATAGATGAATATGCTCACTGTACTTCTCGCACAGCAAGAGAAGAGAAAGCTGCTTTAGCGCTGCATACGAGAGCCGGTATTTTGACCGTATGCTTGGAATCGTGAGTTCAACATGTGGATGAGTCATACTCCATGGGGGAGTTGCAGTTCTGGAGGGAGTTGTATAATCCGTGGGTATGCGTGTACGGTATGTCAAGACTGTCTAGCAAAATGAGGCACTAGGTCGGTCTTCTGGCATCAGGCTAGATGTTGGGCAGGGACGCGAGTAAGATGCCTCGCGTGTGCTCTGAGCACTTCCAAAGCGGCATTGAGAGCTGTTCTATGCTCTTCCGATCTATGCTTTATGCTCTAGGCTATTCCGCCGTGGCACGTGCTCTCTTGTTCTTCGCCGGCCTCGAGCTGCAAATGCAAACTTTGCTTATAAGGTAGTGCTCGCGAACGCTCGCGTGCCCGTTATCCCCGCACATATCAGAAGGTGGCTCGTGTACGTGCTGTGTTACTACAACTTCAAGTTGAGGCGACAGACAGCATCAGACCTACTTACTTCTCTGGAGTGTTGGTATTCGCTTACAGCGTCGTCTTGTTGAGTTACGTGAGACTGAATTCAAAAGAGTTCGCTGGTAGCCCTAATTTGTACAGCATTCTGGTTGGTTGTTACCAAATTCATTGATTTGCCATTATGTCGTAAATGTGACTTTTTTGACGCTGACGTTTAGCGTAATTTTCGAGATCTCTGGGATCAATGAGGTCTACCTCCCTTCATAACTCCCACACTACCACGAAAAAAGAAAAAAAAACGAATAAAAGAATGCAGATTTATAAATAATGCATAGCAAACTGAGGCTGCACTCTGTCGCATACGCTACAAACGCCTTATGTGTATCAGTGAGGCTTGTTCCAAACAAGTATAGAATCGGAGAAACCCAAACACAGTGTTGCAGGTTAAGCGGAATGCCACCTATCTCGTTACCCTGGGTGTTAATTACTTCGGAAATCACTGACGATGACGCCGGCGGCTCAAACAAGGCCGCGTGAAAACTAGTATATGATTCCGCCTGCTACTGCATGTGACTCGGTGGCAGAGGGCAGTGTGTGTGCTTGGTGTAGTCCCTGTGGGCCACGCGTGGGTCTGGTCACAACCTCGTTTTATATGGCGACCCGCCACACACGCTGTACCAGGTCAAGCGGGTGGCATTCGATCAAGGGGCTCGAGTGACTGGCGGGTTGCCAGCCTGGCAAGTACAACGCGCGCAGACAGCGAGGCCGCAGGATCGATCGCAGCTGCTCGCTCCCGCTGGTTGCCACCGGCCGGCACCAACTCCGAGGCTCCTCAGCAGTGACAATCCTAAAGGGACGCCTGCGTAGGTTCTCCCGCCGACGGAGTCCACTCTTGATGACACCCATGGTTCGCGCTAAAGGAAAAAAAAAACGTTAACACAGAGCGCGCAACGCTTATCAACATCTCCAGGTTGACAAGTCGAAGAAAATACATGACTGTGGATGTAAGTCAGACCGCAGCGGAACAGTTGCGTATTAATTAATGGAGTTAATAATTAATTAGCGTTATATGTTAATAATATAATAGGAAAATATTTGAGTGAGTGAGTGAGTGAGAGAGTGACAACACACTTATACAGAAGATAGTGCGTATATTTCTTCCACCGGTTTCTTGGTGAGAACAAAACCTCGCGCTCAGGCAGCCATAACCGTTCTCCCTTTCTGTGAACCATTCACATTGATAAATGAAGTCAGCCGGGCGACTTAGCCCATGTCGATAATGAATCCTTAAGCCATAACGACGCAGTCATGCAGACTGTTAGTCGATTGCGTGTCATTAAATGTGATCAGAATCGGCGAAACCCGGTGACTTTAAGTCAGCACCATTGGCTACAGGAGTCGATCAAAACGTTCCGCCCCATTTCTCTGATTGAGCACGTAGGACACGCCGTAGAGGGTACTTGGACACGCACAGTTTGTTCGCCAAACGAAGATTAGTCGTGCCCGACTCGTCCACTAGCCGTTATGATCTTGACCACACTTTCAGCTGAAGGCATCCCCTTATGAGCTAGCGTACACAACGCTTACAGCGCCATGTTCCGTCATTTCCGCATTACGCGTGAGATAATTTTAACGTTATTTGTTATGACAACGATCATATCTGGAGATACTTCAGCCACTGCATACGGCGACCTCGGAGCTGAAGTGTAATTGAAAGCAATGGTTTACAAACGCTGTCTAAGGTTGGGTAGCACCACCTTGTAACGCTACACGCCTTCGTGATTATATATATATATATATATATATATATATATATATATATATATATACATAATTTTTGCGGCCTGTTTGATGCTTCGTTAAGTGAGCCTTGACTGAATACTGGTACGTCGCCTTATCATAGGTAGGCAGAACTTGTGGAGCTTCTTACTGAGACTCGCTCATAAAATACATTTTTCTCGCTTTAGACTAACCAGCACTTAGAATCACAGATATTTTCCTGAAACTGACTCACACTCACCAAGCTTTTCTTCAATGAGACTTACTCGGACTCAAGCTTACCAGAACACTAATGACCCAGACTCACTCAGACTAAAGCTCCATCTGACTGTTAATTAGTCCGAATGAGTCGACTCACGAATTCATTCCCCTTGAATTAGCTTTTTCAGCCATGGTCTCAATAACCTTCAACACGAATACGAGTTATGAATGCGATGTATCTTTATTCGAATACGAGTTATGAGTTGATTGATTGATTTATATGTGGGGTTTAACGTCCCAAAACCACCATAAGATTATGAAAGATGTCGTAGTGGAGGGCTCCGGAAATTTCGACCACCTGGGGTTCTTTAACATGCACCCAAATCTGAGCACACGAGCCTACAACATATCCGCCTCCATCGGAAATGCAACCGCCGCAGCCGGGAATCGAGCCCGTGACCGGCGGGTCAGCAGCCGAGTACCTTAGCCACTAGACCACTGAGGTCAATTTTCCTAGAAGAGATGACAACATAAGATATATTTATGAATAACTTTCCCTGAAGAGTTCGCGATGTGGAAATCAAAGCAACCATTTCACCTATTTAATTCCAGCCTCTAGTGAATAAATATTGAAGATATGTATATACGACAATGCTTAGGAATGCGTGTGAATATACGTGAGTCGTAATGCTGAAAATGAATATATAGGTGGGACCGTGGGTCGGCAAAAGAAAGTGTAACTCACTCAGAAAGAGAGAGAGAAAGAGAGAGTAAGAAAGAATATAAGAAAGGTACGGAGGTTAACTAGACCTAATTACACACACCCTGACTCACTTAAGAAATGTGTCTCGCGCTTTAGACTGACTCGTACACTGCTGCTCTCAAATATTTTCCTGAACCAAACTCACCTAGACTAACACGCACAAAATTTTTTCTTCAACTGGACTCACCCGGACTCACACTGACCCATATGTTACTCACCATGACTCACTCAAACAAAGCCTCGTGACTAAAAAAGAATCTTAGTGAGGCCGAGTGAGTCGACTCATTAATGATTTCGCCGACCTCTGACCTAACCCTTCATTTTAAGGTAGCATGATAAGGCAGACAGAAAACCTCATACACAGGAAGTTTTCGTCTATTCCACAGAATAATGACCATTCCACCATTCTGCCTCTTAGCAACAAGGCTAGCAAAAGTAAAAAGGTACAATCCGTGGCCACTCGTCGTTCCATTCAGGATTGATGTTGACGGAGAACAAAGCGTTGAGCTTTCTACCACCGGAACGCGTGATAACGTGCTAGTATTAGGTTGACAAAATCTATGAACAGTGATATCGTATAACGCAGCTCATACACTCCGGTTCTCCCGTAGAGATAATTAGTCGTTTATCACAGGCACCCTACGCGCAGAGCCACGCTCAAATCGTGAGCCCTCATCGGAGGCAGAAGGCATCATGGCACACCTGGCTGCTGCACCATAAATGCAAATACCGGTCGTTACTATGATTCTCTTAGCTAAGGAATCCATTGTGAAAGGGAGGCTCGCAGAGTGAGGTAGTGCTCAATATTGGCGGCTGCTGCCTTCTCCTGTGCAGTGATTTTTATGAACACGGCATGCATGATAATGGTCGCCCTTTTTGCTGCACATAAATGCGCTAAATTTGTGACATTACACAGCTTCCTTACTTTAAGTCTGAATTCACTTTCTTTCTTGTAACTATTACAGGACCTTAAAGGTAATCGTTGGCGTACTGTGCTACAACTCACAGCGGTGGCGCGTCTATAGAAGAGACACGCCTGAGAGCGTAATGGTCGGCTCGTTACGACCAAATGTCACCATCCTCGTCCGCTTGCGCGGTGCGAACGGGGATGACCGGAATCCTTCGCAGTTACCGGGGAGCGCGTAAGAGCGGCGGTGATAAGAAATGCTAGGCCTCTTAGGGGTCTCCACTCATGGAGCGCATATTGGCCCTCGGAACGAACAACTTCCGCTTTTCCTTTCACGATATTAGGTCACCTTCATTGACGGTCATCAAGAACAGCGCAAGAAGTAGGGCAGCTTCAAAGGCGCATATAGTCTCCATGAGCAAATTCTCACACAATTCGCCGTTGAAGGACCAAGAACACGAATAATAACTAGAGCACTTCAGTATGCGAACATTGGAAGCAATTCAATCGCGTGAATGTGGCTAAAAAGACCACACATTGTGTGATCAAAGCAAAAATTTTGTGACCTTCCACTTCGGGCTCAAAAAGCGGTTATTATTTTTTTCTATTTAGTGAATATATGAGCGTGATGTAGAAAATGAAGCAAACACCTTCTCTTGTAGAAAAACAAAAAGAAAAGCAGACACGTCCCATTCTCTTCTCTCGTCCGTGACCGTCTGACAGAAATGTAGCGCTAGAATAAGTTGGTGCGAAAGGAAATATCTCAGAATAGACGAAATAAAAATATTTTCTAATGTGTTCGTTCATTAAGAGGCTGGCTGTGGTATACAGGAAATTTTTTACTACACGTTCGCGTAGGCGGTGTTGTTTTCAGTAAAAGAACGTGGATGAGAAAACACGCACACGAGAAGCTCGAGGCAACGCGAACTCATTCGCGTTCTTTCGACCTATTTTTTGCGTGTTTGTCTGCAAATTTATACATATTAATTCATGCATCGCTATCACAGTGAATTTTTACTCCTTTAAGGCTGTAAACTGGCTTGTCGCCCGAAGGACCCACAATCGGTGTTTTTAGATACGCCCTACTGAAAGCATGTTAGGTGAAAATCGTAGACGAAGGGTGTCCAGCAATACAAAACTTCGAATGTTAGGCTGTTCTTGCACTTTAGCACCCTTCTACGAGAGTGTTGGATTTTGTAAGCGTGTGTGCCACCTTCTATATTGACTTTCACAGAACCTCGAATAGCTATAGGCATGTTGTATGCTGCGACAAGTTGCACTGGTGAACATGATAAGACAACAAGGCGTTTTAAACGTACCGGACACGTTGTCTACTATTAGGCACAGTGTTTTGCGGAGCAAAAGAAAGGATTTTTTATGCGTGCACCATACCTCCTATTTAAGTATGAAATTCAAATTATATAGTGTGTAAGACAAGTTAGAGATTCAAAAACACATCTTCATTATAAGAATCACTTCAGAGAAATGAGGCTATATCTGCACGGTAGGTTGTTGTGCTTTATTGTTTTTAAAATGTTAGCGAACACAATTCATAAATTGGCCTACGAATATTGGGCTGGCATGCGGTAGAATACAGTATTCTACCGCTGAGCTACACTGGTGCTTGAGTCTTGTTCGCAAACTTGCTTTAGTTAGGCTTGGTGTCCCGAAAGGAATTGCGCTAATATGAGTAATTGAGCGTTTAGAAGAGCAAATGAACAACCATGGCATCACACAATGCGAATCGCGTAACCAGTGGGTCGTCCGATGCTCCAACACATTCAAAAAGCTTGCTCTTCATCGCCCATAAACTGTGGCACATACCCTCTTCAGGCGTAATCCTTCATCGTCGTCAGCCACCAAATGCAACACGAAATTCGCAAAAAATTTGTTGCAAGTGTTTAGTGGACACCACGCTTCTCCGAAGAATGACGAAGGATATAGCTAAGTGAATGTAGGCCTACTACACAGACAATATGAATATTTATGGTGTAGTAGATACCCAGCAAGTGTGCTTCTAGCGTTTACCCAAAGAGTGTTTAGAAAAAGCTCTGAAAGGCAACTGTTCATGCTTTCTCTATGACTGTGCTGTGCGTTCCACGTAGGCCTAGCATTTTTTTTCCTCTCAAACTTTTCTGACCGCGAACGCTGACAAGCACCACGCCTCGTTATGCGGAGCCGCTCGATCCTATTAAAATTGAACACTCGCTGCACACAGTGGCTTGAGTGTTCCCAGCACAAGACCTTTTCATCACCACCATTTTAATTACATTAGGCTGCTTCGCTCACCGGGTTTCTAAGCGAAGCAAGCCTCGTATGATATGAAACAAAGCAGCACCGCTCTACGGAAACTGCTCTTTGCTACACTACTCATTTCATTTTTTTCTCACGTTTTCACTTGTACTTACCGCGTTTAAATATCTAATTTTAATAATCTCATTCTACGCATTTAAACGAAAAAAGTGACGGTGAGCTAGTTCAATGGTTTACTTCTCCGTCCTGCGCGTCGCTCTTTACATGCACAGGAGCAGGTAATATAGCCATTTTACTATAAAGGATGCGCATGATAGAATCTCTTCCCAGTTTTGTTTATTATTCCGCGCACCCTTGCTTTTTGAGTGTGAAATACACCTAAACGTGCACATGCTATGAGTGCGGCAACGAGCTATGAGAAAATTGCTATTTTCTTCCTGGTTTGTTGTTTGAATAAGAAGCAACACAGCGCGATAAAATACAATTTGTAATATATTTTAATACCACAGCTCCAATATTATAGAATGACCCTCTAAAATTGGGCAAATACAGTGTAAAGCTTAACCATACTTTCTTTTGTATTACATCGCAAAAGCGTCTAGCGATAATATACCATTTAATAAATATATAGGTACACTTTAGGTATCAAGTTTAGTTGCCCTGTATAGCCTAACTTTTTCTTACCCTCACAGTAAATGACGAGATCGCTCAAGGGCGCATGAAATGCATGCAGATGCTGTCTTCTAGAGGCTCTGCGATGAAATACTCCAAATTTTTATATGTTACTAACGGTATTGTCCCGTGGACGCAGCGTGGTGACGAAGCTCACACATGCAATTGTATTACAAACGCTCTTTACCTTATCAGACTTTCTTCAAAATACCGGTGGATAGAAAAGGAATTTTTCCCGTGTAGGCACACCCAGCTCCCTCGTACTACGCTGCCTTATCTACATCACACAGTACATGCCATGCTATAGCTCGAATAACCTATACATTGAAGCTAGGCTCGTTCAGTTACTTATTCTGATCACGTTTCCGGCATCGATCACAGCGAGGTTCCTGTGTGACGGGGACCGTACGTGACTTTCCATTCGGGGGAGGTTTTGTGGCACGTGTTTCACACGCGCGAATCGTGGGCCCGCGAAGCGGACCACTTTGCGTTTCACCTGGTGTAGTTAGCTACCAAGCTGCGCCATTACTCAGCTGCGCCATATCTGTACATTGCGATGGCTCGCTTTTAGTTGTGAGACGAGCCTCACTTAATCCATAGTAAAAGCAGGAAAAGCGACGCACTGCTTGTTACGAAAACATGCTGTTGATTTATTGATATGTGGGGTTTAACGTCCCAAAACCACCATATGATTACGAGAGACGCCGTAGTGGAGGGCTTCAGAAATTTAAACCACATGGGGTTCTTTACGTGCACCCAAATCTGAGCACGCTGGCCTCCAACATTTCCGCCTCCATCAAAAATGCAGCCGCCGCAGCCCGGATTCGATCCCGCGACCTGCGGGTCAGCAGCCGATTACTTCAGCCAGTAGACCACTGCGGTGGCGTGAAAATCTGCAGTAGAACAACGACCGCAGGCGTTGTTCTCTAAGGTCGCCAGCTCCAGCCGCACTTTGCTAACATCTGGTTTTATACCCTTGGCGCGTTCACCGTTTGCCTTGTGGAGCCTACGACAACCCGACGTGCGCCTTTCCGTCCCAAGAATAAGAAATAGAAAAGCGCTTTCTGCCTTGGCCTTGAAGCAACCAACTCTGGACTGTTTGCACACTTTCTACGCTGACAGAATCCACATATACACGGATGGATCTATACCACCCAGACTAGCTCCACCGGCGCCACCGTCATTCCATCGCGACACATCACCATCACTTACAAACATTGTCACGTGAGCACATCGACTGGTTCGAAAATTGTTTGCCTGCGAGGTGCCATCGATTATATCAAGCAACGACCGGAAAATCGATGGGTAGTATTCTGTGACTCCAAGGGGGCTCTACAAAGTCTTTAAAGCGTCGGCACTTCGTCTCCGGGTCGTACGAACAACTGGTATGGAAGATCAGAGAAATGCTGCACTAGGCGACCGAACAAGGACACAACGTTGTGTTTCAGTGGATACCAAGTCATTGCGGTATCTCCGGCAACGACCTCGCCGATGAAGCACCCAGAAATGCACACGTACAAACAAACCCTGTGTCCCTACCTTTATATAGGATTGACTCGGCCAGATACCTAAGTAAGCTGGCGCCGGACACGACACTCCAGCACTGGCAGTCATCACAGTTCGCACATCATCGACTATATTCTCTCAATCCATCTCGACGACTGCGGCTACCCTCTGGTCTTTCTAGGGAGGAAGGTACTGTGTTGTGCCGCCTGCGTCTGGGCGTAGCCTTCACCAATGCCTACTTATTTAAGAGGGATGGCCGACAGCACAGAGTGCAACGACTGCGCCGTTGATGAGACTATTGAACACATCTTATGTTCCTGCCCGGCTTACACAAACGAGAGGCTTCACCTGCGCAGTGTTTTAAATCAACTGGACAGAAGTGATTTCACTGTCGAGAAAGCCCATCCAATTTCCGGAAGACAACCAAAGCACTGTTGCATTTTCTCAAAAACACCGGCCTGCTTCATCGTTTGTGATGGTGAAACTGTTACGCGTCGGCCCAGTCAGTGACCTTTTATCTCTTCCTCTATAACTTTCCTTGTCCTCTCCCCTTCCCCAGTGCAGGGTATAGCCTACCGGGGCTCAGCGCTGGTTAACCTCCCTGCCTTTCTCCTTGTGCTCTCTCTCTCTCTCGCTGTAGACCAGCCTACTTAAATCCTTATGAACTTACTGGAATCAACACATCCTAATTCCAGGACCTTCTTGAACAACAGGTTTTAAACAACGTTGCTAATCTATACCCCGCATTTATTTTGGCCAATTGGGATGCTTGAGATAATTCACCGTTCAAGTAAGCCAAAGGCCACGGTTGTTCTCTATTTTCGAAATGCGTTTTCTAGTTGCTGCTCTAAAGCGAGTTAATTTCGTGTGTCCGTAGAATTAGCTTTGGTTGTGTATACTGCGGACGCATGCAGGAACCCCGTTTCACAAACTACGGAACCTCCTGCTAACAGAGCTTAAGTGACGCGGCTTTACATTCCGTAACTTCGTATGAATACTTGAGAATTCATATCACGTCTGACACACTGGTAGCATGACATTAACTACGTTATTAACAACTGAAACCGTACGCTGAGATACCTACGACGTAACTTTATTCGCGCCCCTCAAGTCGTAAAACTAACAGTGTGCAAAATACTAGTTCATTTAAAACTCGAATATGCATGACTTATTGTTCGCGAAACGTCAATTTTGTTTGCAGTGCTGGCTATTTATTTGTTTAATTACATATGTACTCCTATGATAAGGCCGGCACGTCAAGTTAACAACAGTTTTTACAGGCGACATTCGCTGAAGTTGATTTCCGAAGCACTGTGCACAGCTACCATCCTCGCGAGCAGCAGCGCTTCATATATCGACTTACCGCTTCTGCATGGTGTTTCTAATATATATCTATGTTGCTGTTGGTATCGTTCGGCAACTGTAAAGAACAAGTTATATAAAATATACGTGATTTTCAATGTATATGTTTGCCTGCATTTGTACATATCTTTAAGGCCACTTTTTAACGTTTCACTCATTAAAATTTACAACACAGAGACCTTCCATTCACATGCTTCGCATAACATTGATTCGCCAAGATATGTGAAATCCAGGGAATTTTTTTTTGTGTGTGTTTTCTCGCTAAGCGTATTCTTGCAGCAAGCGTGGTGATTTAGGAGCAGTGAAAGAGTAATCTAATAAGATCTACAGGGTTTCGCTTCAGTGTTTCTTTAAATATTTCTATCCCAGTAAATAACATTCAGTTGAAATTTTATTCCTCAAATAAAGAAAAATAGACAACTGCTTGATATTCTAACTTGCTAGCCTTTTCTTCCAAATAAAAAAAAGTCCCAGCATATCGAAAGAGTGAATGATGATTGGTGGGGCGAAGTGTTCGTGAGTCCGTCCGTCTGTCCATCCATCAGTATGACCGTCGGTGCGTCCGTTTACCCGTGCGCTCGTACATGCGTCCATCCGTCCGCCCGTACTTCCGTCCATGCGTTCGTTCTTCTGCCTGTCTGTCCGTTCATCCGTGCGTCTGTTCGTGTGACCGTACCTCTGTCTGTCTATCCATCCATCCGTCCATGCGTCCGTCAGTCTGTCCGTTCATTTCTAGGTCCATCCGTTCGTCCGTCCGTTTATCTAGTCAACACTCCAAGTACCGCCATCTCACATCTTTTCATAATGTTTTCATGATATACAAGTACAACCATCCAGCGGACATTCTAAGGACCGCTCTCTCGGGTATGTGCCACCAGTGGTTACTAAGATAACCGGATGATCGGGTGACGCCATAAGCAGCTTCGCCCCTAACAAAATCATCAGCCTGCCTAATGTAACACGTACTTTCATTCCGTGGTACAAACTCCGTGTAAATATTTTGAGAAAAGAAAACAGAAAGAAACTATTTGCTTAATTACATCTTCGTAGGTCTAGTGTCGATGTATTCTTTTCCCACACCACTTCAGTTAAAAAAAAATCTGTTCGGCCGGTCCCCCGAGTAATGAAAGAGATGGCCCCTCGAGAGCCGTCACCGTGACTCGGCTAATTGTCGCCGAAGGAAGGTTACGATTAGTCTTGACAATGGCAACAGGCCGTTCGTTTACTAGTCAACCGAAGCCGCCGGTGCGAGGACAGGTGCTCTGCGGTTCTTACCATTGGCTCTCCGTCTTCCATCTCAATTCCCCTGGCCCATAGTTCTCCCACTGAGCAGGCATTAACATTTAGGTACATCAAACTGAAAACAAGACACCACAGAAAACCTCTCGGTTACACAGCGTTCGCCACTTTGGAAGTGGTGAAGTTAGAAAAATACTCAGAAAGAAAAGACCAGCATTCTGTGGACTTAATTGCCTGTTTTGCTCTTCTAACTGTTGGTTTTTTGTATATTCTTAGTTCTTGCGGGCAACGTTTTGTTTTATTGACAAGCTTGTTTAATCATGTCCACGCTTAGCAGGAAACTAGTAGCTTTCTTTTTCTGGAAATCCAGCCAACAAGGTAATAATAAAATGGGCTTTCTCCTTTCAATTATTGTTCCTTTTCTGGTGTAATGAGCATTTGCAGGAACAAATTCTATTGTTCAGAATGGTGAGGGACATTTAATGAAAATAGTGTGTTTTTATCAATTACGATGATGTTTTCCACAGTCAGCGCGATTATTTCTTTGTAAGAGAATTCACGTCGTACGGGCAAGGAGTGTATATTGCACAGTGCCGTCGAGTCACATCAGCAGTTAGACTCTCTTAATTAAGCAAAACTGTCATTCAAAGAACAGTTCTAGTTATCTATCCTTTCTTCAATTTAAACGCATTGGTGTGCTTCAGATATTATACGCCTGTCACTTCCTTATTTCCGTGCTTATCCTATTCTTTCTGCCCCGACAAAGGGTCACTGTTCTTGCAACATTGTTGCATTCGTATTTTATAGAGCATTTCTGCCCAGCCTCGGTGGTCTAGTGGTTAAGGTACTCTAATGCTGACGCGCAAATCGCGGGACCGAATGCCGGCTGCGGCGGCTGCATTTTCGATAAAGGCAAAGATGCTGTAGGCCCGTGTGCTCAGATTTAGGTGCAGGTTAAAAAAAAAACCCAGGGGACCAAAATTTCCGGAGCTCTCTAATACGGCCTCTCTCGCAATGATATCATTGTTTTGGGACGTTAAACCCCACATATAAATCAATAACTTGTAGAGCATTTTTATGTGCACCTATTTCTGTAGGAAACTAAATTTGGTGTTTTGTTGTCAGCTAAGGTTGTTGACTATGTACGCTTTTGTGAGGCCTTCAAAAATTTATCATGCAATAATGATACATGTACGAGAATATGTACGAAACTACGAGGTTTTTCAGAGAGGACTTTTCGTGTTTCTCTCTTGAGTGTTGTATTCTAGGGTAAGGGCGAAATAGGGGACTCAAGATTAATTTTTGGCCACTTGAGAATCTTAAACAGACAAATAAATATGAGCCCGCGGGCATTCCTCGTGTTTCGCTGTTATCTAAATGTGACTCCTGTGGTCGCGAATCAAACCCACGTCTTCAAACTTTACAGTGTGGCACCTTATGTGCTAACTAATAACGGCAGGTAATCTTTTAGAATACTTTACAATAGGAGCACATATTGGTTTCTTACACTTGGTGACTTTTGATTTAGCGGACGAACGCTGATAAACGTGCTAAAATGACCCCTAGTCAGCGAGCACACGTTACTTATCTTGAATAAGTGTGTTAGAAGAATGTTGGCGGTGACGGTTATCTAAAACCATCTATTGTCGAGGAGCTTGTCTAATGATCATTATGGTTGCGGTGTTAACTGCTGCTTTTAAAAGAATGTAATAAACAACACATATTTCCCCGTGTGCGTGACGAAGAAGATGAAGAAGACAGCGCATGCGAAATTCTGCGCGCGGCATAAAGAAGGCAGTAACGATAAAGAAGAGTAACGCTCTGGCACGTGGTAATAAAAAAATGGCAGCATATCCACAAGGTGAATGATGGAGAGTGGTGCGAAGCATCCGTCTGTCCATTCGTTCTTGCTTCCGTCCGTCCATGCGTCCGTCTGTGTGACCGTCCGTGCGTCCATCCGCCCGTCCGTGCGTGCGCCCGCTCGCGCGTCCGCACGTCCATCCGTGCATTCGTCCCTGCGCTCGTCCATGCATCTGCCCATGCGTCCGTCCATGCGTCCATCCGTCCGTGCAGCCATCCATGCGTTAGTCTATGCATCTGTCTGTGTGTCCGTTCGTTCATCTAGTCAACACTCCAAGTACCACCATTTCGCATCTTCTCGTCATATATTCCGCATATAGAAGCACCGCCATCCAGCGGACATTCCATGGGCTAAACGAGAGGTGGTACACGCGCACTTTCTTACGGTTTGCGCTTCGTGTCTACTTCCCACCTTTTAACCCCCTCGAGTTGATGGTATATACAAGTTCACTGTATTCGTGGCACTGCGGCCCAACGCTCAATAAACCTTTCTAAAACTAAGAAGGTTACGCCCAGCGAGTATAACGTGGCAACCCTTTCTTGTCAGATTGTGCTCAATGTACATGCCAATGGCTGCTGATGGGGATCGCAGCGTGCGCGTTAACTAAAAGCTGAATGCTTTTAGTTAACGCTGAGAGACAGGAGAATTCGGCTTTTTAGTTAACGCGCATGGTGCGAATTTTTCGATTGTTCAATAACGCATAGGAGAAATCTCCCACCGGCATCACCTTGCAGGTCAAAGCATAAGACTGATTACGCACTACGACTACGACGAGGGATGAACGGGTGCCACTTTAAGGACCTCCGCCCCTAAAATGCCGACCTGCTGCTGCTTACTTTAGCTGTTTAATATAAACTCGGTCTTCACGTAGCGACAATATGTACAACAAGATTCGAGAAAATATTGTCAAGCGTTGCACGTACCCGTAGAAACACGTCAGAGAGTGTAACTTAAGATTTGCTCATTAGCGCATCATAGCATGCACTTTGCTGTAAGAAATAGATATAACTCGAGTGTAAACTACCCCAATGTCCCCATTGTAGTAGATGTAGGCGCCACAATTGTTGGCGATGTCCAAAAAAGAGGTCTGCCTGCGGCAAGCAATACTTCTTTTCGTCTGCATTACTCATTTAGCCTTCAAGTCTGTGGTAGTTGAGCCTATTTTGAAATCAATTTTAATGAATATATTCCTTTTTTCTTTAAACTAGCTCTCTCGTGGACGGGTATATAATGGCCTTGAAAACAACAGAATGACATGAAATTTGAGCATATTACGATACAACACTGAAGAATAAATAATATGCTTTATAGGCATGCGCATGTGCGGTTACTCAGGCGTTGGTGTATATGTATGTACTAAAATATTAGACTAAAATATCACCTAACACAACAATATACTTCGACGAAAAATTCCTAAATAGGTGCCTGTATTGGAGGCTTCGTCAAGCAAACTTGTCTTCTTCAAGGCTGCTACAGCAGACAAGTCTGCTTGTCGAAAGGTTGGTTTTAACACACATTCTGTTAATGAATTTTTCATCGCAAACCGTACCCCTCTTGACTTTTTTTTTTACATTGTGTTTCGCGACTCACAGAAATATCAAGCTGCGGAAGTCCTCTCTTTACGACTTTTTGCTCACCTTCCACTGTTCAATGGGAAGTAAGGATTCATTCATTCATTCATTCGTTCATTCATTTATTTATTCATTCATTCATTCATTCTTTCACTAGCTATACACTTGCTCAAAAATTCACCTTTCTAAACATTAAGCAAGAAACCGGCTTGAGTGGCTTCATCAGGCGTGTTCTGACTCTGTTAAATAAGAAACGAACTGTACACAATTCCTTCACCGTTTTCCTTTAGCTCTTTTACACAACATACTTTCTTACGGTCATTCATGGCATTTTGGGACGGTAAACCCCAGCAATAATAATAATAATAATAATAATAATAATAATAATAATAATAATAATAATAATAATAATAATAATAATAATAATAATAATAATAATAATAATAATAATAATAATAATATAATTATTATATATATTCTATATTATATATAAGTAGCTATAATATATATATATATATATATATATATATATATATATATATATATATATATTATATGTAATATATATTATATATAATATATTATATATAATATATTAATAATAACAATAATATTATTATTATTATTATTATTATTATCATTATTATTATTATTATTATTACGCTAATTCATGGAACTAATTTCGCCCGTCGGATACCACGTTTTCAAATAAAACAGAGCATCATTGTGTGATATGCATTCTCTTCTTTTGTTACCTTAGAAATTCTAATGACTCGATCTAAAATTTTGTATTTCATCAGTTCGTAGCTTAAAAGTAGCTTGCAACCCAATACAGCCTCTAATCCACCCAGAATTGCTTTAAAAACAAAAAAAACGCCCTTTGATCCAGAATCCCCAATAAGAACATCTGCGAAAAAGTAAAAAAAAAACTAATTCAATGTTGGGGCTATTAGTAAAGTCGGAAGCTGTGGGCGCATGGCGTCAACTTGGCAATGATGTACGTTAAGCTCTGGGGGACTACGTGGAAGCAGGGCCTGGCTTAAATTAAGTTTGATGCACTTAGAGGTGGTAGCGTATCGTGAAAATATTTCTACAAAGCATACAGAATAAAAAAACAATGTGATGCTCACGTAGCAATTTCGAACCTCCCCCCCGGTATTTCGGTACGTTCCTTTGTCTACTGCACGCAAGACAAACTACTGAAGCTACATTGCGCACCTGCGCTCCTCTTGTTTCGATAGTTTGCGCGCCATTTTTTTTTCTTAGCGTCGTACACGGTGGTAATCAGGTTGACAAAACGTCAACATAGCTTTCATCGTGTAGATTTCAATTTTACATCTCTTCGCTGAAGCATTGCTAGTCTAAGCTTTAAAAAAACGCCAGGCCTGCGCGGAAGGCGCAGCACAGTCCTAGTGAAAGCTAGAAGAGCGGCTTTTCAGAGCTTTTTATACACACTCCTTGGATAACTACTGCAAGCACTCCCTCTTGATACCCACTAGGGCATTATAATAAACTTTCGGGTAGTAGACAGGCATTCGCTGTGGTATTTTTCGTCGTTTTTATTAGAAGCATGGTATCCGCTTAACACTTGCAAGAAATTTTGTGCCAATTATTCATGAAGTGGCTGACGACGATGAGAAATTATGGCTGAAGTGGGTATGCGACACAGTATAGGGGAACAAGAACAAGCTTTTGTAATGGGATGGAGCGTTGGACGGCCCACTTGTTTCGCTATTCGTATTGTGCGACGACTGGTTGTTCTTTTCCGGTTTTAAAACGCTTTATAAGTCGTATAAACTCTATTGCTTTTCCCACATTAAGGTCGGTCGCTTGCTGGATTCCGTGCCGACCAGTTGTGTGCGCGCGCGCTCCGCGCGCTTGCGATCTCCGGCGTCAGCGTAGCTTTGGCCGACTGGGCTCGCCCTACGTCACCTCCTGACGCTGACGACCTTCGATGAAAGTGTACCTCTGGCCGACTGGACTTGCTCTACGCCGTCTACCGACGTTGACAAGAGCTCTCGCAAGTGTGTCCCGTCCTCGGACTCCAGTGACCGTGCTTCCATCTTTCCTATCTCTCCTATCCTCTCAGTTTGTTGTCGCTTCTTCTTCCTCTTTTCCACACCTTTACTCCTACCCTTTTTATCCCTCCTCACCACCATCCCTTGTGAGCTACTGTGGCGGTGTCGCTCACTGAAGCAGACAATAACGGGGCTCGCTTTTCTCTTTCTTAATCTCTCTTATAAATCACTCAAACAAAGAATCACTCATTCCCACATTAAGCTTGCCTAAGACAAGTTTCCGAACAAGTCGCAAGCTCCAGCGTAGCTCAGTGGTAGAATACTAGGCTGGCATCCAGCACACCTTGGTTTTGAGCCCCACTGTGTCTTTGGTGCTAATTTTTTTTCTAATTTTGCGGTAGTGGTTACGGACATCGGCGGCGGCGGTGGTGGACAATTGCTCGTGTCCCGTGTTGTGATCTCATAACAGCTTTCGCTGTAAAAAAAATCAATTTACACATTCGAGGGTAATCTGCAAAGAAGCTCAGAAAATTTAAAGCCTGCTTAAAATATTACTTTATGTTTGGCATAAAATGAAGGGTGTCTGCATGTCATGATAATAAAACACCTTTTAGCTTAAACCCGCTTTGATAATCTGTTGTACCACTTTTTAAGCGCACTTTTTCATGGTAGCTTAAATTTTGACTAATCACTGAAATATTCACATAGAATCTTTTTACTACTCAATAATAATAGCAGAAATGTAGACATTCGCGCTATTTGGTTTAAAACTGCAAGAAAAAAAAACAGTTCCAGAAGACGAAGCCAAAATAAAGTACAAAAATTGCTCTTGTGATATCGCTTCATGCCATCTTTCGGTGCTGTTTTGTGCTGATCACTAATAACTCCCCGTCTGCCGTTGTCGTTCGTACGTTTTTATTTAATAATTATTTGAGATTAAAGCAGCAGCGTTTGGAGGGAAACGTGAGGGAAACGTCTGCTTTATAGCCTGCGTATCAGGCTAAACCACTGTAGTGTACACGTATCCAGAAGGAGTACGGCCACAAGCGTGAGTCCTGTCTTAGCGAGCCACAGGGCACGCGTTAACCGTTGCCGTGGCGAAAACACGGCACTGCTCAAGGTCGCAAAACTTTATTGCCTGTGGCAACACCAAAAACGCAGTACACAGCCCGTTGCAACAGGGACGGCGGGAAAGCAAATGGGCTTATCTACGCCACAGGCGAGAAGTGCTACGCAGGGTGCCGCGAGCACGTCTCCGTGACCAAGAGTGATTCACGGGGACACCGGCACAAAATTGCCCGGTCGCTCGAGCAATGGCAAAAATGCGCTGGCGTTGGCTTCGGAGAGATACGGGTCGACGTAGTCTGACCACGCACTAGGACACTGCACCGCTATTCGGCCTAGCGTTCGCAAAGGGCAACGAAAGGTGAACGTTTGCCGCGGCCGCAAGGTGCCGTTGGCGAAGTCCGACGAGCCCTGAACAATATGAGTCGACGTACGGAAAAGAAATGCGTTCTCAACCTAGATTGTCCCGGAAAGATCTCACTCACTCCCGACGCACGCGCACGCGAAACGTCCCGAGAGACTCCGCGCATGGCTCCACAGTCGACATCCGCTACCGGATGAGAGGGGTTAAACGTCACTCCCCGCTCCCTCAGTGCGGCAGACCACAGAGGAGAGGAGAGCCATGTCCGGACATGAGAACGCAGAAAGAGCCGGTAAGGCCCGCGCAAAGGTGGTGGGCTAGCCTCGATTCGCACATTACGTATAATCACTTTGGTACTGCTCACACCTACTGATATAAGAAAGTTATCAAAGTGTCTTGCTTAATACTATGAAAGATCTGGCTAAACTGCGTGCTTGTATGGGTAACAACACTAAAGAAAAACGAAGCAGGACAAACGACAGTGCTGTTATTTGTGTCATTATCCTTTTGAAGATCTTTGCCTGCTGTTATACGTACTTCAATGTATGTCAACTAAGTTTCGACAAACCTTGATGTACACTGGCGGCCACTTTTACAGGGGACGCGGCATGCGTGGCCGTTCTCTTCAGGCCACAAGCGGGCGCCGCGTGAAGTATCCCACTTCGCCGCAGGCGCTCTCGGTTTCGCCGCTCGAGGCGAAGTGGGAGGTGCCATAGCAGACGACGCGCACCGTTACTCTGTTTCAGCACTTTGATCCAGCACTACCAAAGTTACGGGGTGTAACAAAGCCCCACGCTTGCGCAGCGAAACGTAGCCCCACAAACAAGTGCCATAAAATTGACAGCTTTGGCTAGAATTGGCGTTCCGTTTGTGCGTTTTACGCCACAATGATACATGATATGTTTATTCTTCCTCGCATTTATTTTTTACGATTTTAAATGTTTGTGTCTGTTGCCGCCGATAACTGTGTTTACAAATCAACATGGCAGCACCCATGCTGAAGTGACTGCCGCCTTTGATCCGGGCTTCCTCTTGCTACACGTTCACTGAACTGACAGCTGCAAACAAATAGTGAAATCAGCCATCGATTTGTTTCATCTCACAGTGTGACTAAAGCATCGGGTAAAATTTGTCGATATTATGGCGCTGATTGCGCTTGCACCGCCATGGTTCGAACGGAGCTTGTTGTGGCGGTCTGCCGATTACAGTCAGCCGCTCCGTGTTCCCTCTAACAACGGCTGCGACTTTACGTTTACTCACTTCAAGCTATGTTGAGTCACTCTTGATTCACTTTATAATGAACGCAATGCACACTTTACAGCCTTTATTTCTTCTATAATGCAATGTGCAATCTACGTTGCATTGCATAAAATGGCATTCTTTTCCTATCAAACTGCGATATTGCATTCACTTTTAGACGAGCATAAATAAAATTTAAAATCTTGATTATATAATTGTTACTATACAAATACGAACCATGGACCCTCTGATATGTCAAAGATTGTCTTCACAGTTTGCTGTGCAGCATTTCTTTCTTAGTAGAAAGAAATGTGACTAGAAGCACGAAGACAAGTGTGGAATGATGTCCTGCAATCAGGAAGATGTGGTAAAACTTGTGAACTTAAATGAAGGCAAGCAACAGTAATCCATAAAATGCATGGTATACGTTACCCACCAAGTTTGGTGGCCTAAAGTTCCATAACAGTTGGCACATGTGTTCGCTTAACGTACTACGTCGAATAACGATCTCATAAGCGACAAATTAATTGTTGTTGTTGTTTCCAACGATGACAACAACAAGAACTTCTGTTGAAAATCGCTTAATTTCTGTCGGAAAAATATCAGCTTCGGAAACTTTTCTGTAAGCATCACTCATAAATTTTGCGCACAAGGTTATACGCTCATATCCGCTCCTAAGCTTAGCCGTGTAGGGCAAATCAACAATTAAACGCTGTCTTTGCGCGATCTGCACTTCGCGACTCACTGACATTGACTACCGCATACGTGCTCGCGAGCTGTGCCTGATCGGTGGCTTGGCATGACTCGAAACATCGGGATCCGAGATAATCGCTGTTCGACATGGAAAGCTCGCATACACGGATCACTGTCATTTCACTCCCGGGAGGCAAGTATCAGGCGATGGACGCGCTGTCTCCACTACAGTCATCTGCTACTAGGTCAGTTTTCACTCCGGGTGATCTGTAACGCGGGCAAAACTGACGGAGCGTTTCTAGCTGTTTTCTTTCGCTAGCAGCGTGTGATTACGTCTGACGAAGAAGCGATCTCTTCTCGCGTGTGTTGCGACCGGGGTTTCCAGACACCGGAGGTCCGGGATGAAGTTGTCGAGGCAGGAGGAAGAGAGACTTGAAGAGGGTTTATTTACAATATGTACATTGCGAACTCCCTACACGGTGAGCTCTCAAACGTGGCAGGCCTCTACATGTCTCCTAACATAGCGCTACATGGTGCTTGGTTCTACATGGTTCTGCTCGGTTCTGCTCTCGAAAAAAGCACACACGAATGAGCCGTGGGGGCTCATTATAAAGGGTCTGTCCTCCCCAGATCCCTAGATCGGGGACCGCGTACAGAGGGCACCGTCCAACCACGGATCACACATTACCCGCGAGGGTGACGAGCACGCACGGTCCACGTGAACGTTCAAAATTGAAGCGTGGTCACTGCACGGCCATGTGGCACGAACGTGGCTCCTCCTCGTCAAGGGGTGTCGCTGGGCGAGGGGTCTGAAGTTGATGACTGCATCCATCGAAAGGGCCGCCGTAAACAAGCTTCAAATGGTCGCCGAACGACTCGTTCAATTAGCGGGACGATTTCCGGCCGCCGCCGCCGCCGTCATCTTCCAAAGAAGAAGCGGCACTTGTGGTCTCCCGAACTGCTCACGGTGTCGTGGCGGCAAGACGCCGCACCCTCCGGCCAGGGGGGAACAATACATGGCGGACACAGGCCGCCAGCCCGTTTGGCGACTAAAAAAGGAACATCAAAAGGAACGCCGATCCATTGTCAGACCTGGCGCCGGTCCTAACAGTAGGCAGCCGGTCGTTCGGTTACTTGTTTGAAGATTAAAGGAGCGCCGCTCCCTCTTCCGCTCTGGCGCCGGTCACAACAGCTCGTCCGCCGGCGGGAGAAGCGACCTGAGGGTGACCAGCTGCACAGGTTGCCCGAAGTGTCGCTGTGTAGTGCTGTCTTCCAGGCCACTGCTGATGACGCTCAGCCAAGGACTCTTTCCCTCTCGCTCCTTGTGGCTCCCCTCTGGGAAAAGCATTCATACACACCACCACAGGCACGGGAGAGCACCCTGCCCGCACTGAGACACGTCGAGTCCGACAAATTATCCAAAAGCAACCTTACTTAAGCGGTATTACAAAACACAAAGCAGCAATCGGGACGTTTCTCTGAGGTTTCACCAAAACTCCTAATCCCGATCCGATAATAATCTTCCCATCAAACTGCTTTCAAGAAAACTAACTGTCAAGTGATGCGCTCACCGTGGCATACCCGAGTGCTTGCGTGAGCAATCCACCGTAACCCACCAGGTATCATACTCATAAAATAAAGCATTTTACTTCACGCTATCTTTTAGTTCCCGAAATTTAGTGCCGCCAAAGCCAGTCGTCAATTCCTTTTGAGAAGACGAAAGCATAACTGCCGTGCTGCACCTGCATTAGGAACATCTTTATTATATATCCGCAAACGCACATCACAGTGCTCCTGCCTGGATGAGATACCACCTAACCGTTCCCTTGCTGTTGCCACTTTCACAAAGCATACATATAAACTCACGAGCTAGCTTTTCTTACACACCGGACACATGCGAACAAAACATTAAATGAACAACAAAAAAAAAAGTTTCGCATGAATCCTGAAAAATCTCGCAAGCAATAACTTTGCGTCTCTACGCTCAGTCATAATTAGTTCATAACGTTGCTCCTGCTCATTTACACGTATCTACCATGACGCAGGCTCCTATGCGTGTCGTTTATGCAATCGCACAACGCTTACCTTAGCTAAACGTACAACGCCCAAGAAATGAACAAAACCAAAATTGTGTTACCTAAACACTATTTGGTAGACGAGATTCTTAAAAAACACATTAAAATCCAAAACAACTTAAACAGTCAAAAGCAAATTTCAAAACAAAATAAATCCACTAATGACCATCGTCAAAAGCTCACGGATGTCTACTCCTTTTTGGGACTAACGCGCGGTGTCGCGTCCTGTGGGTCTTTCTAGGCGAACGGGAAATGGAACAATGGCAAAACCCATTCGCTTCGCCTCCGACCCCCGCAAAGCTCTGCGCTGACAACCTGCGTTCTTACTCTCGCTGAGTACCTCGCACTCCCGCAGTCCATCAAACATGCCGTCGATAGAGCGACGAAAGGGTCTGCCTTTCTACCCAACGTGCTTTTTTTTTTTTCGTTTTGTCCGGCGGCTCGGACGCATACAAACCAACTCCGGTGCCGATGACCAACGCCTAATTCTGTACGCTCTAATGCGTGTCACTATCCTTCCAATAGATCTATACAACGTATATAGGCTACCAAAATGATAGAGCGCTAACGAAAACAAGGTACAAACGAGTTATTTACAAAATCACAAAAACAAACAAAATGTTCCTTTCAACAGTCCCGAGTCGACGTTTTCCGAGAGGCTAACAGCTGTTCGCAACAACTCTGAGTCGAACTCGCGGTGGTCGCGCCCGGAACGATTTTCTCGAGAAACGGGGTCTACAACACGCGTCAATCGCCCTGCTACCGAACCCCGCGACGTTCCTCGAAGCCGACTTGCTGTCGCTTCCTGCCCCTCGAAAACCACCGACTCTTTTGCCCCGCACCCCGTCCAATGCACCGCGAGAACAACGGAAGGGTCTCTTGCCCTTCGACCACTTACGCACACCATGCGCTTCTCTTTTCTTTGTTCTCTGGCCGCTTGGACGCTTGCGATACGGCAACTTTCTTGAAATTTCGCTCCGCCATTTGAATACATTCCTCAAACGCGTCGCGATTTCTGCCTGCCTGTTTTTACGGCGCTTTCTCCGTTTTGCACGTCTCTTGGTGCCGTCTACGGAGCCTTTCGCCCATCTCTGATGCTCACCAGCACCCACATGCTCATCTGATTTTTCGCGCGGACTGTCTGGATAACTGCCTAGCAATCTCTCCTTCAAACACTGCCGCGTACGATGCGCTTTTCTATTCCGGCGGTTCGGACGCACACGATACAGACCCGTCAGAGATGACAACGGCACTTTTCTCGCGATTTTACCACGCCGTTTGAAACCCTTACTCAAACGCGTTGTGCTCATCTCGAGCTTTGCCTTATTGTTGCCCTTCGGACGCTTTCTCCCCTGTGCACGCTTCTTTGTGCGGACCTGGGAGCCTTTCGTCCTACTCTGACGTTCTTCATCACCGATATGCTCCTCCGCCATCTCGCGCGCCCAGTCCTGATGATTGCCTATCAGTTCATCGTAAGACCGCGGCCGCGTAGATTGCGCACTTCTGTTCCTTACTCTCCGGCCGCTCAGACGCCTGCGATTTAAGCCAGTCAGAGAAGACAACGGGCCTTTTCTCGCAAATCCGCCACGCCGTTTGAAGGTCCTCGTCAAACGCGCCGCGCTGATCGCGAGCCTTGCCGCGCTTCTGTTTTTCGGACGCTTTCTCCGTTTGGCACATTCCTTGGTGCCAAACCTGGAGCCTTTCGTCCGCCTCTGACGCTCATCAACATGGTCTACAGGGCTGCAAGGTTCGATGGAACACTCTGTTAATCTTAACTTCGTTTCCCCCACCACGGAACCCTCACACCCTGCTGTGACCGCGAGCTCTTTTCCCTCAGAATGGGTTAAAACCTGTTCCATTCCCTTACAGGCACTAGCCTTCTCTTTGGCCTCAAACGGCACCGCCGCTATATCTACAGATATCAGACCCGCAGCACTCTCTTCGGCCCTAAACGGCACCGCTGCTGAAACGCACCGTTCGTGCGGTACATCTGCAAATTTCTGACCTGTAGCCCTCTCTTCGGCCTTAATCGGCACCGCCGCTACGTCGCACCGTTCGTGCACTTCATCTACAGATGTCTGACCTGTAGCCTTCGCTTCGGTCTTAAACGGCACCGCCGCTACATCGCACCGTTCGTGCGCTACATCTACAGATGTCTGACCTGTAGCCTTCGCTTCGGTCTTAAACGGCACCGCCGCTACATCGCACCGTTCGTGCGCTACATCTATGGATTGACCACTCTGCTGCAATGCCACCAATTCACAATTAAGCCTTTCTATCTCTTCATCTAATTCCTGCATCCTTTTTATATGTTCTTCATGCCTGCGCTCAGCTTCCAATTCCTCCTGGCGCCATCTTTCCTTTCTTTGCGCCCTTTGTACTTCCTCCTCCTGGTCCAATAAGTACATATTCCCGAAGTGCTCGATTTCCTCATTGTCACTATTGCTTTCGAGAATCACTTCGCGGAGTTTAGAAGCAGGCATATCATCATTAAAATCTAGCTCCAGATCCCAACACAGGTTCAGCAGGTTCTCTCTCGTCAATCTCGTAAGATCCATGGCGACTACTTTGCTTTGGCTCAGCTGTGACAAAACACAAACCCACCAGCGCTTCAATTCTGGGTCTAGAGAAATTGAAGCCTGGCAAATCTCACAGCGGAGACCACGAGCTTAAGCACCCAAGTAGCACTACGTGGCCAACATCCCTCTCTACTTTTTCTTGTTAATTTTTCACTCCTGCTTTTTACAACATCCTAAAATTTAACCCGCAACGTACCCTTAGAAATTTTGAAACATTACCCCTTGTTCCTATTGAATCATCTAAGCTTTCCTGCTTTAGCGTACTTGCTCAGATAATCATCCAGTGCTGCCTTGTGCTGAGATAACAACCACAGTGGCCAGGCAGTTGTTGGTTATATCCATCTTTTAACGAATTTAGGCTAAAAGACCCGATATATCTCAAGCACAAAGCCAGGCACTCACCCCATTACGTGCGGTGGTGGTACGCTGCTTCGATCCCGCCGAGTTCCAGGGCTTTCGGCTGGCCTCCGGTACATGTCGCTCTCCGTCGCAGACTCGTATCCCACCGCTGCCAACCAGTTGTTGCGACCGGGGTTTCCAGACACCGGAGGTCCGGGATGAAGTTGTCGAGGCAGGAGGAAGAGAGACTTGAAGAGGGTTTATTTACAATATGTACATTGCGAACTCCCTACACGGTGAGCTCTCAAACGTGGCAGGCCTCTACATGTCTCCTAACATAGCGCTACATGGTGCTTGGTTCTACATGGTTCTGCTCGGTTCTGCTCTCGAAAAAAGCACACACGAATGAGCCGTGGGGGCTCATTATAAAGGGTCTGTCCTCCCCAGATCCCTAGATCGGGGACCGCGTACAGAGGGCACCGTCCAACCACGGATCACACATTACCCGCGAGGGTGACGAGCACGCACGGTCCACGTGAACGTTCAAAATTGAAGCGTGGTCACTGCACGGCCATGTGGCACGAACGTGGCTCCTCCTCGTCAAGGGGTGTCGCTGGGCGAGGGGTCTGAAGTTGATGACTGCATCCATCGAAAGGGCCGCCGTAAACAAGCTTCAAATGGTCGCCGAACGACTCGTTCAATTAGCGGGACGATTTCCGGCCGCCGCCGCCGCCGTCATCTTCCAAAGAAGAAGCGGCACTTGTGGTCTCCCGAACTGCTCACGGTGTCGTGGCGGCAAGACGCCGCACCCTCCGGCCAGGGGGGAACAATACATGGCGGACACAGGCCGCCAGCCCGTTTGGCGACTAAAAAAGGAACATCAAAAGGAACGCCGATCCATTGTCAGACCTGGCGCCGGTCCTAACAGTAGGCAGCCGGTCGTTCGGTTACTTGTTTGAAGATTAAAGGAGCGCCGCTCCCTCTTCCGCTCTGGCGCCGGTCACAACACGTGGCGCGGTCGCTTAGCGCAGTGCGACAATGTGGCCCACGACGCTTCCTCTTCTCGTCTCTCGCGTCAGCCAGATTTCGACAACGACGTTTTCTAGATTGCCGATACTGGGGTTAATTTGCTCTCAGCTGTGTCCCCTGCGCTTTCTGTTAGCGCGTTATTACTTCTTAGTCGAGATCAACGCTAGTTGATATGTCGTGGCCGTGCATTTGTCTGCCAGGTCGCGACGGGATTGGGAAGGTTGCCTTAGAGCTTAGCATCATCATTTCAGCAGATCTGTGCCGAGTCCCTGATCCTTGACCAGCACAATTTTTACTTGCGTTTATCCAAACACAGTGGTTGTACTTGAACTTTTTTTTCCCCAGCAGCAAAGCTGATTAGAGATAAAGACAACGTAAGAAGTTTTTGTGTTGTAGAAAGAAGGGAAGCAATGTATTAGAAGAATAATTGCAATAAAGGTTCTGCTCCCTCACTCTCCAGCTCTCGATGGATGTTCACCAGTTGTTGTTCTTTTTTTTGAGTGCAGCAAACTATCTTCTTTTAAATAATCCAATGTCTTAAATCTCAGATGTGAATATGTAGCATAAGTGCAAGAATTTAGAAAATCCTGAACTTATATGCGGTGGCATCCTATTTTACAGCAACAGAGTTAAAGACCTTGTGTCGGCGGTGGTGTCCACGTCGATGGATGTGAGTGAAAATCATCTTGTCTGTGATCGTGAAATCGAAAAGTATGACAATAGAAAATTAATAACAAGATTATTCTGTTCCAGCGAGAATTGATTGATCTCAGACCGTCTGCGTGGCAAGAATGTGTTCTACCACAAAGGCGCGCTCGTGTTTTAAACTATTACGATAAAAAAGGGATTACACGAATGCGTGTAGTGGAAAAACGTTTCATAAAGCAACATATTTCATAAAGCTCCCGGAGGTGACGCTGCATTGGACTCCCGACCTGAAAACCCTCTGCTGACCCTGACTACAGACCAGAACCTGCCTGATGTAGAAGTGGATAGGCTTCCTGTTACTGCCCCTATTAATACCGGTGCACATATTTTAATTCTCAGCTGTGACCTCCATGCACAATTAAATAAGATCCTTACGCCACCAGAGTCCCTATTCTTACGTGTGGCTAGCGGAGTGACTCCGGATATGCTCGAAATGTGCACCAAACCTCTGAGGTTCGCTGACCGCCAGACGTCCGTTCTGTTTCATGTTCCCGCTCATTGCCCTCACGACGTCATCTTGCACTCGATGTTTTTGTCTGACTACTCCGCTGTAATTGACTGCTCAGCCGGCGTCGTGCAACTTGACTTGCCTGTGGCTCCCAACGCGTCGAAGATGGTCCAGAACAAGCTTTCGTGTGCGGAGTTTGTTCTCCTCTCACCTCAAGCCCTAATTTGTGTCACTGTTGAATCATACCCCAGTGTGCCGGATGGTGATTACGTGGTCTCTCTCTCTCCCAGTGTTTTCCTGACCCCCAACGTTTTGTCTCCGTACACCGCTTCAACTGTTACAGCGAACAAGAAGTGCCTTCCTCTTCCAAACTTCGGACTCAGCCCTCAAGTCCTAGCACAAGGCATTGTTCTCGCCATTATATCACCGCCGCACGAGTGCCAAATCTCACCTGTGTCCCGTGAACTGGCCGCAGTCATATCCCCGAAAGCGCATAGCACCGACGCAGCCATATCTACACTGCACAACAACGTGACCAAGATGATTGCCTCAGACCTGTTGCCGTCTCAAGTCAAAGAACTCACTGATCTTCTCACGACCTATTTATACATATTTGACTTTGATGGTAGGCCCTTAGGTCAAATCTCGCAAGTCAGACACCGCATAGATACCGACGATGCAGATCCAATTCACAATCGTCCCTATCGAGTGTTACCATCGGAGCGCCAATCTATTCAACAGGAGGTGAATAATATGCTCACAAAAGGCACCACAGAGCCCTCTCCGAGTCCGTGGGTGTCCCCTGTAGTATCAGTTAAAAAGAAAGACAGTACCTGGCGTTTGTGCATGGACTATTGGCATTTATTCAAGGTCATCAAAAGGATGTGTACCCGCTTCCTCGTAATAATGATGCCCTAGATTGCCTTCATTGTGCCACCTATTTTTCTTCGATAGACTTCTGGTTACTGGCAAATTGCCGTGGACGACCTCGACCAGGAGAAGACCACATTTGTAATGCCTGACGGTATCTACTAATTCAAGATAATGCCGTTTCACTTGTGTGATGCGCCGGCCACGTTCGAGCGAATGATGGACACGGTTTTGCACTGCTTTAGCTGGTCTATCTGCCTGTGTTATCTAGACGACGTGCTCGTTTTTGACCCAACCTTTGAGGCTCACCTAGAGCGACTTTCCTCCATTATTTCAGTATTTTGTGAGGCTCGGCTCCAACTTAATTCTTCGAAATGTCACTTTGGGCATCGCCAAGTTACTATTCTAGTGCATCTCGTTGACTCATCCGGCATCCGCCCTGGTCTCGAAAAAGTTCGCGCTGTCCTCGATTTTCCCTTACCTACTTTTGCCAGGGACTTAGAAGTGTGGCAGCTTGAGCTAGTTGGTATGGCATGACGATAGTTATAGCGCGAGAAAAAAACGACGACACAGAGACAAGAAAGACACGAAAGACACGAGCGCTCGTGTCTTTCATGTCCTTCTTGTCTCTGTGTCGTCGTTTGGTCCGTGCGTTATAACTATCGCCTTACCAGGGACGTTCGAAGTTTTGTGGGCCTATAGGTTTAGAAATAAGAGCATACATGTTCATATTTCCAACGACTCGTCAGGAGCTTCGCTGAGGTCGCACGCCCCTTCATTGATCTTCTAAAGAAATATGTGCCCTTTGAGTGAGGTTCTGATCAAGCCACGGCTTTTTCCCGGATCATAACACTTCTGACCACCCCACCGATTTTCGTCCACTTCGACCCATCCATTCCAACCAAGGTACGCACTAATGCTAGTGGCTACGGTATTATCGCGGTGTTATCCCAGTGTCAACCAGGTCATGATCGAGTTTTTGCGTACGCCAGCAAGCTCCTGCCGAACGCAATTACTCTATTACTGAGCGTGAGTGCTTGGCGCTTGTAAGGGCAGTTAGTAAATTCCACCCCTATTTATATGGCCAGCATTTTTCCGTTACCACTGACCATCAGGCTCTATGCTGGCTTTGAGCCCTCAAAGGCCCTACAGGGTGCCTTGCTCGTTGGGCTCTGCGCCTCCAGGAATTCACATACACAGTGGTTTACAAGTCCGGCCGTTTACACCAAGAGGCCGCTGCCTCTCTCGGTACCCCATCAGTGCTCCAGATCTCGTAACGGACGACGCGTCCATCTGTGTTTCCTCCCTCTCCGCTTTCGGCAACATGGAATGTGAGCAACGGCGTTACTCGTCCCTACGAGATCTAATCAACCGCTTGAATACTGGTGCTACAGACAATTCGCTTCGATTGTTCGTCGTCATAGACGGCATCTTATACCGCCGACACATGTACCCCGTGGGACACGATCTACTACTCGCAGTACCTACTCATTTGCGCTCGACCGTAGTTGTGCAACTACATGATGTACCAACGGCTGGCCAGCTTGGTGTTACTAGAACCACGGTGTGCTAGACCGTACGACTATGTCCGCCGACGCCTTTTCTGGCCCGGCCTCAACCATGCCGTACAACCTTATGTTGCTTCTTGCGAGTCGTGCCAAATCCGCGAAAGGCCAACTGTACAACCCGCCGGACTCTTTCAACCGATTGACGTATACCTGCCGAGCCTTTCTATCGTGTCGACCTTGATCTGCTGAGCCCTTTTGCTCTTTCTACCGACAGAACAGGTGGGTCGCCGTCGCTACAGATAATTCGACCTGTTTCGCTATTACGAGACCTCTTCCAAGCAGCTGCGCTACAGACGTCGCCAACTTTTTGATTCAAGACGTCATTTTACATCACGGTGCTTCTTGTCAACCGGTCACCGACCGCGGCGGCTACTTTTCACCTAAGGTAATCGATAACCTACTTCATTTCTGTGCATTCAAGCACAAGCTTACGATTACATATAATCCTCAAACGAACGGCCTCACTGAACGTTTGAATCGATCGCTCACTGACATGCTCGCCATGTGTCGTCTGATCATCGCGACTGGTACATTGCACTACTCTTTGTCACTTTCGCTTACAATAGCTCATGCTACGACACTGCTAGATATTCTTCCTTTTACCTTTTGTACGGAAGAGACCCGACATTGCCGTTCGACACGCTTGTACCAAACCCTGCCGTCATGTCCACAGCATACGCTCGCCGCACTATTAGCACAGCTGAGAATGCCGGTCAGATTGCCCATCAACGCCTTTCGGACTCGCAGCTCCGTCAGAAACAAAGCTATGATAGCCATTATCAGAACGCCCGCTTTAATCCGGGTGACCTCGTTCTTCTGTGGGCTCTGTCGCGGCATGTTGACCTGGCTGGAAAGCTTCTACCCAAGTACTCCGGATCTTACTGTGTGCTACGGCAGGTCACTGATGTTACCCATGACATAGCTCCTCTACACCCTTCGAAGGCTTCGATGCCCTCCACATCTACCGACATCGTCCACGTCGCTCACCTGAAGCCGTACCTCTCGTCCAACACCTGCTAACAAGCACCGGTTTGGCGCCTTTGCCACCGGAGATTTATGTTGCGGGGTTGTGGCTATCTCTATGCAGGGTGGTGCGAAGGAGAGGACGATGAGGTGTTTGGTTTTCAAAAAATACACCTCGACCGCCATCTTGACTGCTGTACTATTTTTCTTCTCTAAAGCAGTAAATAAATCCGCAACATTATATTGGTTGGCATAACGTATAGTCCCGCCAGGCATCAAAATATGTGAATTGCTTCTACTGGGTTTTAAAGGCCCCCACTTTGCAATCATCAGATGTAATCATCAATAACAGAAAGAGCGTCAAGAAAGGGTGCAGCTGCGTTGGTTCGCGTGTTGCCGCACGGACGTGTATTGGGCTCTTCGCTGATTTCGGAACAGTTATGGGCACTGCACAACTTTGGTTGCAGTAGGCATTCCTGGATATGGTTGATTGGTTCATTGATATATGAGGTTTAACGTCCCAAAACCACTAATGATCATGAGAGACGCCGTTGTGGAGGGCTCCGGAAATTTCCATCACCTGGGGTTCTTAACGTGCACCCAAATCTGAGCCCACGAGTATACAGCATTTCTGCCTCCATCGGAAATGCAGCCGCCGCAGCCATGATTCGATCCTGCGACCTGCGCGTCAGCAACCGAATACCTTAGACACTAGACCACAGCGGCGGGGCTTCCTGGATATGATTCGACGCGGTCAATGTAATGCGCACAGACGTTCGTTTCTTCATGGAATGGTTGAAGCACCCCCGAGAACCGAAGCGAGGCCAGCAGTTGAGAAGGCGATGAGCACGATGACTGATTTCATTATGAATTTATACTCCTGAAGGAGAAGCTGAAGTGTATTCCAACTTTCTTCGTCTCCGCATTACGCTGAAATTTCTGTATTTATATCTGAAAACAACATAAAAATGTAGGCTATACGCTACAGCCCACTACCCCACCAGCATGATGGTTGTACTAAATGGGCCCTCCAACACTTTTTCAAGTAACAATAGAATGGCATGAATAACGGATTTGATGGCCTAAATAATCAACTGCCGCAAAAAAAATTGTAATCTATCAAGCTCGAACGAAATTACCGAAAGATGTCCCGTGCTTTAATCGCTTTCTCGCTCTTTTCGTATACTAGCGAGCAGATTGAAAGTGAAAGAAGAGTGCGAGCAGATACCTACACGCATTTGTCAGCGCGCGTGAGAACCTTGAGCATTTTTTTTTCTTTTTTTCTCCCAACGCCCAGCATAATTTTAGTGTCATTGCGAAGTTTAGTCTGTGCAATGTGTAGCTGACCGCAAATTTTTTGGGGTTAAGCTCGAAAAAAAGACATGGTTGAAATCAAGAAGGGGGAAGGACATTAGTAGAGAAGGCAGGGAGGTTAACCAGACACAAGCCGGGTTAGAAGAATAGTGAAAAGAAAGGAAATGAAAGGGTAAGAGAGAGAGTAAAGAAAAAATATATACACGCACTGCTGCTACTTATAACAATGACTACATTTTGTTCAACAAGTTGACAAATGAGCTTGTTTTTTACATGGTGGTCACGTGAAAACTGCGCAGTACACAAAATAAACAGGCGACGCAAGGTAATATTTTCCACTATGAAGAGGCAAGTGCAAGATCTACACGACGTGACTGACGAACACTAGTACATCGTGCACAGAAAACTAATTTCTTTTGTATTCAAAGCCAGTAAGGGTTATGTGGATGATGCGATAACACTTGTTATTCCCTTGCCTTTGATCCCAGTACACCTGCGTCCTCACCAATGCAAACATTTTGACTTGTAGTCGATAATTTTGTTCAGTTCATTTTATTGTGAATAACTATCATTTCTTGATGCCTGTAGGATTACGTTTCAATGCCCCAGTGTGCATGCTGAGTGCATCTTACACGATTCAATGTGACAAGCGTAACTGCCGAACCAACAAGATTCGTCCTAAAGCCCGCTTTTACCTGTAACGGCTACATTTCTTTTTCTCTGCTGTCAGCTCCGAATCTCAGCACAGTTAGAGCTGCTACATTTACTGCAAAATTTGACTGTGAAACGCGAAAAGAATCTGTCAGAGCCCTAATAAACTTCTCACCCTATTCCTCCCTAAAACAACGCTTCTCATATAGACCGCAAGCTTGTGATTTTTATACAGATGACAGAGCGTTTACTTCAACTACCACTACATTGACTGAATGTGCACTTTCACTCCTCATTTTGCTCAACTGACGTTGTCCGTGAAGCTTATTTTTTCTGGGTGACGAAAATCGCAGCATATCTACGGAGTGAATGATGATGAGTGGGGCGAAGCGTCCGTGAACCTGTCCGTGCTTCCGTCCGTTCGTTCGTTTTTGCTCCCGTCCATCCGCGCGACCATCCGTGCACCCATCCATGCGTTCGTTCGTCTGTCCGTCCGTGACTTAATTCATTCATCTTTCTGTCTGTCTGCTCGTGCGTCCATCCGTTCGTGCGTACACGCGTCTATCAATTCGTTCGTCCATCTGCTAGTCTGTCTGTCCGTCCATCCAAGTACCGCCATCTCCAAGTACCGCCATCTCCAAGTACCGCCATCTCCAAGTACCGCCAAGTACCGCCAACACTCCAAGTACCGCCATCTCGCATCCCCTGTGGCACATACCCGTTCTAGAGCGGGTATGTGCCACTGGTGGCTATGTATTACTACATACATACATACAAGGGATGGACAGACCCACGCATTAAGGAGCTTCGCTCCTAGAAGAAGTACTCATTGAAAAGGAATCAGTGAGGTTAAAGAAGAACCAGATTTTTTTAGAACAAATTCAAGTTTGTTATAGTGTTTAGTTCTATGCTGGAACACTCATCAAGTCCACAGAAGCCCGAAGACGAGTCTCTTTTGACAAGCAGCCGGAAGACACGTGAACACGGGTAGTCAAGAGTAAATATAACGGCACGCAGTTTGTGGAATCTTCCGTCGTCCTAGAGGAACGCACGGCAGTACGGCACAAAGTGTAAGGCCGAAAGAGGACCACGCAACTCGACGCTACAGAATCAAACCCTGCTGCGCCGCGGTGTCCGTCAGCGGGGAAACCAAAGCCTGCGTGTGTTGTTCGTTCGCCGCTCTCTGCTGCGGGAAAGAGGGCAGCTTCTTAGGACGAACAAAGCAGGCAGCCCCGGCTATGCTCCACGAATCGTCCCACAAATTGGGCCACGCTGAACTGAAACATGAGATGATGATGTTTACACACGAGGGCATCGGGAGAACGAAGCGCGATGGAGAGATCAACAAGAAAAAAGAAGTAATAAGAGCAGTAATAAATTAGAAAAAGAAAAGCTTAGGATAGCCAAATAGATGATATTTAAAGATGAGTGAGTGACGGCGCCGCAGATAGAAAGAGCGTTGCGCATAGGCGGGTCATTGTCAACCGTGGACGTCAGACTCTGCCCAGGCGGCGCTGCGAAAAACGCTGCCGCAAGCACCCCCATCGACGCGCTGGCCATAATTGGGTAGTGCAAAGGGAGCCCCCCGCAAGCAAACGTGCATAGGCCCTCCTGTTTCGTCGGTCTTGAGGTGCGTTTCCTTGAAAATCAAGGACCTAACAAGCTTGTTTCGTCAATTCAACCTCGATTTAGAAAAATAGGAAGCTCATCAAAGTGAATTGCGGCTACAACGCAATAGATGTTTCCATTAATTCAGTGTGCTGCAATTCAAGTGCAAGCGAGCATCGCATGACATCGAGTTTGAGGCCAGCACTCCAACGTGCGTTCTTGAACGCCTAAGTGTGTTTAACTTGGGCAAACCCATGATGTTAAAGTGACCAAGTACATACGCGAGCAATCTATCTTCCGATCAGTAGTACGAACCTCGCTTTATCCAGCACGCTTTATTCAGCTATTCATAATCAAAGTTACCTCGGTTCTCCTTGGTAACGATCGGGCGCATTATTATGTCACTTTCATTATCATACTTTCTCATGCGGCTGGCTGTGGAGAACTCGAGTAATTCGCTTAGCCAATTCGCTTGCGACGGCCCGTATCCAGCGTTCTCACCGTTCCGCTTCGTAAAAGCTGCAGAAATTGGCAAAGCTAGTGTCCTTTACGACCATGGTAATTCGCAACGCAACAGCAGAGTGTCGACTGAGGTAGGGTTTTGTAGAGCGCGGAGCTGTTGCGTCTGCTCTTGTTCTCGCCGTCGTTGTAGCAAGTGAATCCGCAAGCACTTTATGGTGGTTCAGTGACACGTCTGAATGGCGGAGCGGAATTCGTAGCTCTTTTTCTAAGTGTTCAGTGCGAAAATGCACCTAATATTTAGCTGAATCTTTGTTTTGTACGCTGTAGTTGGATCTGGTTGCGCAGAAAACTGTGCACGGGAGTAGGGTTTTGCACTACTCGAAACTACGTCGACAGGTGGCGCTGCGTGTCCGCAAAACTCCAGAGTCTGACGTCTATAAGTATAGTGTACTAGAATATGTTCTAGTACACTATACTATAAGCAGCTTGCATGAACGGTGGTGATGCTATGCACTCTAGGTAGGCGGCTTATTTTTTATATTTTTGTCGGAGGCAGCCGGAGAGGGCAGAAGTGCAGTCGTGTTTGCGGACGTTAATTGGCGTAACTTGCAGGCGTGATCAAGAGCGAGTGCGACCAATATTTAACTGAAAAGAGTGTTGTGCACGATGTTAGTCTCACTGGAAGACTACACCACAACGCTGAGCCAGGAAGAGCTTGAGCGCTATGAAGAAGAGACGAGAGTTTGCTGAGTGGACCCATTCGACGCTTCATGTGGGCGACTGTGTAAGTGACGTGGACTTGTGGTTGCGCGTCGACAGCCCCGACACTCATAAATTTCTCGTTCCAAGGACGAGCTTTATTACCTTAGAGTGGTTGAAGTCATGAAAGGCCCTCTAGGGCCACAACTTCGTGACGCGGGGCTGGGTTAAAATATTCAACCGGTAAACTTAGCTCTGTTGGGGAAGCATTATCTTTCAAGGCTGAAATCGTCTATAGCGTGCATTCATCGTGTGGGCAGTACCATGATCTCAAGGCGTAAAGCACCTTCGCCTAAATTGCTACACAATATAGACTTCCACGTTCGCGTCGAATGTGCTAACTTGGTTGCTCGCTCAGTCACATCGACAGAAACGAGCACAAGATCTCGTGCCTCGCCCACCCAACCAAGCGTATGGCGAGGGCAAACGGCGTCGTCTAGAATCAGCGTGGCGTTTCACCCTTGTACTTTACGTGCGCGGCAGTCCAAAGTGAGGCTGGCTCGGAAAGAACACTGACATATAAGCAACAGGTCGATATTAGGAACACGTACACACATTCGTGCACCAGTGGACACATCGGGCTCGCGTGCCACGCAAAGACAACCTCACGTTCACACCAACAACTTTCCCGAACCCCTCGGCAACAAGGCTTCGTTCATCTCACCGCTACAGTGGAGGCATGGAGGAGAGAGGATCGAGATTAGGAAGAGGAGACGGAGGCGATAGCCAACCGAATGCCGGCCACTGAGACGAGAAACTAAACAAGCGTAGCTGCACTCACAGATCAGCGAACACTCGCACGCGCGTCAATGCCCCCCTCCGTGGGGTTTCTCCCTCCTCATGGCCGCTACAAATAAAGATTTATGTTCCCACACATCGTCTCCCTAAAGCCGTCTGAATGAGGACCCTCACGTGCTTTCTTTTCGTTTTTGTACTCGGCCGCTGAACGCACCTTCACCTCGCACAAGAACAAGGAGCCTCCCGCCGGTTGCGAACTCAATGTCCGGGAGCCACACAGGACAGAGACAAAGCCCCATGCTGGCGTCGGGGACGATTGCGATCGCAACGCGCCTCCTCCACTCAAACGACACTACCAGGGGCCAAGGCGCCATCCGTCCCAAGCAGCGGATTATCCGTTTATGGAGAAGAATTGACTCGCCCGCCCACTTGTGCTTCGGCCACGCAAAATCAGAACCTGCACACTCGCGGCTCGGCAACATTGATCGTATCCCGAGCTGACGCGGTTTTTTCTTTGCATCGTGCGTCCGTACGATCGGCAACGAACGTGACGCCCGGCGGCAAGCACCCTTTTGAACAACGCTGCTTTGTTTATTCAAAGCGGCACCAACAAAAATTTAATCACAATGAAGGGTGGTTGGGCACTGCTCGTCTCTCGGGCATCAAACTTAGTCGTTCTGAAGCATCATCATTCAGAGGCAGCATCGAAGAACAAAAACTGCATGTTCATCGTTCTAAAGCAGATACTTGAGATGTTTGAGTCTCCTTCTTCATCACACCTGTATGAACCTGAAAATTCATTTCCTGTATTAAAATCAGCGTCTGTAGCTCCTTTAATGCTTGTAGCACGCGTAGGCACTGGTAAAAGAAACAAGAATGCTGTAAACATCAACTATATGCAGCAAACGCATCTCTAACTCTGCTTCGTCGAGCTAAAATTCTTCTCTTAGATAAATATTCATTACTTTTAAAATTTTGAATGTGAAAATAGCACTTTCGGTATAGCGTGCGACTGACCATCAGCGTTCCCTCGAGAGCCGGTTACCATCATTGCCGCCACTACCGCTGCCCAGTGCGTCGCAGTCGGAGAGCCGAAGAAGTGCAGAGGCTTTGAAAGTGGCGTCGGATGTCACGCGTCTCTCACTACCTCTGCACATCTCCCCCTCCCCCCTTCCCCACACACACACTCCACTTTCGCACTCATAAAGAGCCCGGTTCAGAAGGCCCCTCAGTGCTCATGATCGTCCACAGATGATTTTCAAGACGAAAACCGTCGAGTACTGGCTGTGTTGATATCTCTGATGACCACGATGCGCACTCTCCGCAACGGAATGACAACTCCGTTCACTCAATGCACGCTGCAAGTTCTGGATTCCTAGGAGCCAGTAAGCTGTCTTGAACATCTTAGATTCACATCCACTTTACGACAACCGTGGAAGAACAGGTCTCGAACACTTACCTGTTGTTACTGTCGATATCTGCGCTGGAAACGTGGAGGTGTCATTCCGCATATAACTTTCCCTCTCTTTCACTCTTTTTTCCCATTGTTTTGCTTCTTTTTTTCCTTCCTCTAGTTAAGCTAGGAAACCGGGTATGTCCTGGTTAACCTCCCTGCCTTTCGTTAGTCTATCTCTTTTTATCTGCATGAAAAAAATGTACCGACTACTCGGTTTACTTTTCTATGGCCGTATACAAGCCGTACGTATTTAAAACCGTAAAACTTATCTGAGAAAGTCATTCGTATACGTAAGTTACCACATACGAGTCTCGTCAATTTCAATTATACTACTGCTTGGGGCATCGTGTTGTGAGCTCTCCCGGCGCAACTATAATTTAAAGAGCTGTCTATTGCAACCGTTAACAAATTTTGTCCGAGTTCGGTTTCGACAATTTCGCCACTCAATAACAAAGTAGGTCTTGAGTAGTTGGTTGTTAATCTTCAAATATTATTGCCATGTGACCAGATATTACGAGGGACTGTTGTAGTATTTCGACAATTTCGCCACTCAATAACAAAGTAGGTCTTGAGTAGTTGGTTGTTAATCTTCAAATATTATTGCCATGTGACCAGATATTACGAGGGACTGTTGTAGTATTCGTCGTCCCTCTTCCCTTTTTTCAAGTGACTTCATTAGACAACGGAAATAGGGATGCACTTTGACACAACTATCAAGTATCTGTAACTTACTTTTCAGGATATGAAGGCTTGTTTGATCTGAAATTTACTAGGCCAAATAAAAATTATAAGAGGCAATTATTTTAATGTTGCTGTTAATAATGTTTATTCGTTGTTAATGTTAATATATTAGTAATGTTTACTGTCGTAAAAAAAGGCATAAGAACAGAGAACAAGGAACAGGATAGCAGGCTGCCGCGAACTGTAGCGCTTTTCCTACCCAAAATAAATAATGTTCTTCAGACAACACGAATGTGCCTAATACACGTGTCAAAGTAGCAGATCATGTAAATGTTCGCACACCAATAATTTCGAAGATTTATCCCTCAAATAGGCTGATATCTTTCCCTCTCACTGTCCCTCAGTTTCACATTTACGCCTCGATTAAAATGGCCTTTATTTTTTCTATTTGCACATTTATTCATTTTATGGTTCCTGGTGTGTGTATGTGTGCGCGTCCGTGAGTGTTTGTGTGCAGCAATAATAACATTTGTTGATTGGGTGGCAGCCTCTAACGCAGACTAGCTTTCCATGTTTATTTTTTGTAAATAACAAAGAAATACTTTCAGTGTCAAGGTTGTTAGCTACTCTACATATTTTTTTTTACTTTTCTTAAGACCCTGAAAGCAGCTGAAAACACGAATTAGGGTGGCCCCGTAGATGCGGAGGCCGGGTACTGTATTGAGAAAAACAAACATTTTCTTGCTTAATAAACAAGAATTAAGGTTTTTTCTTCATCGCAAATAGAAACTAGACGACAGGAAATCAAATCAGGAAAGTCGCTGAGATTTCTTTGCTTGAAGGTCGGTAGCCTTCGCACGGTTATGTATGAAAATTAAACAAGGTGAGCTTAACATTAAACTTGCAAAGCAAGATGGTTTTTGAGTGACAACTTTATTCCGAACGTGGATAGGCTGAAAATGCAGGTGGTGCTGCCGTACTGTTACGTGCACCAGCATAGTTTGGTTTTGAATGAATCGGTTTTATTTGCCGGTCGCTAGAATGTGGACGCTGAGGGTAACAGATTAAGCACGTTTGTACTCGCTGGACAGGGGAGAGGACGCAATGCGATATAAATATATCAAGGTGAATGCGGAAAAACACACTTAGTGAAGCAGCTATTTAGATTCAACAAGTGCTGAAAGCATCGAAATGCGGATAGTAAGCATGCAGTCGCGCTCATGACTGCGAGAACTGCCGATTTGTTTTTACCCTCTTTGCACGAGTTTAACCGCAGACATTTGTTGTCACTTCTGATTGTTGCTAACGTCGTAAAATATACATATGTTTCATAGATAGCACAGACAAAAAGCAAATATGACTAAAACTTTTTTCATTTTTGTGAGGAATTGTTGCATGTGTAAAAGTTTTTGAAAATGGGATTTGAAAAGCACAAAAAAAAAGTTTGACTCTTAAAGGCGGGTTACTCATGAATAATGATACAAATTAAAAACAAGACGACGCTTTGGAGGCTTGGTGTCCGAGAGTAAGTTTTTCCTCTTAAATACAAAACAAAGAACAAAAAAACAAGCGAGAACACGCAGCACTTGCAGGGGAGTGATGGAAGAATCGATTTGTTTGCTGGCTCTGCAGGGCAAGACCGGATTTTGGCCAAGTAGCAAGCACACTTGAGAAGATCGATGAGAATTTCACCTCGAGGCGATGGGGTCACTTCTTCTTGCCACTTTTTGATACAGCTTTGCTGTTTGTGTAGGCAGCAGTTTATTTGCGCATAGTGGATTTCGCCAACTTCTTCAGTTAGGTCTTCGGTTAATGCTAAAGATTTGTAACAACCCACACGATTAGAGTTTTTCAATGAAGGAAAAAAAAAGAGTACTTGCATAGTTAGCTACTTGCACACTCTCGGAATGTTGTGTCTTCGGGACGGTTTGACTGTCATATTCCCGCTTTTTGAAAATATCAAACGAGAGTATAAACGGTATACTTAATATCTCTCGATGTTGTGGCAAGTCCGGAAGAGACGGATGCAACGCGCGCGTGCAGGTTCGTCCGCCATGCAGAGAAACTTCAATAACTGATTACTCACTCACTAGATCACAGCAGTACTGAACGCTCTCGCATATTGTGGTATACAGTTTGCAAAATCATGGGCCCATGTAAGAATATTAACAATTTGCTTAATCGAAACGTGCGGAATGCACCACTTTCACATTGTCTATTGAACTGTTTACCTCCATCCTTTTCAAGTCTTCTGTGGAAATGTTTCTTTAATTTAAATAATGAAACACTGCACTCTCCAAAACTTCTGGAAGCCAGACACTTTTCCCCATATGTGACTGTCTCTGTTTACTTTCGTGCTATAGCCTCCCCTGAAGTATTACAAAGTTGTCAAAATAACGAACCTTTATGGCGAACTGTTATTGACTTGTGCATCTTTTCTTTTTTTTTTAGTGTTAAGTGAAAACTTTATTGCTAACAGAAGCAACGAATAATACTGACTGTTCTTTACTGCGCACCCACTCTGCCAATAAATGAAGCAGTCATTGGTCGCGTATCGCTACTGTTCCTATTCCAGATTTTTTTCTTCGAGGCAATAAAGTGCAAGAAATACCTCCTCAGTTTAACACACTGGCAGCTGCGAATGTAGAAACCTAAAAGTACTTATAGCTCTTACGTTTACAGGGCTTTCTGTACCCAACCTTCGTCGCATTCTTTTAAAGTGAGCGTAACTTCGAAATGTTTCAGCCCGCTTTCGAAATCCGTCTCCTTTCACTGACTAAGTTTATGCAGCAGATTTTGCTATCCCGTGTGTCTGATTTTCTTGTGAGGTTCAGTTTATAATTTCCTGTCTGCTCTACAATGAAAAATCTTCGCAAAGGTTGGTTTCGGACTTCAAAGAAAAGAACGCCATCTCCCAGCTGTCCCCCTGCGTCGCACTTATGGCAGTTGCTCTTGGGCGAGCTGAACGAAGCGCCCAAAAATGTTTGAACAGCTCGAGTTACGATTGCTTCCGAGTTTCTACTGCAGCGATGGGACCACAGGAGATTGTACGTTTTGTAATAACCACTTTCTGTCTTCTTTTTATTTTGCGAAACATTGTTGGGTGAAAAAGGGGTCCTTGCGAAAAGGCCCGTCGTCTTCCTTTTTGACGTCTTCCCTCCGTGTCGGGTTGCACCATTTTGAACGGGGCCTATAAGCCCGACACCGTAGCACAGTTCAAGTAAGCGCAGAGACAAAGCGTTCCCCACGAAGGCGTTGTTACAGGGCCTGAGCTGACGCACCTTGCGTAAATGTAAAATAGCGACACTTTTTCGAAGGTAATTTCGTGGCTTGAAATTTAACCGTCCGCTTCATCGAGTCATGCTCCTCTTTTTTTTTTAATTTCTGTGCGAAAAGTCAAGTCTGCTAACTTGTTGACGCGAAAAAATTGCTAGTGCTTTCAGAGGTAGCGAAATTTCACTACGCTCTGTGCAGCCCCAAATATCAGCTCCTTAAAACTATAAAATTTAGTTTAAGCTATATAGAGTTACAACAGAGAGTCATATTAAAGCTGTGCTCAGATATGGGTGCACGTTAAAGAACCACAGGTGGTCGAAATTTCCGGAGCCCTCCACTACTGTGTCTCTCATAATCATATGGTGGTTTTTGGACGTTGAACCCTAATATCAATCAATCAATCAATCAATCAATACAAAAGCTAAATTATATAATAAAGCTTCTGTGAACGCGATGATACATTTATCAGCCCATAATTTAGTGAAATGAAGATACAAATTAGACAATAATAATTAGCCTTCAGATGGTGTTTTTATATTTCTGGAATAACAGCAACGCAGATTACATCCACTCAGTTTCTCAACTAATGAACGAAATGTGTCGTATACCTCAGAGTGCCAGCCATTAATGCGAAAATTTTTCATGTCAACAGGTTTCCTATTACGAGCTTATAGTGGCTTTTAATATAAGGTGATAGGGCGTTGGGCCCTTATAAATGGAAAACAGATAAAACATTATGAGCGTTTGCAACCACTGAGCTCAAATAGCAACGCTTGGATCACATGAAACAATGGGAAAGAAATTGTTAGAAATTTCTTGAGTTTTACGTTAAAGTTGCTACATGTTTGTGAAGTAAGCCGTAGTGAGAATAGCCTGTCAAGAACAGTGGAGCCCTCTGATGCTTCCTCAACAAATACATTTTGTGTTCAGTACACTCGGACCCAGACTCATCAAAAGTTTCCTTTTATTCACACAAACTCAGACTTATGGCTAGACGTGAGTCTGAGTTAAGTCTGGCCACTGGACGCATAAGCATGTTAACGTGAATTAGCTTTTTCGATTATGGTGTAATGTTCCTTAAGGCCAATATTTCAAACAATTGGTGCAGGGTGACGGGTATTTTTTATGTAGTACTTTAAACCACGAGTTATCAACAATGTTTCCAACCAGGATTTGAAAAGTATTCTATAAGTCACGGTCAGAACTGCTCTAGTTTATCTTAGATAATTTTTTGTACCCTACCTTTTGCTCTTAGCCTAAGTAAATCAAAATGTAAGAATAAAGTGTGGCCTCCAATCCCTGAACGTCATGTAGACATTCGTTGGTGCTGAAGTTCTTAGCGACTTCAGTGGTTTGTAAGTAAGATAGTTTTGGCAGCACGCACAAAAGATGAGGACGCAGATGAAGAAAGTACAAGCAAACGCTTACTGACATATGTTGTATTTTTTGAAAACTTTTAGACGTATAAACACGAATAATTATCACAAAGCATTCTCAAAACAAGTAACGATGCATATTGGCTGAATACTACTATAGAAACGAATGCAGCATTTCAGTGTAATCTACCGTGGAAAGACTGCTCTTTTATCTGAATTCTACTTTTGTCGGGTGCAAGTGAAAAGCATGTGCAACAAGCTGGTAAATGTATAGCTTTTCAGGTAGCTCCTTTAATCTGTGATAATTTTTTAGCACGACAGAAGAAAATTCATTATGCCGTACACGGTTAAGATAAAAAAAATCTTCTATGTTGTCAAGAAATATTGGGGTTATATTTGGTGAAGCTGATAATGGGTCCTAAGCAGTGATTGTACTGAAACAGATTTGTTAATGTAACCTAGGTATCAAGTTCACCCATGAAATAGCAAAACTAAACTTGGACAGTTTTTAGATCTATCATTGCAAATTTCTTTTAACGAAATGTGCTGTATGCGCAGCCCAAGTTCAGAAAAATTTTAATCCACTAATAGTCGGGGCTGTCGTGTCTTAAAGGCGCTAAAGTGGAATCGTGCTGCCATTTATTAAAAGAGACCTTTTCCAATAAAGTACTTAGGTTAACTTCACTAGGCTTCCCAGAACTGGCTATCCCCAGAATGGCTATAGTTATACGAGTTGTAAAGGGTGCGCAATCATCATCTTGAAGAAACAGCCTGAACAGGGCTAAAAATTACTCTGCAGTTGTGCCTTACGTTGATCATTTTTCTCATGCATTGAAGACTGTTGGCAGCAGGTATGACACTGACGTTGCTTTCTGCACTCCTACAAAGATGCAACAGATCTTCGAGGACGTTGCGAAAAATTTTACTCCAAGAGAGACATACAATAGAGCTATGGTATGAAAGGAGACTCGAAGTTCGTAGAGTGCAGAGAAGGGGTTATTTATGGGCAAAGGCGTCGGCAGAAATATTTTGCAAGGGGGGGGGGGGGGGGGAAGCTTCTTTCTGAATTGCCAACTTTGCTCAGCACGCCATGGCAAAATAACATTGCTGGAGACAAGGGTGCATGGGCCCTGTGAGCTTAGTGCCCACCCATGGCATCATCACCATCTGTTGCATAACACTTACTTAGGGAAACATGAATGTTGTAAAAACAGGTGGCTGCATTAACACACGCCTGATAGATCATGAAAGTTCTCTGGGAAAAAAACTTTTATTTTCATTTGTCCACTCAATGCAAATCATGTCCTCATAATCCTGGATTCTGTGATAAACACATGCTTTGGGCTCGTAATGTGAAACTAAAAAATGACCTGAAAAGGGTGTTCTGTACAAGTACGTGCATAAAAAAGAGCACCAATTAACCTTCGATGGCGCTCACTGATTAGGAAATATCCTGTGTGTATTTGGTTTCATTTTTGATGATTATTTGTGCTTACATGTTTAGAACCTTTCAGAAATGAATCATTTGTGAGTAAGCGCTCGTTTGTTCTTTCTTTTTGTGTGTCCCCGTGTTTTGCACGTGCTACAGAAATTTCTAAGCATTAACTACTACCGATTTGCCAAGCAAAAAAGATGCTCTCTTTTTTTATTGCAAACATGATTACAAAAGATGCCAAAGTACATTCGCATGAGAAGAAAGTTCCCTCACAGTTGAAAAACAAAGAAACTGGGGGACTGATCACAAAAAATATACGGCTGGTAGTTTAAGCAGGCTGTTAAGGAAGAGTTTCAAGCGAGACGTTATTAGCATGAAAACGATGTTTTCGATATCAGTGATAAAATAAAAACGGACTTTGAGTAGTCATTGACAGCGTAAAGACGAAATAAGAAAGGATACATTTTACTAATATTGAATCAAAAGGCAGATGATTGTTGCTTCAAGCGAGGCCAGGTGTTCTTACAACATGCAGTGAGAAATTGAGGTTTTGTAAATAATAAAAACTGGATTTACTGCACGTGCGTGAGGAAGGCAACTGAACGACAGAGCATCTTTTAATTGAACGTGACGATATGCTCTTGTGCGTGTGCCAGGGCTCTAGCTTTCATGTAGCTGTGGATTTTAAGGACAACACTGGAAAAATAAACTGGCTGGTTATATGAATAATTGAACGAATGATTGGGTTATTGACTAGAGAACTGATGTTATTCGGCGATAAGGTATAGAAATTTGGGCTGTGATTTTGTGAGCTCTTTTTTATGGAAACTAAACTATAATTTAACTGGACAATACTAAGCAATAATAAGTCGATTGATCATCTATTTGACGTGGTTTGGAACAATCATGAGGTGTCGTCCAGACTCACGTTAAACTAAAACAATACAAATGAAGAATACAATACAGACACTCTTCAATAAAATCAAATAGAAAGAGTGAGAATGCACTGAAAGAAAGAAATCAGTGCAAATTGGAAGAATAAAAAGACAAGACAAGAACAATAAATTGGCAGTGAAAAATGAAGGAGAATATACACAACTATGTGGATGGTCCTGAAAAATGGAATAGGCAAAAATCTGTACATTGGGAAAAAAACCATCTCAAAACAGTGCAAAGCTGAGAGAAGAACAATGACAGTGGACTGGGAAAAAGACCAAGATCGTAAAAGTTAACATTATAGATACTTTGTATTCTGTGAACAGTAGAGTGTTGCAAGAAGTTAGCAGGTAGATGAAATGGTCGATTCTCTCTAATTAACTTACGTGGAATCCGAAGATTTACACAACTGACATAGGGAGGATATCATACCGTGAACTAGTTTCTAAAGAAATAACATGTGAAAGTGATTTCGTCGGAAGTGAAGTTGTGGCGATGATAATAACCTGGCAGTCTTGCAACATTATCCAGAGTCATTTCCACGAAACGATGATTGTATATGCTTATTAACTTTTTCTGGACGCGCTCAATGGCGTCACTTTCAGTTTTAACAATGTCATTTCACATCGCAGATGCACATTCAAGTTGTAGAAGACATAATGTGGTGTACACTTTGTGGAAGGCTGTAGGAGAACTGAATTCTCGGGAGATTCTGCAAGCACATCGAGAGAACAAAGGTCTCGCGTGCCAGTACGTTTAGTGTCAGCAGAAAATTTAAGCATGTTATCAAAAGGAACACAAAGATCTCTGAAATCATAAAGCTTACATAACGACATGGTATTCACAAAGTATGGAAATGACAACATGGCTGTTTCACGAGATATACCCATGTACTTGTTCTTTGAGGCATTCAGGGAAAGGTTATTGCTGTCACGCCATTCGAAAAAACACAAACCTTACTGAAGCAAGCGACAGTCATTAACTAAATAAATTTCCTTAAATATCCTTATCTCTTCTGCACACAGGAGGAAAGAAAAATAACGAATTGCAAAAGAAACGTCGTTGACATAAATTGAATATTTGGGCATGGCGAAATCCGTGGAAACATGGCTAAACGTTTTCTCTGCCTTGTGCAGGGCTTGCTGCTCTGCGTCCCCAACGTATCTCCTGGATCTACAACGGCCACCACTGGGTACTCGCCGCATTCGCACCACTTTCCTTTCTGCAAGTCACAGCCGCCCCACGTGGAACCATGTGACGTCATCCAGAAGCTGCTGCCGCCTGGCAGTGCTTGGTCTGTGACGTCATCCGATCATCGACTACTTAAAGACACCTGGAACCCCCCCTCCCTCAGTGGGCACGGCGAAATCTGTGGAAGCATGGCTAAACGTTTCCTCTGCCTTGTGCAGGTTAGTAGGGCGTACAGCTCATTTCGAAGCGGTTGCCGCTGTTTGTTTGTTATGCCGTGCCCACGGCAGTGTCGTAAAATTGCGTACGATTGTTTTTGTGCACTTCGGTTACTACTTTGTGGTGATGTCGAACAAAACCCCGGACCTACCAATCAAGACATGCTGGCTAAACTTTTAGAGGGTCAAAAAGCTCTCCGTAGTGATGTAGCAGACCTTACAACTAAAACGGAAAACATGTTAGCAGAGCTTACACGGCGTTTTTCAGAAATCGAGACCCATGTGGCTGAAATGAAAATTAAAAATTCAAAATTAGATGACCTGGACCACCTTCTTAAGGCCTACACAAACTCAATGAATTTCCAGGCCCGAAAGCTAACGGATCTTGAAGATCGAGGCAGACGTTCAAACTTGATTGTTTTTGGTATCCCAGAACAGCCGGAAGAAACTGAATCTGATCTTAAAAAGAAAGTCGCCTCTGAAACGTTCACAGCAAGCTCGGCGTTAAATGCACTTCTGTTGCCCGGATTCATAGGCTTGGAAGATCAGGCTCGAATAGGCCGATTATCTTGTATCTTTAGACTTCACCGAAAAGCTAGCTGTGCTAAAAAAGGCGAGCAACCTAAAGGGAACTAACATCTTTTTTCAGAACGACTACTCAAAGCAGACGTTGGCAAAACGTAAATTACTATGGGAAAGTGCAAAAGCCGACAAAGAACAAGGCAAGAAGGCATTTTTAGTGCATGATAAGTTGCGTGTAGGTGATGATCTGTTTATTTGGAATGACGTAACAAACAAACGTCAGTTAATTGGAAGCCGTCGGAGTGCCACGGCATCGCCTCAGTCTATCGGCAGTGCACCCGATAACGAAAGTACGGGTAGCAAGTGTTGACCAGCTGCGCAGAAGCAAGTTAGACAGATTAATATGAATGCTCGAAGCATCGGAAATAAAACCGAACAACTTGAGGCTGTACTCTTAGCATACAACCCTCATGTAGTTGTAATAACGGAAACGTGGCTCCACAGCGAAATGTGTGACCAAGACTTAGTGCCTCCAGCTTATGAAATGTACCGCAGAGATAGGGCCTCAAGAGGTGGTGGAGTTGCAGTACTTGTTAAAACAGGAATTACTGTCACCCGTTTACCTGACGTTGAAAGTACAGAAAGCATATGCCTGAGGCTTTCACTCTTCAATAAGTGTTTTGTATTGTATGCAGTGTACAGGCCGCCGAATTCGTTGCCGGATTATTTGTTTAACTTGAAAACCCATATGGAAAATTACAGTAATCAAAAGCTAATTGTCATCGGCGACTTCAATCTGTCTAATATTGACTGGAACCAAATGCAGTCGACATCAGATTTTATTATTGCAAATATACTGTTCGATATAATGCTTTCCCACAATCTCGCCCAAATTCTTCAGCAACCGACACGTGTTGGTAATGCTTCGCCCACGTTACTAGATCTTGTGTTCATGCATCGCACTATTCTTAATTGCTGTGTTTGTGCTGAACCCGGCTTATCTGATCACGACATGGTCACAGTTTCTTTTTCCTTGCATTGTAATCGCTCCAATAGCCCACCCAACTCTAAACAGGTCAAAAATTTTTCCCGTGCTAACGATACGTGCATCCAAGATTATCTTGAATGTGAATTGGTGAATTTTGATGGCGACGACGCTGCTGTTCTCTGGGATAAGTTTAAGAAACTATGCTTCCACTGCATTGAACGGTTTGTACCAAACAAAACAAAAAAAAAACCCCCAAAGTTCACACCATGGATCACAAGGCCAATAATACAAATGAAGCGTAAAGCCAAGCGCTATCGGAAAAAAGGTGCTCCCGCTAACATTCTCAGGAAAATTCGTAACTCCCTCTTCGAAGCTTATAAAAGTGCCAAGAATTTTTATTTTACTGTCAAGTTACAAAACTTCATCAAAGAGGACCCTAAAAAATTCTGGTATTTTATTAAGGACCGTAAAAGCTCTGTAAATCAAATCAAGTTTAACGGCACTATAATTGACAATCCCCAAACGATCGCGAAAAATTTCAACGACTATTTTCATAGCGTTTTTTCAACTGCTACCCTGCCTGTCTCAATTAGCATTGACGCTTCTGATTCACATCCTAACCTCCTTTCATTCGATGGTTTCCTAAATTTACTGCTGTGATTAAAAGTTAAATCAACCCCTGGACCAGACAACATACCCAATGCATTTCTCCGGCGATATGCCGAAATATTGGCCAAGTACATTGTTGTGATCTTCCGAGCCTCAATAAGTTCAGCAACTTTACCCATCGATTGGAAATCGGCACGTGTTCTGCCCTTTGTGAAAAAGGGGGACCCAGAGTGCAAACCAAACTACCGTCCAATTTCTATGACTTCCGCATGTTGCAAAATGCTAGACCATATAATTGCCACTCGTATAAACAGCTTCTTAGATGATAACCACATTTTATCTCCCTTTCAGCATGGATTTAGAAAACGGTTTTCCACAGTCACCCAGTTGGTCTCAGTTATTCATCACATTGCTTCTATTTTAGACAAAACTGGTCAGGTCGATGTACTGTTTTTAGATTTCAGTAAAGCCTTCGACCGTGTTCCCCATAACAAGCTCATCGAGAGATTGCAGACTATAGGGCTTCCAAACTACCTAGTATCCTGGGTGTCTGCTTACCTGAACGGCCGGAAACAGTATGTCGACGTCTGTGGACAGACATCACCTCATCTCCCAGTAGATTCCGGCGTACCGCAGGGTATTGTTCTAGGTCCGCTGCTGTTTATAATTTATTGCAATGATATTGTTAATGCTATTACTGATCCGGTTAAAATAAGACTTTTTGCAGACGACTGCATTATTTTCACAGATGTACACTCGCCAGATGACCAGGTCGCTCTCGACACTGCCCTTAACAATATTCTTTCGTGGTGTAACAAATGGGGCATGGTGCTCAATTTCGGTAAATCTGTTTGCCTTCGAATTTCTAACAAGAAAAATCCCCTTCAGTTTTTCTATTCCTCCAAAAGCCAACCCTTAAAAAAAGTCAGTCAATACAAATACCTAGGTATAACGATAACGAATAAGTTGTCCTGGAATGCACACATTGCCGATCTTTCGTCATCGGCTTTCCGTAAACTGTGTCTTTTATGGCACAAACTCAGAGACGCCCCGTCGCAAGTGAAACTATTAGCTTATAACACTTTAATGCGTCCAAAGCTTGAATACGCTTGTATTGTATGGGATCCGCATACTAAGTCTAACATGTATTCCCTCGAAAAGATTCAAAGACGAGCAGTGCGTTTTATTTACTCGAAGTATGGTCGTGGTACATCAGTTACTGAACTAATGCGAGATAACGAATTCCAGACGCTACAATCGCGGCGCCAGCTTCTCCGTCTAAAATTCTTGGACTCACTAATTAACAATAAACTTGGGCTAGACCCATCACATTACGTTACCCCAGTTTCGACCAGGCAAACTCGTCATTCTCATGTCCGATCTTTAACTCCGTATTTTGCGCGGACAGATTTATTTAAGTTTTCTTTTTTTCCGAGAACTGTAACAAAATGGAATAACTTGCCTTCTGATTTCCTCCAAACCTTCGATCTTGATGAACCCAATGTTTAATTCTGTGAATCTTGACCCCCCCCCCCTCCCTATATCGCTTGATTTTTTTGTTTTGATGTTTCTCTTCTGCTCGCTCTCCTCTTACACAGATGTATTTTAGTGAAGCTGTGTCACTCATGTACTAATCTTGTGGTTGTGTTTGTGCCCCTCCTGCTTGGGCCTTTCTGGCCTGCAGTATTTAACAAATAAAATAATAAATAAATAAATAAATAAATAAATATAAGAGTGGGCCTAATACCGACCCCTGAGGGGCCCCACTAGAAACTTTGTGCAAGGAAAATATAGTGCCATTTACGGTGAGGTAACATGATCTACTAGGCAGATAACTATGCAAAATATTCACAACAGATGAGTCAACATCAAAGTTTGCAAGCTTAACCAAAAACAGTGAGCGGCTGACTACGTCAATAGCCTCGCTCAGGTCACAGTAAACTACGTCACACTGTCCTCTCTGGGAGATAGGTAGGCCAATTTGCGTCATGAAACTAGCAAGATTGGTGGTAGCTGAGTGGCCAAGAATAAACCTATGTAGATTAGAAATCAATAACTTCTCGCTAACATACAGTATGCTGTGAAAAACCAAATCAAACTCTTCAATGTGGTACACAGTAGAAAATTAGAAACATCAGTTTTGCAGACCGACTAAAATATTGAAAAAAAAAACACTTTTCCACGTGCTAGGAATCGTGGAAGCATTCAGACAGTAATAAATATTGTGGTGAGTAGAGGGGCAAATATACTACCATAAGCATTTAGTATTGTGGAGGGTATGCCATTTGGGACACATAATAAGGATGTTTTGAAGCACCTGAGTCATAAGCAGGTCAGATTTTCACCCAGCGACAGACCACTAGATTGGCTAGTTGCCTTGTGCTGTGTTCGTATCTGAGTGGCGAAATTTCAGGCATTACAAACGGATGAAAATGCGTAGCAAAACAGTCGGCGATGGCATGCACTTTGATAGCGTCCGAGTCCAGAAGACTGAAAGACTCCCAACGTTCGCTAGACCATTTGCCTACCTACTTCCGCAGCTCTGCTGGCTTTTCAGAAAGACATTATTATTATTATTATTATTATTATTATTATTATTATTATTATTATTATTATTATTATTATTATTATTATTATTATTATTAATATTATTATTATTATTATTATTATTATTATTATTTAATTAATATTATTATTACTATTATTATTAATAATATTATTGAGCTTTGCAGAGCGTACGTCACAGCAGCTCCCATTCATTCAGTTGTGCAATATAAGTATTTGTGGATCACCATATGAAATCACATCACGTGGCGGGCGCACATTTCGTCAATCTGCCCTCTTGCTTTTCGGAAACTGTTATTCGAAGAGGAAGCTCGCAAAGGCTACGGTGAATATTAAACTTCAAGCGTATAATGCGATTATCAAGCATAAATTGAAGTATTCATTTGTGGTATGACAACGGTACGCGAAAATGCATATGCAAAGCTTAGATGTGCTATACAAAAGTAAGCCAAGAGATTTATATTTAATAAATACAACAGACCAGCTCCCCAAACTCAACTCACGAGAGCTTAAAATTTATACCACCACAAGCTATCCAGACAAAAATCTGTCGACTTCAGTTTTAGCGTAAGCTAAGTATGTCTGCACCTTCTTATTTGACAGCCACTGCTGGCAGAACTACGCCCAATACTCACAAACATACCCTTCACTAATGTTTTGCCAGAACAGAAGCATTCAAAGAGAGTTTTTTCTCCGCAGTGGTTCGTATAGGAATATTCTGCCCAAATTAGATTAGACGATTTTCAGAAGCAGTTGAAGATCAGTCACGTTGGATATTGAATCGCTGAGACTGTTATATAACCTATTGTGCGAGTGTCGTATTGATTCCGTCTCTTCTTTCTTTGTTTAAAAATGACTCTATAGCAAAAAAGATGTATTGCATGCAGTGCTGGTAGTGCATTTGATTGATTGATTGATATGAGGGGTTTAACGTCCCAAAACCACCATATGATTATGAGAGACGCCGTAGTGGAGGGCTCCGGAAATTTCGACCATCTGTGGTTCTTTAACGTGCACCCAAATCTGAGCACACGGGCCTACAACATTTCCGCCTCCATCGGAAATGCAGCCGCCGCAGTCGGGATTCGATCCCGCGACCTGCAGGTCAGCAGCCGAATACCTTAGCCCCTAGACCACCGCGGCGGGGCAGTGCTGGTAGTGCAATCAGGTATTTCTGTGCTGTTATCCTTCATTTTATAAGCGCACTCCTGCCTGGGCCATGTTGGCCCACTGTATCGTGAAATAAACAAAGTACAAGAAATGCTCGTTCATGCATGCATCTAATGTCATCGAAGAAACTCGAATGTCAGGCGAATGCCACTACAGCACTCGCTTGATGTGATATTGATGCTTCGATTCGCGTGAGAAACATGAGTGGAAGGCGAAAACCATTTTTTTTTTATTTTGGGTCAATTGCATTGATACGTATGGGTGGACGAATAGTGAAATTTAGAACCGAAATGAACACGAATAGAATAGCGGTCATACTGAATTGAATATCAATACGAATCAAACATTATTCAAATAGTTTTAGAACTGCAAGGCAGCTGTTTCATTGAGAGGACTAAAATTTCAAATCGCAATATTTCAGAGAAATATTAACAAACTTTAGTAAAGTAACATTGCCTTCAAATTTATCCGAAGAAAAATACCACAATTATGAAACTGATGTAATCTCAGACACAGTAACTACTATAGAGCCTTTATAGTACTTTATAACTTGAGGATAAATACAACAGGTGCTTTGGTATATGAAGTGGTACCTAGCGCTTTCCAATAAATACTAAGGCCAAGACGTTAAATATTATTTCATGAATGAACATCGTCAATATCGCAATAATGATGTTAGTTCGAGGACACAATCTCTTTGGAGACATTGAAGTGTAAAGTAAGGACTCCTTCATCACGTTACTAGTGAAGTTTTGATAGACCCTTAAAAGTTTCAACTGTGTGAATTGCGGCAGTGCGCTGTTTGAGAGAAAAAAAAAACGATTCTTTGCTCTTCTGAAGCGTCGTCTCTTTGGGGTTTTCGCGTCGGGTACTTGAAAAATGTACAATATTTCAAACAATACTCTATTTGTTATTTCAAATTTTCAAATGTTCGCACACCCCCAATCGATAAAACATTGTTTAAACAGCCTATTTTTCAAGGTTCAATACAGAAAAAAATGTATTCAAATACCATCGCTCTCATAGTCGAGACCTTAATTTCCACGCGTACTCCAGCGTATTACATAGCGTAAATCCAGCTTGGTGCGTCTGTTTGCATATTACTCCAAAACTCACTGCATGTTGGGTACACACTATACATGTGTTTGATAGTCCTTAGCGTGTTTTTTATTATTCATGAAAACTTTGTTTTTAACTCACAGATTCACTCTTAAGCCACTCAAATATAGATGCATGCAGGTATAAAACGGCAACTCGGCTTTCTCTGGCAGGGATGTGCTGCAGATGCTGCCACGGAGGCAACAAAGTTTGTGTATTGAGCTCAGTTTTATATGGCTTTTTTATGTGCTAGGTATATTTTTCGTGCCACTCGGGAAATGGCGCATAACCCTTCTCTTCCTGCTGTGCATCTTGGGCCGCTTATAAATGGTGCTTGACTGGAGCGAGTGCTCTACCTGACAAGACAATGCCGTTAGCATGAAGCGTGGGGATAGATGGAGTCCCGCAGCGTCCGCCTCGACTTCCTGCGCGTGCGATATGCAGGGCGGCACTTTCTTGCACAGTGCCTTAGTCGGGTACTTGTGCTCGCTGCGCCATCGCCCGATCACGACGCACGCGATGGGCCAACGTTGCTGCAAGGCAGCGTGGCAGGATTACGCACAGACGCCACTTGAATGCGAAACTTGCGGTAGCCGCACTAAGCAGCTATCGGGTAATCTTGCGATACGCTAGACAGAGCAACACGGCACCACCACCTGCCAGGAGTGACAGCGGCAGATGCTCGCTGATGACGTTGCGGCTCTTCGGCAGTTGCTTCTAGGTGAGCCTGGATGGGGAAATAGACAAAAGGACCATCATAAATCACCTCGCCATCGCTTACTTGTCACATTTTCTGAAGTGGAGATATAATGGGAAGATAGTATCCATAACAATACACGTGAAATTTTCGCTCCGTTGAAAGGGTTTCTGTACAGACAGGTAGGCAAAGAACTTTATTAATTTCCAGAGACGGTGTTCAACCCCCCTTATTGGGCAACACCGGTGGACCACTCCCACGACGGGACGGGGAGGTTAAACTCCACGGCTATGTCGTGGGCCCTCTGGATGGCCCTAAGCTGGTCTCCTTGGTCGTGGCTTGTGAGGAGACAGTTCCAGTCCGCCTCCGTAGAGGGAGACTCACTGCTCTCGCGCAAAGCAGGGCATTGCCACAGCATGTGTTGGAGAGTACATTTGGGATGACCAAAGCGCGGGCATCCCGATCTATGCCATCTATGTATTTAGAGCAAGTTAAAGGCGATGTATACGCCTCCGTCTGTAAGAGTCGAAGAGTTATGGACTGAGGTCTAGTTAAGTGTGGGTGCGGGAGTGGGTATTTCCGCCGCTCCAACTGGTAGTGTTTTCAAATTTCATTAAAAGTTAGCAACGGGTCTCTGAAGAAACAAGTGACGTCCTCAGCCTTCGAGAGGTTCTCCCCGGCGTGGAATCTGAGACCTCGCGCCCGGGAGTGAGCCAACTCGTTGGTATTAAGGATGGTTCCGTGTACGTGTCGGCCAACGTGTGCCGGGAACCAGATTATGTGTTTTTTGCCTGACCAATTGGCAGCAGAGAGAACGCGCGCGGCTTGCCGACAAACTGAGCCCGTCATGAAGGCCCATGCAGCTGCGCGCGAATCCGTGTATATGGCGGTGCGATCGGTGGCAGTGAGAGCTAGTGCCACAGCGACCTGCTCGGCGCGATCAGCGCTTGAATTTAATAAAGTCATAGACGACAAGTGTTCGCCTTTGAGTGTTGTAACCACTGAGACAAAGTGGTCCGTCTAGCCGTACTGCGCTGCGTCTACGAAGGCCACGTTATCCTCCATAGCGGCTGCGGTACTGAGTAGGGCTCGCGCCCGTACCTGTACAACCAGCTGAGAATTCATTGTGAAAGTGTGGGTTTTAGCCCTGCCTTTTGAAAGAATGCAATCAGGTAAAAAAGTATTGCACAAAAGAGTGATAACCGACCACACGAAAGTGCGATCTTTAAGCCATTCAGAGAATATGCGCGTGTTTTCTTCGTTCATCTCCCTATTTACAAAAGAAACGGGTTATCTGTACAACTATTTTTTTTCTGTGTGTGCCTGTTCTAATTTTTTAAGGTCTTAAAATGAACTAAGAATACAGAACATAAAAAAAAAACTAGGAATTCTATGAAATATCTCTAACAAGCATAAAAATGCTTGGAGAGTTCGTAAAAATAAATCTTTTTGAAAACAGTGCAGAAGACGGGCACGAAGAAGGAACGCAATGCACGCCTCTTTTCATTCCTTCTTTGTGTCGCGCCTGCTGCGGAGTATGCTAGAATAAGGCACTTGTATTGTCTGTGGGGTTATGAGAGCAACAGGGTGTTCGGTCATGTTTTAAATGCGGATTCATTTTTTTTAGTCGGGGCATGTCAAGCGTCTGTCGGTGCCCGCGCCCCAGGAGGTGTTATCTCTCCGCTCTCACTCCCTCTCCCATAGCAACAGCTACAGGGGCGTGCGCTTATCCTCGCCCCTACTGACCGGAGCAGGTGGTGCGAGTGGAGTAGATGTGAGTGGATGGATGGATGGATGGACATGGCTGTACCATTTAGATCAGGCGGTGGCTAGCGCCACTAAGCCGTAATACTTAATGAACCGAAAACTAGATTTGTTTTTTTTCCTTTAAATAGTGAGATTGATGATTCCTACTTTGCAGTGAAGGTTCTAATTTTCACTCGTGCCTTGACTTTAGCCACCAATCAGATAACCTTCTTCTAGTTATTTCTACCCGCTTAAAGTCTATTTTGCCCTCCCTGTTCCTAAACCCCAGTGCTTTGAAAAACTCTGCGCCATCATCCTGAAATATAGGATGAAGTCCTTTACAGAACATTATCAAATGTTCGGCAGTTTCTTCTTCCTCTCCACACGCACTGCATCCCGTGTCTACCCAACACCACCTAGACTATTGTGAATAGTCTAGGTGGTGTTGGTCTACCCCTTCGTATTGGGCCCGATATGTCTTGGTTCGCAATACTCCCGTCCTGGCCTCAAACAGTAGAGAACTACCCCGAGTATTATCATAGATCCTTTTTTTGGTAATTTCCTGCCTAAAAGTTCGATAGGTCTCTAGTGCGGACTTCTTAATCATGCCAATTCTCCACATATCGGTCTCAGCTTCCTTTACCTTCTTCTTAACCGATAATTCTTTTTGGTTTGGCCACCTGCTGTTTTCTAAGTATTTACCAGTCGATTTTCTGGTTCGCTTCCTCCATTTTAATGAAGTAAGTGGAGAGGAGAAGCGCTCTCTGGCGTGTGAAGGCGCTGGCATCGCGGGAGCTCGGCGGAGCTCCCGTGTTTGTGGAGAGAGTGTAAGAGAAAGTAGGTCTGGTACTTCGCCACTGCTTCGCTCGCCATTTGCTCTTTCCTCCCTACGCCCTACTCTCTTATCCCCCAGCTCATATGTATATATAAATGGAGTAAAGCGCGTGCCTCATTTTCGACTGTTCGCTGGCTGATGACTGTGTAAATTAATGGTTACGGTACACATCCTCATCTAGTCAGTAATTTACTCTCTTATAATTACTACGCTGTGTACTGTCAGCGCAAGAAATGCATTCACAGTTTGTGCCGATTTTATTCGGGGAGGTGGGGGCAATTTCGTTCTCTATCGTGACGTACGCTATTGTTCCGTAGTAATTACAACACTGCTTATGAATTATACTAAATATAAAGAAACTGGAGCATAACCGGCCTTAGCTGTGACACCGTATACGCCTCTCGCGAAAAGTGTCCCGTCTGAGTAAGAATCTGACGCGGTCACTTGAGCATCACTTAAGACGACCCGAAACCAACATCTCCTTCTTTTTCTCCTCAGTCGATGTACTGGATCTCCCCTTCCCCTCTCCGAAAGATTTCTGCAGCTATCGGAGTATTCACACGCGGCTGAAATCATCGGTGGATACGCGGACGTTATAGATTAGTAAATGGGCGCTACCCCTCTGGACCCACTCACCGACTAGAGCTGGGGTGCTAATCCCTGAAGTTGTTGTCATCTGATTGGTAGTCCACGCTTCTACACCAAGCATTTCTCCCCCGGTTGAGTACCCATTAACACAAAGTTATGTTATGACATCATCACGGGACGTCATACATTTTAGCTATTCGTGACGTGATGATGTTATATTTTGACGTCATCACGTGATGACCAGTTTTTGTGTTACTCATGGCCAGGTCGCTGCCGCGGATAGTCAATTCTCGCATCAAATGCTGAGACATCTAAGGTTTTAACCTTAAAAAAAGCCAGGCCTGTGCGGAATGCCCAGCACTCTCACAGCGAAAGCTAGAAGAGCGGCCTCTTAGAGCCTTTCCTTGACACACTTTCAGTAACTGTTCCAGGCAGACTTGCTGAGTACCCACTACGCCACGAATATTCATAATTTTTGTCTAGTAGGCTAGCATTCACTCGGCTATCTTTATCCTTCTTCGAAGAAGAGTGGCATCCGCTACACACTTACTAGGAGTTGTGCAATATATTTATGCAGTGACTGACGATGATGAAGAATTATTCCTGAAGTGCGCTTGCGCGACAGGTAATAGGTGAACAAGAAATTGTTTCTTATTGGGTTGGATAATTGGACGACCCACTTTTTATGGAATTCGCATTTTATGACGCTTATTTGTTCCTTTGATGCTCGAAAACGCTTTATTACTCATAATATAGCGATTACTTTCCCGACATGAAGCCTGCCTAAGGGCAGTTTTGAAATTATATTCAAGTACCGACGTAGCTCAGTGGTAGAATACTGAGCTTGCGCGTAGCGGACCCGGGTTTTGAAACGCATTGTGTTCTTGTTTTTATTCACTAACTTTTTTCTTATTTCTTGCTATATTGGTTACGGACAACGGCGGTGGTGGCGGACAACTACGGCGCCGCACTTGACCTTTGTTCTGATCTTATAGCAGCTTTCGCTGTATTATGTTTTCTTGTTAGAGTTTTGTCATTGGTTCACACCGCTTACGTTGTGCTGTTTAATTTTAGGATTGAGGTGACTGCGCACAAGCATGAAATAAACTTTATGCAAATATATTCTCTTTTTTGCGGTAAAAAATGCCTATTCCCGAATTACCTTCCTGTTTAAGCATTTATGTATGTACATATACTGATATCACGGGAGCTCAAGCGTTGTTATTTGCGTTCAATCTTCATCGTTTCAACGAATATGACGGGATCCCCTGGAAGTAGATCACAATATGCACGCGGCGCATGTCGCGTCGTTTAGAAGTCTCGGGAAGAATGACGAAGACGGATAACACCCCTTGTTTTGAAAAGTGGGCCAAGGTCGAGTATACTCGTCAATTATGTGTTCGATATAATTCGGATGTGATGGCATCCACCAGAAGAGAACCACACTATATACGCGGCGCATGTCGCGTCGTTTAGTAGCTCTCAGGAAGAATGACGAAGATGGATAACCCTCTCTTTTTCGAAAAGTGGGCACTGTTCGAGTACCCGACGATTCTCGAACAGCATGGGGCAGAGCAGAAACCAACTCTAATGTGTGAAGAAATGCAATAGCTCTCACATTGTCTACGTCTCTTTCTTTTGTCTCTGTTCTTGGCGCTAAGATTTCGAATAAATTTAATTTATTTCGTAAACCATCCTTTAATTGCCACCTGTATTCGCACCCAAAAGTGCAAGAAGAGACACTGCTCTCCAGAAAGTCCCATAACAAAGAATGTTGCACCCCCGTCGATGAATGGGGGATCTGAGTATAGGACGCACCTGCTGTGTCAGGGCTCGAGAGTGCGAAACTTTATTAATTTGTCTAAAATATGACCCCGGGTCCGCAAGTAAAGTTCGTTCAACGGCAATATAGCCGAATTCAGTTACAATCATGGTCAAGTGCTACTAACATTTTGTTGTTATAACCTATAATTGCTTTAAACAGTTTGCACGAAAAAAAGCTATTAAGGTAGATGACAGGCTGTTGTTAGAAAACTATAATATCGCACTAGATATGCCAACAGGCGTCGCTGATAAAGATAGCAATGCAGCCAATTTTTCGTACATGCTTGGAAATTTCGACACTTTCACGGGTTGGCCCCAAGTCACAAAGAGCCATTGTATGATGACGTCTAATGTTGCGAAACTTTTCAAATCTAAATTTTTTTTACTCAGACTGTTGGCCCAAAAATGTATTAAACGAAGCCACTGGCGTTCCCCCACTGTAGCAAATTTCATAAGTCAGCTTTGCCGCAACGCCACACCGCCATGCAATATTGCATGCTGCAAATCCAAAGCAGTGCGGGGGGAGGGGGGTGCTATTTGCGGGGGTTCAGCAGCTTGAATTTCTTGAAGGATATCGCATTCTATTACCTTTCTACACAGACACCAAACAGCCAGAATTCGTTGTTTTAACCGGTAAATAAATATGAAGGCACTGCTGTAAGCCAGTTATTTCACATAGAAAACATACGAAAGTTGAAGGTGCAGCAACTTCTCATTGTTAAAACAAATATATTGCTAAAACAGTAGCATTCTAATTGGTTTCCACTGTATTATTTGTTCAGAAGTCTGTTTGCCTGAAAAAAGACTCGTTATTTTTAAATATTCATTAAACTGACGTTCGTATATGTGAGAGTTCACTCTAGTTACCGTAACCTGCATAAAGTAAAAAAAATCTCCATTACCATTCAACATCCAATCAAGACTGGCGTTACTTCGTCTATTTCGCAAGTAACGGCATCATAGGAATAATAGTGCAACACCGCGAAAAATTTGACAGCATCGTTATATTCGATGGTCCGATTTCCTTCCTGTTATAGCATTTTCCACTTACCCCACTGTTACAATGAGGCATAGTGGAAACGTAAGGACATTATATCGTGAAGTTTTAACAGTCTGTCGACTTTGCTTGCATCCTATGTTACCGTATTCTGATCGAGGATGTGCTTCTTCACAGATTTACGCGCTAACTATGCGTGAGACCAAGGCTGAGATTTCTTATCTTGCATGGTGCACCTCCTACGTTCGCGGAGCTACCCCGCCACGGTGGTCTAGTGGCTAAGGTACTCGGCTGCTGACCCGCAGGTCGCGGGATCAAATCCCGGCTGTGGTGGCTGCATTTCCAATGGAGGCGGAAATGTTGTAGGCCCATGTGTTCATATTTGGGTGCATGTTAAAGAACACCAGGTGGTCGAAATTTCGGGACCCTCCACTACGGCGTCTATCGTAATCATATGGTGGTTTTGGGACGTTAAACCCCACAAATGAAATCGTTACGTTCGTGGAGCTAAAAGTTACTTCTTTTAGGGGCGAAGCTTCTTGAGGTGTGGATCGCTCCCTTCTTTGCAGTAGTAGTATATGTAGCCACATCTAGTGTATGAATTACTGAAAGATGGTGCTGTTTGTATATGTCCTCGAAAATAATATCACTGGATCACGTTAGAGGTTTTCGTTTAGTTGCCAATATCGTTTAATTGGTGACTGGACAGAGACAGACAGACAGACAGACAGACAGACAGACAGACAGACAGACAGACAGACAGACAGACAGACAGACAGACAGACTGATGGATGGACGTACAGACAGACAGACAGACAGACAGACAGACAGACAGACAGACAGACAGACAGACAGACAGACAGACAGACAGACAGACAAACTGATGGACGGATGGACAGATGCTTCGCTGCACTCATTATCTTTCTCTCCATAGACATGTTACATTTTTCGTTTTGTATGAAGAATGAAATGGTCTCCGTTAGATTTAAGGATTTTTGAAGCAAGCTTCCGAACATTCGCCCTTAAAGTCATCTTTCTTTTTTTTTCGTACTAGCTGCATAAGGCTCCCAGTGCATGCTTCATTCAACAGGTGGCTGAAAACTGACACTATGAAAATGTTCGACCTCGTGTTTTCTTTACCCACCCACCAGTATACGCTCAAACCGACATATGAAGCACGGCTAGATGTCAATCCTCTTTCAATTTGTCTATAGAACCCGAAGGAAGCCTTCTTTTTCCTGTCTCATATTTCCAGCGTAATGGGCAAAGGATGTCTTGAAAAGAGTGCCTTTGTTTCAACGTCAAGTCCCCGCTCACGCTTATTCAGCCTCTAGACGTTTGCATAAATACCATGCTCATGCATGCATGCATACGCGAGAAGCTGCAGCTTTTTATGCTCGTGACTCAAGTACAGCGGATCTCGGGGTGTGACAGACGCATATTCCGACCACGGCGCAGTAAAACACAGCTCCCGAATGTCCTACGCGAACCCGATGTTTTTCTTTCCCACGCTCTCTTTCTCCCCCGAATTTTTCGCGTCGTATTCGTATTTTCCTGTCTATTTATCTAGGGAACATCCTCCGTTTTTTCTTCGATGGAAGGCTTTCTATTGAAGCGAGATTCCCTTCATGCATTTTTTACGAAAGAAGAACCCGTTTTTCAAGAACCTGGCTCATTTTGTCGAAGTAGCACGAAAAAAAAAATATGTTTACAAATTTTTATTTTTCAAATTTTCGCTTCAGCATCATCGAAACTTAACTTTGACGGCGTATTTGTAAATACTAGTTTCATCGATGGTGTCCGCTCTTCGCGGACACTAATGGTAGTTGCCCGAAGATTTCAAATCAATGTAACGGGAATGCTCTGCGACTTCTGCTCAGTACTCAGCGATTTTCTGCACAACTTTAGAGCAAACCTCCTGAAGTATAAAATTTCCTAACGCAAACTGCTCGAGGTGTTATCTTCATTAAGTCAGGTAGATCAATTGTTATCTTAATAAAGGTGGTCGCAGAGCAAAATGACACACATGATGAGTGTTTACATATATGAACGAGTCAAAAGAAGGAAACTTAGAAGCTGGACTACTTTTTGCTGAACTAGTTGGTTCACCATAGTGAGAAAATTTTTCAGACTCCCAAAACACCACAAGAAGAATGTGGAAACACAAAGAGCGTCCCCTACGTGTCCTCCCCCTTAGAGACAGTTACGGGGCTCACTTTTCTCTTCTTTTCATTTATAATCACTCCGCCTTCCCCGAACGTTTTTCTTGTGGTGTATTAGGCGTCTGAAATTTTCTTACATTATTAAAAGAAGGTCTTGATGTTGCATCATCCTTGAAGTATCCACGGCCCTAACACGTCATTTTTGGAACAGTTGATGCACTTCTGCACCATTACTGCCCAACTACAGAAACAATAACTGCATTGACTGTTTCTTCTGTTTGTTCGTTGGTCTCCACTTTGACAAGGGCTTGTAACTGGTGCAATCCAATCCTGCATTGTCATTCTGCAGTTCCACTCGTACGTAAGTGACGATAGGGCCGCTTGTAGCACACAGGGCGAAACAGAGGCGCAACTTCATCAATTACTCACTGTATGATAGTTTAGGACAAACATGGTGCATATATGTCGCGTTTGGAAGATGTGCTACTTGGCATTTTTTCACGCTAATTATTGTGCTTCCAATACATCATTTTCACTGGTATTGCGCACCACGACAGAACACACACAAAGGAGAGATGCACACACACACAGCGCAATGCCTTAGCAAAGTTCATTTCCAATACAGATGCCATGTATTTCGGAGAATTTCACCTTCTAAACTTTTAAGCATGGTATGGTCAATGGTTTCACCCTAATACTGATGCTCTCTTTGATTATTTCTATCCAATTGTCCCTTTCTTCCCGTGCAGGGTAGCGAACAGATGCATGCCTCGTCAACTTCCCTCCCTTTCTTTCCCCTCGTCCTATGCATTGGTCCTATCACCGATACCGCTACCATGTCCAAAATGTTTCTGAACAATACAATCGGGCTTATTGACAAGATTTTAAAGCTACAAAGATCACTAAACAAGCAAAGCAATGAACGGTAAAGGTAGATACAAATGATCTCGCTATTTGCTCATAGTGTCCATGTCAACATTATCCTGCGCCCAGAAAGTTGAGAAATCTGAAACTGCGAAGTCTCACTCAGAGTGAAGCCTAGCAGGCAATCTCGAAGACGAACTCCATAGCCTTTTTCCAAAACTGGTTAAGAGTAAAAAAGAAAAAAAAGAAAGAAAGAAGGAAAAAGCAATGAAATAAACAAAGAAAGAACAACAGAAAAAAAGAAACATTTAAAATCGGTAAAACGGGAATATAAGGGCGAGTGAAGTGTAAAAAAACAAAAAATAAAAAAACAGGCACCAGCCATTTCAAGACGGTGAAGGGTCCTGGCCCCTCAGGTGGTGAAATACTATCCGGCTTCTCCTACATCACGGCCAGCTGTCTTTCTTCCGCCGTAAAAGCAAAGGGACCCGATTACACCCAGAGTGTAACGGAGTGGATCATGGGGGCACGAAAAGAACAGGTCAAACATAATGGAGTGCGGCTGCATAGATAAAAGGACGCGGCACGAAAGAAAACACTGAAACACGAGAAGACAGAGCCCGCGACGGGGTTTCTAGAATAGAAGTTAGAAAAGCGAGAAGAAGACAACGATGGAATACGCGCGGGGGAATGATAGGATGGAAGCGGGCATCGGGAGCGAGGTGACGCCACGAGAGACGAAATAGCGGAGGCAAAAGAAAGGTTGGTGAAAGGTTTTCACGACGTGGTGTTGCGGGAGAGGTCAAACCCCACGACGACTGTCCTTCTGTCATGGCCCACTCTGTTTGAAATGGAAGGACGCGCTCGTGATTTCTTCATTCTATCTGCGTGATTCGTGTTCCCACAGCGTTAAGAAAAGTGCTCCAGATGGTGACCTTGGTCAAAAAATTACCTTCTTTTTTATCAGTAAATTTCTCTTTGCTGAGTGCATAATGCGAGTCCAGTATTTGGCTTTCCTTGCGGGGCCATAGGTCGTCAAGAGTGAAAAAGAGTGCGTCAGAATGTTTCTATTGGCTTGCTTCACTCAAGGGCCGCGAGAAAAAGAAAGAAACGCCAGGTTTTCGCAGAAAGCGGAGCACGGACGCAGCGAAAGCTGGAAAAGTAACATTTCTTCGACCAGTTGTAAACTCTCTTGGGGCTACTTATACAAGTACACTTGCAAGGTACTAACTATGCCAAAAATGATAATTTCTGTGAAGTTGTGAAGCATCTACTTCGTCATTGTTTGTCATTAATTGGAGAAAAAGGGTAAACGCTGCGCATTTGCAAGGCATTATGGTCACTCTGTTGATAAGACAGATGATGACGGTGAAAAATTTTGGCTAAGTTATTTGGTGGACGCATTGAACGACCTATTCATTACTCAATTCATACTGCGTTATGCCTGGTTGTTATTTACTGTAATGCACACGCTAACGTGGTTCTTTCCCATCATAAAGCTTGTATATAGGGTCTTCTGGCAACAAATTTTCGAATACCGGTGAGACAGTGTGGTACAAAACTGAACTGCCATGGAGAGGACACAGCTGCGAAGCCATTCCGATCTACTTTTTTTCTTATTAACGCGACGGCGTTAAAGAGCTCGTTTCGCAGAAATTCTGGTGTCTACGTCGGTGGTTGTGAGCGAAAAATCATCATCTAATGCGTGACGGAAAAGTCGAGAACGATGCAATGAAATAAATGATAAAAATAATCGTGCGTTTGAGCGGCGAATAAACCGAGGTCTTTTGGGGCCGAGGGGGGATTGAACGTGGGGCGTTTACATAGCAAGAGTATGTTCTACTGCACGGCCATGCGTATGTGGGTGAATGCAGTGACAACTACTCGGCTTGAAAATGTAGTGAAACTTATTTTAATGCTTAACAACCATACACGTGCTGTATACATGGTTCACAATAAATGAAATATAGCAGTAGTAATGCGTGGTACGAGAGCCCATTACCAAAAGGCGTAGAATATGTGATTATTACAATGGCTTCGTGGTTTAAAGCTGGTCAACCACTAGAAAAGGCACACACGCTACTGCTCCTAATCTCCAAAGGCCACGTAGTGGGTGCATAGCAAGTTTGAAAAGGTTTCATGCACTACGTGTTTGACGTACGCACTAGGAACAGGATATCCCCTATCGCATTCAACTCCTATAAGCGGAGCTTTAGGGTCCCTTGTTTTTTTGTTTTGTTTATTTCAAGCGAGATCTATTACGGACACTGGTGGTGGCGTAAGCGGCGCGCAACTATGGCGCCCAAAACGGCCCTTGTTTCGCCCTCATAACAGAATTCGCTGTAAAAAGTGGTCGTGCAGAAAACACATTTCGGAGAGATTTGATGACGGTAGCGACTCCATACATCTGCTGTTTTTCTTAGAGAAATCAAGATCCGCGGGGAGCTTTGTACCCCGTTTCGCTCATTCAAGCAAACTTATAAGTCAGGTTTTATAATTCTCTAGGCCTATCATGCGATTGTTAGCTAGAGGCGCATTTGAATGGAAAGTTGAACTAGTTGGAAGACTTGCATGGTTGTCAGCGCGCAAAGATCAAAAGAACCAAAAATCACAGGTAGCGCTTATTCTGCAGTTTTTGCTGCTACTTATTTGTCTTTCAGCACTGTATCAATAATATTAGAAGTGCATTAGAATGCTTGTTCTGCAAAACTTATGTTTTGTATAAAGCGTTACTTCATTGGAACGGCATGCTGATAAACATCTCAGTTGTCTTTTTTGCAGAAATGATCTAATATTATTATTTAAGCATGTTTGATAGTCAAATGAGAAGGTGTAAATATTATTTTCCTTCTTAGAATTCACTTGCTACGCTTACAAGCGATTCGAAATTCCTAACAGCATCGGTGTGACAACGAAATCAGAGAGAAAGAACGATCCCCAGAAAATGGTTCCTGCGTAGGGTCATCACAGTTCAGCTGCACATAAATTATAGCAACTAACATCCACATTCAATTACGGCTTCTATAAGGAGCTTCCTTTCTATCTGCATTTTCTTTCTTGATGAAATTACTATAATGGCTGTATGGGCATGTTTTAATTTCGTATTTTACCAATTATTGTGAGGAAGCAATAAAACTTAACTTTTTTTAATACTGGATAAGCTGGACGTGTATGCTCAACGAAATAACTCTAAGCAAGGCTAAATAGTTTGCTTCGCCTTTTTTCTTATCTCCCCTTCAAAAACATTCGCCGACAAAAGAATGCTGTTGCCGGTAACGCTGTGGCTATTTCAGTGAACTCTCACTTAAGTTAAATTCAAGGGACCCTAGAAAATAGATCACTTCACCGAAAGTTGAATAGACCTAACATATACTGGTAGATCTAACATCACTGCGCACAGTAAATAATGAATGACAGGTGTGAAACTCGATTTATATTCAAAAGAAGTCTCTAGTTCTTGTTTGCAGTGACGCCCTTATAGCGCAAGGAGAGACAAAGCTGTCCACAGAGGTGCGATTATGTATTACTGGCCTTTGGCTGCTGTCACGACGCTGTATGATTTCGAACTTGTCCGATAAGAAAAACCGCTTCCGGTTCAACAAGTCGGTTTGTTGACCTTATTGGAACTTTTCTAATAACATATTTTGGCTGCGAAATAGCACATGCACAGAGCAAAGAAACACTCAACGAACGAAAGGATGCGCAGTTGGAAGTGCTACCTGCTTCCATTTCGTCGAACCCATACGAAAGTGTACACATGGCGCATGAAGTGCGCTGTTTTCGTCCGAAGTGAAGACAGCAAAAAATAAACTGACCTACACGTGGCTAGATATCGTGTCCCGCTTTGCAGCGCCGCTTTGCCTATGCAGCGCTACATAATGTTGCACTATATACCGACAATGGATTGACGATTTGGGTGACCTAATAGTGGGATTGGGGGGGGGGGGGAGATATCCAGGTGCTTAGATAGGGGAGTACGCTACAGAACCCCATGTGATCGAAAATCCCTGAGCCTTCTGCAACAGCATGCCCCATGCACATTTATGCCGTGGTTTTGTGGCGTAAATCTTTACCAGCTATTTTTATTGTGGTAATATTTCTTTCTTTCATAATGATTTTTATTGCAAGAAAAACTCTATACACGAAAAGCAGAACGGCACAGAGATACGGAGCACCTACTTTTACCGAGGGCCAATAATCATTGTTTATCTACTGTGTCTTGCAACAATTTCCCTTTACTTTAATGAATTCATATTACACTGCAACGCAAGCGCCATGTTATTCCCTGTGGTGTAGAACTTTTTCGTTCTGCTTCCGCACACCTCTTGTTCCACCTCCTATTTCCGATGGAGGCGGAAATGTTTTAGGCCCGTGTGCTCAGATTTGGGTGCACGTTAAAGAACCCCAGGTGGTCGAAATTTCCCGAGCCCTCCACTGCGGCGTCTCTCATAATCATATGGTGGTTATGGGACGTTAAACCCCACATATCAATCAATCATTAGTTCCACCTCCTAACGATGATGGATGGTACGCCCGAAGAGAAGACCGGCATGAGCAAAGTAACAGATAATATAGCGATGCATCCATTGCAAAGTCCTCGAAGATTAAAACGGGGGCGTGTGTGTACAAAATTTTTAAATTTTAGCAAACAATTTGAGTTGCACACAGCACCATCCAACGCAGCTGCGTTTTCGATGGAGACGAAACTGGTGTAAGACCATGTGCTAAGATTTAGGCGCATGTTAAAAAACCTAGGGGGTCAAAATTTCCAAAGCCCCCCCCCCCCCCCCCCCCCTTCAACGTCTCTCGTAGTCATATGGTGGTTTCGGGACGATAAAACCCCACATATCAATAATCGAACAGCGCCATCATACACAAGAACGCATGTAGAACATTCGGTGCAACATGACGTGCCGGTGTACATATACGCTATCCATTCTGCAGCTTGCCCTCTGCTTGCCTTGCATACTGTACATGCTCCTATTTGCAGACTGCGATAATATGCGGTACTTGCCGTGTCTTACTATAGGCAGGTGTACCTTGGCTTAGACTAACGCTATTCCTTTCTGTGTGCTGTCATAACTTGCATAAGCTGACTCACTGATCTGCTTCTATATATTTCTCGCTTTGCATGGATGAATAAGTGACCGAACTATTTTTCAAAGTCTGGGGGTTTTCTTCAGCCGAGGCAGGGGGATGAGGGCATCAGCCTTTGTCTCTTCCAGCTCTCCGTCGATGATGATGGCAGTGCCTCTGGTGAGGGCTCAAAGTCCTTAGACCCAACGGGCTTGTTAGGCTGTACAACATTATTATCTCGACTCTCCATTTTTATTGCAAATATCATTCATTGGCGAGATTTTTCAGGTTTGATATATCTGTTTATATTTAAACTCAACCTGTTTCCAACCAAATTTCTAAAGGGAGGAAAAAATAAACATTACGGAAAAGCAAGTGACCAATCAATGTTTCCTCTACGTTCCTTGGCTTCATTGGTTTTCATTGGGATCATGCCGAAATACGGTCGCTAGTTGTTTCTTGACGAGCACTTTCTGAATAGATCTGCAGCGTATGCAGTGTATCCACTGCTAGAGGGCTCACATGATCATTGTGGAAAACCTTTATATTCTCAGACACTTGCAGGTAGACAACACCTACAAGACATTTGTTAAGGCGCGCTTGATCGCATGGTGACTCCTTGTTAGTCGATATATGCACTGGTGTAACTGGCAAAATTGCATGGCCACTTTATAAAGGAAAATAAAGGCACATTGATGGTGTTCAAACACATAAAAGAAAAAAAAGACTTATTGCGAAAGAGACCGGTGCCGTTTCGTCACCGTCTGATCATTCATTCATTCACAAAACTTGAATAGTGCCCTGAAGCCCAGTATTTTCAGACCGAGGCGGGCCGCGTCCACGTCGGTACCGTCAGGCCGAGCCTTGTGGCGTCATTGTGGACCTTCTCGACTGCCCGTAGTTGATCTTAATAAGACGCGCTTTGCACCATCTGCCAGTAAAGCCATTGCTCTTCGGGGTCGGCGAGAGTTGTGGAACAGCCCGTCAGCATGTGTCTGATTCCAATGATGCCATCGCACGCGTCACACTTGTCTTGAATTTCACTGTCATTGATTGATTGATATGTGGGGTTTAACGTCCCAAAACCACCATATGATTATGAGAGACGCCCTAGTGGAGGGCTCCGAAGAATTTCACTGCCAGGGCGAGTTTTATTTGAATAAAATACGGAGTGGGGTAAGTTTCGGTTTGCAGTAAACGTAGCGCGACTACCTGAGCCCTGTTCAATTTTGCGTGTGTCAGTGGGAATGGCCGACGCCCCAAGTAACAATATCGTATAGGTGCCGTCTGGGTATCGTTTCACCGAAAGAGTTTTAAAATTAGTCGGAAATTTTTAGAATAAAATGAGCTGTTTGTTTCCTTGTATTGGGTTGACAAACTTCCCTGTCAAACTGGTGGACTTGATACCGTTTTTTTTCATAAAAATAAAAAAAAGGTTATGCATCTGAACACAATGTACACGGGCTTGTCACAATTTTGCAGATAAAACCGTAAACTGCCACTGCACCAATGGCAAATGCTAAGCGACCGCAGCCAATATAGAAGTCTATGGTATACATGCTACTTTCACTATCAAAGCCGGCTTCCTCTGGACGTCTGTTTGACGCAATCACATCGCACTAACAACTCTCTCTTACCTTGCATTCCCTGAATAAGCGACATTCATCATTCTTTCAGCTCTAAACGAATCTTTCAATCTCTCTCTTTTTCTCTGTGAGCGCTCTCAGACTGGCGCAACAATCGCAACATTGTAGTCGAATTCATTTCCCGTTTGCTGGGCGCCAACACCCGCGTGACACGCTTTACCTGAAAACGCCGCGGCACGGGCAATTTCCGAAGGCGTAGAGCGCGGGCTTTGTGAGCGTGATGGGCTTTCGAGATTCGCAGCGCACTACTGCATGCCTGAGAAGCGAACGGAAGCCGTAAGCACATTGCAGACAACTGTGCCTGTTTCCCAACAGTCATTCGCGCAGCGTGCGACCACCGCTATTGCGCCACTTCCGCAGGTGCTTCGGAAGTAGCACTAGCAAAATATGCGACTGTGCACACTGACGAACACTGAAAATGATGAACGTAACAGAGCACTCAAGGTGGGTGACTGCGAAATCCTGGTGAGTATAGACCTCGGGGCTTCCAGCACGCTTACTCGGAGCAATGTTGCTCATTCAGTCGACGCCATAGACACTCGTTGTGAGCGCCTTAGAGAGCAGCGCGGGGAAAACAGTTTGTGTATCTTACAATATGTGTGCAGCATAGGTGCTTGCGAAATAACAAAACCTCATTATATTTTATTATATTATTTTCGTTAACTGCCCCAGAAGAATCTGGCTGAATAGTTTCAGGCAGAGTTACAAACTCGAGTAACCACCGAGGAACGGTGATAACATAGGTGTCCAACAAGGCTGGCACTCACCATCCTTTACTCTGTTCAGTTCTGCTAGTGTTCAATGATTTCAGTTCTAGTAAAGGTCACCCCAAGTGCATTGCTATATTGAAGCTTTGTAATTTGTAACATTATAGTACGCTTTGTTTTAATAGAGTATACCTACTTGCTATAAAATTGGAAAATCAAGGAAATGGAGTGTTTATTGTTTCAACACCATTGTCTTACAATAGGTAATAACATCTCGAGTGCGGAAGCTAAAATTCAGTCCCGTCAACGTGCCGCTCACCTAAACCGACACACGCAGGCGCGTATGCAGCACAATACGCAATCCATGGACTACTGCTATGCAAGGCTGATGCATTGTTCCTTGCTACATGGGACAAGGGAAAACGAAATGCCGGTGGGGTTGATCGCTTATTTTAACGATCGCTTCAACTAATCACGGACAGTTGCACAAGAGTGCTACAAGCAGCCTTCGTCGCAGTGACACTCTTTTAGGGCGAAGCTCCATTGGCGTTGGGTCGTTACCTCCTATGTAATTGTGGTAGTTGTACTTAGCCACCTCTAGTTTAAAAGTTGCTCAATAGACAACGTTGTATGTATATGTCCTTGGGAATAATGTAACTAGTTGGCGTTAGTGGTTTTCAAAAGATATCCATGGAGTGAATGGTGAATGATAAGTGGGGTGAAGCGTCCGTGTGTTCATCCATGCGTATGTATGTATGTATGTATGTATGTATGTATGTATGTATGTATGTATGTATGTATGTATGTATGTATGTATGTATGTATGTATGTATGTATGTATGTATGTATGTATGTATGTGTGTATGTATGTATGTATGTATGTATGTATGTATGTATGTATGTATGTATGTATGTATGTATGTATGTATGTATGTATGTATGTATGTATGTATGTCCGTTCATGCTTCCGTCCTCCCGTCTGCCTGTTCATCCATACATGCGTGCGTCCGTCGGTCCGTCTGTCTGTCCATCCGTGCTTCCGCCCGTCCGGCGTGAGTCCATCCGTGCGTCCTTTCTTCTGTCTGTCCATCCATCCATGCTTCCGTCCGTCTGTACATGCGTCCGTGCCTGCGTTCATTCACCCATTCACCGTGGGTCCGTGATTCTGTCCGTTAATTTATGAGTCTGTCCGTGCGTCTATCTGTCTGTCTGTCTGTCTGTCTGTCTGTCTGTCTGTCCATGCTTCCGTCCACCTGTCTGTCCATGCGGCCGGCCGTGCTTCCATTCGTCCGCCCATACGTCTGTTCATGCGTCTATTCTTTCGGACGCACAAACGAATGCTTCACCCTACTGATCATCACTCGCTCCGTGGAAATGTTCTGACTTTTCCTATGACAGCAATAGTAGATTACGCCACAGTTGAAAAAATGGCGTGGGTGGTGCCGGGGTCATTTTCTGCCATTGGACTGCCATTGGCGTGGCTCGTACACAAATGAAGTAGCCTGCCTCGTCATCACACGTTTGTGAAAGGTCTTTTCATTACTTTATTTTCTCAATATTTGCATGGTGGTTGACGCTGCTGGCACTATATTCGGGATACGCGTCATCACACGCCATTACGCTCGAGTGTACGAAATGTTGTTGCTGAAGCAGTTCTTGCATTCCAGAGCGCGATCTTTGTAAGTATTCTTAAATTCATTTTCTGCATGATCTTTGCTGACTCTACCACCGTAGCATGGAAGCCTTGTCTCAAGTAAGTGATGCTGCTTCTGCTTCTTGCTGTTTGGTGACGCATTTATCTTATTTTGAGCTGGACAAGCGTGTTAGATGTGGTTTTATAAACCTGCATGGTTTGCTGAGTTGCATACTGGGGGCAACTACGACCAACACTTACACACAGGCATAGCCGGCGCTGCTGAAAATATTACGCACTGCGATTGTCCGACGCCCCCATAACCACTGAAAGTGAACTTCACCGCTTCACGGTGAACGTTATATATATATATATATATATATATATATATATATATATATAAAACTTCAGCTTTCTCCTTCCTGCAAACTATTTAAAAAGCTCTGTGGTCATTGTTGTACAGGAAACAGCGACATTATCTGCAAAGAGCCCTTCATTCTCAGATGTTACCTTACACGACTCTGTGGTTGCGTGAGTAGCCTTGTCCTACAATTTGTAGGTATAAACTGGTCCCTACCTGTGGCTTCAACTGGTCGCGAGACCATTTGCTTTGGGCGAGCAAAAAGCAACTCAACACGACCGATTTGCACATGTGGCTCACGTTTCAAGTGCCCGTAAAGAGAGCAGTTTACTCTATTCACTCCCTTCATTTACATGCTTGTTAAACATATCAATTGCTGGCGCCGTCAAACTCTCTCGTTCGACTTCCAGTCTACTGAAGTTTTATTGTCCAAATTGTTCTGTAGCTACGCGAACCGAAGTACCCAGGTGGCGATAAAAATCCGAGCACATTTTATATATTATGCTAATTAATATTAAAATAGGAAAGAGCAAGATAATGTATTTCAGGAAATTCTTCCGGTTCCTTCCCAAGTTCGTCATCCATGATCCTATACTGCATGTTAGAGCGGGGTATACAAAAAGAAGCAAGACAAACACATATAGACAGGTATGAGTGACTGCTTTTGACCTTTGACGGCATCCGAGTGCCGGTCTTTTTTAATCTTCTGAGGGCCCACTCCACTTCGCTCCCACGCTTCCAAGGGTATCACTTCGCTCACGTGATTTCTCTGCGCGACCTCCATACGCATTTGCACCGTCGATGACGACCCGAGTTTTCATAGGCAGCTAACGTCTAATGTGGAGTACTGCTGTTTATTTCAGTAATTTATTTTGCGCGTTGCAACGCGTTTCACTTGCGGCAAGGGAAAAGACACAACGTATGTTACCCTTTCGGCCACAGAAGTTTGCTGATGACTGAGAAACGATTCATATATACAAATGGAGAACTTAACGACCAGCACGTAGATTTTATTCCTTTCAGTATTACGGGGAGTGGCATTATATCTGACAAAGAACTCGATTCTGAGGACGTGTAAAAAAGGCAGGAGTAAATAACTCACAAGAGAGAGAGAGAGAGAGAGAGCAAATATTCAATGTAAAGCTTGTGATTGAAGGCCCATCGCCAATTTGTGGCGGCATTGACGAATGTTCTTGATAATAAACTATCATTTGTGACGAAGCTTACCTCTTCAAGTTATTTCCAAAAAAAATTAATATGAAGTGGTTTGGTCATGTGCCCTCATGCGTTTCCATATATCGTGTGCGATACGTGGCTTTCAGCCGCAGATGTTCTTTAGGCGGAGTCATACAGATCAAATCATTTATATGAATAAGCTGTTTAAGATTTGTTTCCAACCAGTACGCGAAAATTCCTATTTACCTCTTAATTGATGTAACGTAACACTGGTGTACACTATTTTTGAGACTATTTCTAGAGGCCACATGTGTTCAAGCCTCAGGTTCTGGACATACAGATGTATCGTCAATTACGACTCTGTAGGTTGTCGTGCAAATTTGAATAACGAACAATGTCGCCCATTTTTTTTCTGTTTACCACATTGTTAATATATTCTGCGAAACACGACTGCCATTAAAGTATGACGACATCTTTGGTACACGCAGCGTCAGACAGCCCTTAGCGGGGGCCACCTTGCGGAGAACATACATAAGCTGCGCGCAGGTACCACTAACCATATCGAAGATGTTTCCATATTTGCACACTTGCTCGTTCTTGCAGAGTGGCATAATTTTACTTCCGTTCTGCCGTATTCGCTCGTCATGGACGAATGTACATACAGTAATCTCCTTTCCAGCCACAACCAAGCAGTCATTCTCGCAGCGCTAAGCCCCTTTGTAGCCGCCCATTTGTTTTCGTTGCGTTCGTCTGCTGGCCCTACAGCAACGTTTCGCGGTATTTGCCGTCATGCGAATCTGCGGTACACGGTACGCTGCGCCTTCAGGTTACAGCGATAGATTTTTTTTTTCCTGTTTGCGCGGTATACGCCGCGATCTCTTCGCTCACTCGCGCTGACATCTGAGAAGCAAAGCAAAAAGCGAGAAATGGTAGAAAAGCCCGGCCGGATTTTCCCAAGGCTGCATTACCAATTTCCTTTCGCTGGCTGTGGCATGACAATGCGGAGATGGAAGACGGGAAAGGAGACGCGTTCCGAGCGCTGCAGCAGCGCTAGTTTGGACCTAAACTAAACGCTCTTCAAGTTTGGTAGATCAATTTTGTGTGTTGCGGTAAATACGTAAGCTCCATTGTGCAGTGCATTGGCCTTTCACTGACGCACTACAGAAAACTGCTTTCAACGCCATAGAATGCGTTCTTATAATGTTGATATTCACATTGTGGCGCTGTTTACTGAGAAAAATAATTGTTTATATGGAAGGAACTTTTCTGAAACTGCTCATAAGACACGCAAACTTTCATCCCCACGCGAACGCATCGAAGCGCACAGAAATGCATGGGCCTAGACACGCACGCACGTGGCTTAGACAGGCACTGTTGCACTTTAAAAGCGAATGTGATGTAGATTGATGGTAATAATGGGGCGCAGGGCTATAATCTGATACTTACAAAAGACGATGGAAGTTCTGCCAAAGACATCACAGAAACATCACATACATAATCCGCGAAACTACACATCAATATTACCACTGATTCCACATTCTTCTTTTTTGATAGTGTACACCAAATTCCATACGAGATAGGAAGACTGTTTGGTAAGAAGCGAACGTCATGTCATGCGATGAGATGGACTACATCTGAATATTATGCAGTGCAAGACAGATGCAATGAGCCACAACAGCACCATATGGTGCGGATGCAGCAAATTTCTGGTAAACGGCAATGGACCCGTGAGACTAAAAGTGCGCAGCGTACAAACAAAACACGAGTCGAACGCTGGAGTCGGCGTGTGTAGAGCTCAAGTCACGTGAACAGCGCGCATTCCTCAGCCAGTGCCAGCTCACTATGTAACGTTCACAAATGAAAGATTTCTTAAAGCGCACCAGAAAACATCTGAGCGTAAGCGAATCAGCCAGATTTCTAGAAAACAAAAAAGTAATGATACTAAATAGTATGATTGCATACAATAGCCAATTTAAGAATAATCTTTCTGTTGAGCACAGTCTGACACATATGAGGCGTTAAATCGTATTGCCGGAGCTGGAGCTTTGGAGTCACAAGAGGGTCCGACTAAAGATGAGTTGGCCCGAGAACATCGATTTCACTTCATATTATATATTGTCGATTCATTCATTCATTCATTCATTTATCTGCTCTCTAGCTACTGAGTTCCTAATTCATTCGAAGCAAGTATGAGCAAACTTCTTTCGTGGCACCCCTGTGCCAATCACGCAGTATATTCTGTGATGATTTCGCGCATTTCTTTACAGGTTGGCAATAAAAAGTTGTAGGAGCCGTCTTGTGAAAAGAATTAGAATATTTATTAACGGCCTGGGTTAAAGCTTCAACAAATATATTGCCCTTAAAATTGAATTTTTGACAGCGAAGCTATTCACGCTATAGCCGTACTTTGTGCGGCCTATCATAAAACTATAACCATCATAAACGGATCTGTGCCACAGAAATAAAATAAATTTCAGTACTCACCCTGGTCGACTAAAAACAATGAATTCGACAGTCATCTCAACAAATTGCTGTGAAGTGACAGCGTCGAGCCACAGACCCCAAGTGCGCACGAGAGAATACCAACGAGAAAGATGAAGGTGGCCGCGACAAGACTCCGAGGCAGTGGAAGCCCTACACAAATGACGATGTTCCTTAGCTCTACGAGAAGTGCGAACATTCGGCTTCACTGGAGTTTAGACAACCATGTCGTGTTATTGACAGTCGGTGGTTTAACTAAAGGCCCTGCGCTGAGAACCATCATAAAAAATCTAGTATTACCTAGTTAAAGCCTAGCAGCCACCTGAAAGCAACCTAGAAACAACCTGCATCACCTCTAATAGAAGCCCGTAGAAAAAATAAAGAATCAAGCAGATTAGTCTTCAAAATTCTCCAGTTTCACTCTTTTAAGCCCTGCATAGCTTAGAGCAAGCTTCGCAAATTTTTTCAGGTGTAACTTGTTACCGTCGTCTTAAATAAATATTTCTGTTTACAGTATAAATTTACCTTTAGTCCGTCAAAATTATATTCAATAATAATATAATAATTGTTGGGGTTTAACGCGCCGAAATCCGCGTATGATTATGATAGACGCCGTAGTGGAGGGCTCCGGAAATTTATACCACCTGGGGTTCTTTAACGTGCGCCGAAATCTAAGCACACGGGCTTCAACCATTTTCGCCTCTATCGAAAATGCGGCTCTCGCGGCCGGGATACATCCCACGACTTGTGGGTCAGCAGCCGAGTGCCTTAGCCGCTGGACTACCGTGTCAGGTCATTCAATAATACTGATCTGGTAATGCAGTAGTTGCACATTCCTGTTTTTTTTATCACTTGCTGTAGTTATGCTGAAAGTTCTTGTCTGCTCACCATCACAAGCGAACAACCGTTGTCTTGCAATATTCGTTTAGGTATATACGTTTTGAAAATTGTGTTTGCTCAAGCACGTGTCGCGCTACCATTTTTTTTTGCTCTTCGTTTGCGCACGTTTTTTAGTATAATGTCCTACCAATTCACCTGACGTATAGTCCTGCTTAGTGTATATGTTTAGGAGCACGTCGCTTAGCTACGCAGGGTGGTTTCCGACATCAACACTGAATTTAGCTCGACGTCTAATGATCCGCTCACGATATACATAATGTTTCAGTAAAAGCATGACGAAAATAATGAGTCCAGGTTCCTTCTAAACATCTTGTTCTAAATAATCATAAAAAACAACAGTGAATTAAAACAAAAGAAAGGTGTGGGCTGGCTTGCAATGAAGGGCATATGCAAAGGTTAAGAAATGCGTTTTTGTTGCTTGCTGGATAGGCACATACATATACGCCAAAAAGCGCGACGTTACACTGCCAGTGGGAAATATTGGCTTCTAGGGAATCGTTTTCGGGGGTTAATGGCCCGTGAAGGTCACCCTTGTAGCGGTGGCTGGGCGATCCTAATGAGAAAAGCAATCTGAACTGTTACCGCTCCTTCTGCTCTAGAGTAGAATGCAATGCATACTTCAGTAATGGGAGATGATATTTCTCTACAGCTGCTCCAAAACAAGCTAAAAAAAATGTAAGGCCTTCGTACTACGCAGCTCTGCAAACCATCTTCGGAAACTCAATGGCAACAGCAGAAGCCCAACGTTGCGAGTGGGATGATGTACGACTTCAGAAACTTAAATTAGTCTGAACGACGTGCCAAAGAACGCTATGCGCTCATCTACTATATATAAAAAGAGAAGTCAGTGTGTGGTTCTAAAAATGAATAAGGTCGCAGTGAGAGTAAGACTATATGTCTTTGTTTTGAATGAATGTAATCAGTTATCATTAGAGCCCGTAGAAAAGTATTCAGAAGCAAAAAATCAAAGAAAAAAAAAGAAAAGGAAGAAATAAAAAGAGAGAGAGAGAGAATGAAGGAGAGAAGGAAATTAAAAAGGCAGATAGACCGGGATGCATCATACTTAAGGTGACATTCCTGAAGAACGCAATGATTATTACATAAGTAATTGTTTTATGAACATTTGTGTATATGGGTGAATAATATTTGTGTATATGGGTGAATAACATTTGTGTATATGGGTGAATAATATTTAGCACGTGGCACCTGGGTGGGCTTAGTTTTGAAGTTTCTTGCGGACCATGTTCATGATGCCCTTCACTGTTACTACCCTTATCGGACGCAACCAAATATACAGCATAACAATGCACGATGGCAATGGCAAAATCCTCGCAGAAAAAAAAAATGATCCTGGAGTTGAGAATGAGTGAAAATTCTAGACGCCTAAAAAGACCAAAAGAGCAAAGGAGCACAGGAAAAACGCCCTTTCCCCGAGGGTCCCAAAGACGAAGAACGCCGGCGTGCCATCTTTTCAACGATGCGCAAGGTGAGCAAGAAACAAGGAAGACGGCTGGCTTCTGTTAAGAAAAGCAAGCATGCAGTGAAGCTATGATGAACTCCGTAGTAAGGCTAGCTGTGGGCTACAATGCTGATGCCTTGTGGATGCGATCCGTTCTCGTAGAAGATGCCTCCGCTGCTATACGTAGCCGAGGATCACGGCTGAAGGACGCACAACGAGGAAGCGGCTTGACGAAATATATGTCTGAGTCTTCACATTCTTGGAGCACCAATAACGATGCTTCCTGTGTTTTCAGGACACCCCATCTGCGCAGGAGGGTGTAATATGTAAGGCTTGCGTAAGTTACGCAGGTACCTAGTCCACTTCTTTTTTAGATGCGGAGCATCTTATATTCGCGCCTTGTAGTGCGCCGTCCGCGCCGTCCGCACCGCTTCTCGAACATTCGACAGCTGACGCGCGCGCATGCGCCGTCGCGCCGTCGCCCACTCTTCCACCATCTGTGCATCCCTTCCTCCTCTACACACCGCGCGTGCTTCACTCCTCCACCATCTGTGCACCCTTCCTCCTCTACACACCGCGTTCGACATCTACAATTCTCCTGATTCTCCAGTGGACGCGCATGTGGCGTCGCGCTTCGAGAACATTCAACAGCTGACAGTGCATGCGCCGTCGAGCTGTATATATACTCAAGGTCGGCGCTCGCTCGCTCAGTTGCCGCTCGTCGGTTGGTTTGTATGGCGCGTCGACGTCCAAGGTCGCGGTGAAATGAATTCCAACGAATCCACAAACACGATGATCGACGTCCCTTCGACCAGCGCCGCCCTTTCGCATACGTGTGTACGTGTTCACTCATTTAACACCCCCTCCTACAACCACGTTAACCAATTTAGCCATCGACCCAAGTAAGTCGCAATTTAACACCCCATTTCACAACCACGTTAACCAATTTAGCCATCGACCCAAGTAAGTCGCACTTTAACACCCCGTTAACCAATTATATGCTCCGCATCCTCCTCAGTGTTCCCCCGAGGGAAGCTGCGGGCAATTTTTTTTCCCCGTAAAGTTATTCTTGTTCTGTTTTACCTTAGCCAGTAGAAATGGTGGTATTTGATCAGGCATCGCCAGTCAAGTGATGCTTGGTCACTCAGCCTCAGCAGCACAATCTGCGATGCGCACACCCTACAGCGTCCACAGTGACAATGCCGCTGAGACCAGCTTGGGCTACGAGCGAGTGGGTCATTTCCATAACGCATCGTCGTGGTGGGCGCTCACACCAGCCGAATAAGACGAATGTTCAGTTACTATAAGAGAATGCCCTCACTCCACGACGAACAAAGCATAATTAACGATCGCGCGCTGAGCCACGCCTTGCTTGTTCATAAATTGCAACGCTTCGATCGGTGCCGTTATTCTGACAGCCTGCAGCATGTGTGAGCGTGGTTGTTTGCAGAACGGATTGGCCTCGTTGCATTCGACGCCGCAGTGCACGTTGATAAAAGTCTACGCACTGAGCAGAGGCCATCTGAAGCCGTGATACGGGAAGTGCTGCCGCGGCGACTCGACGATGGTTGTCGGGCAGCAGGTGTGACTTGCGCACTTACTCGGCAGCCGATATGCCGGTATTGTCAAGCTGATGCATGGCATGTCGCGGCACAGCGTACTACACGAGATCGAGACTGCATCGTTCGCGCGATTAATCACCGATGGTGACATCCCGCGTCGGCAGTGCTGAAACAGCTTAATCGAGATTTATATTCGAATGAAAGTACATGGGCTTTCGGCAACATTGCGGTAGAACGTCATCGCTTCGCGTTAGGGCACAGCTGATCTTAACGAACCGTTCTAGACAGCTGACTGAGTATTTCTTCAGCTTATACGCAAGGTCAATGTATGCAGATCCGCTTTACCAGCATGCTTCCGCGACTGCCTGCTGTCGCGAGAAACTTCTCTTTCGTGACAGCAGTAGATAACGTAACATCAAAACTGAAAAAAAACTGGATGTTAGCATAATCATTTTCTGACGTTCGGAAAAAAGCCGCTCTGAGCTCATCAGGTTGCGGCTGTGTTTTCCGACTTAAAACCAGCCCTACAGAGCATGCAGTCAGTCCTTCGACGAGGTTGCCATGAACAATTAACTTACGAAGTTGTCAAGCTTGTTCACCACGTCACAGAAACAGGCCACGAGGTCAAGTTTCAGTGGCTTCCTGGCCATTTCTAGATCAGTGGCAATGATTCCGCAGACAACGCGGCTCGCACATCGCACCAAGAACAACACACCCTTCTGATTCCTTTGTCAAGGACTGACGCTGCAAAGCAACTTCGTCACCTGGCACGTAGTCTGAGTCTGCAGGAGTGGAACACCCCAAGCACAAGACATACGAGACTATACCAAATAAACCCTCGACTGGAACTTCGACCTCCATCCAGACTTCGTCGACGTGAAGCTTCACTTCTTTGTCGCCTTTGGTTGGGGGTTGCCTTCACAAAAGCATATAGAACTCTCATCGGATTGACCGACAATGCGGAATGCGACGTCTGCTGCGCCAAAGAAGACATCGACCATCTGATATGCCATTGCCCTCGATTTGCCTCTGAAAGACAGAAGCTTTCGGACGCATTGCGACAATTGGACGATCGGCCACTCTCTGTGCAGACGCTACTGGAACACCGTCATCGCCTTTCGTCGGCTCAAAAAACAGTCAAAGCTGTCTTGTGCTTTTTGAGGACTACAAGCCTACGTGACCACCTTTAACTTTTGTGTAGTGCCACCGCTGCATACGCGCCAGCCGATTGACTGACAATCCTCCTTTTCTCTCTCTCTCTTCTCTTTCCTCTCTCTTTCTCATCTTTATGCCCCCTTCCTATTCCCCCAGCGTAGGGTAGCCAACCGGGCATGTGCCTGGTTAACCTCCCTGCCTTCCCTCTTGTTGTTTATCCCCCCCCCCCCCAGTCGAACCTAATATGACGTGGTGCCAACAAAAGGCCCCACAAAGCGGCAGCTTTTTATAAAGCAATGTTTTATGAAATGAAAAAAAAATGTGCGTAGCATCTTTTACATTAAAAAAAACATATATAGACGTGACGCAGTGTTTATGTTAGCGTACGCAAAAATTTGTGAAGGAGGAGGACTATACAACAAAACAGATGTTAAGCACCGACTGTAAAACGAAGCTTTCTTTGTGAATGCATGAAAAAACCAGGCTCAATCAGACAACACTTTACATCATGAAATTGCGCTATACGACACGTGTTGAATAAAATTGATTTCTTAAATTTCTTAGCAGCATTGTAGGTTGACGCCTTCTTTGGATATGAAAGGCCTAAATTGTCCCTCACACACATGCTCTAATTCTTGCTGCAATTATCTTATGAGCCTCTTCCTCAGGCTAAATGAGACCTTAAAAACTTGGTATCTGCAGCATTTACAACCTCCTTGCAGCATTATACTCAGCTACTACAGAAATCCTGTAAAAATGTTGTAATAAACAGTGTCATTTTTGCTTATAGTATTTTTGGTTATTAACGGATAACACTTGCATAAGTGACGTGTTAGTAAACGTTACCACATCTACCAGTGGCAGTATATTATGCTACAATTGTTGCGACGTTACAAAAAACTTAGCGCAAATTGTCATATCTTTATTATCTCAAAATAACAGTTCTGTGCTGTGTCACGAAAAACCTCTACACAAATAATAAGGTATGAGAATCTGGATCCAAAACGTCGATTATTTTTTTCAAATTCTTTACTTACCAGTAAGACATATGCAGCCCCAGAGTATAAATAGGCTATAGATGCGTGAAATCCTTTCATATGTGTGAGTTCTCGTTCCCGCTTATGGTTCGTTCATACCCGCATGTATAAATTGTCTTGTAAAGATGCCATTTTCCTTTATAGTTGTAAATTTCCCGGGTAATAATGATGCAATTGGTGGATATAATGGTATATTGTTGTAATTTATTTGACTAATAAGGTACGAGTGTAAGGGATGTAACTCTAGTAAGGTTACGTTGTATTGCTACTTCGTATATATATATATATATATATATATATATATATATATATATATATATATATATATATATATATATATATATATATATATATATAATGCAGAATTTCAGGGGAAGGTCAAATAACGCTGGACGCTCAAATACGAACGCAAGGGAGAGTTGGAGACGGCATTTGTAGCGTGTTTACTACTATCTTTCGTCCGTATTTGCACTTTCAGTCGCTAATCACCTATACGTACAAACTAGCTCAGCTCTCTGCTGTTCTAAACACGATGGGATCTTGAAGGGGTGAATAAATTTTGAACAGGGTGGGGCTGGAGCCCCTGTTTTCTTCAATGAACATGACATGCCTAAGTGTTCTCGCTGAACGCGAAATGCAAGTTACGCCCGTGTAGACTTGGGATAGAGAGAAACGCGAGCGCTGCGAAATCCACCATTCTAGGTTTTTCTTCATTTATTTATCAGCAGCTATAGTCTGAATGGCCATGACGCAGCCAGGGGATAGCACACTGGGCCCATGAACCATGAAAAAAAAACATTTCTGGCTACGATCCAGCTGGATGGTAACAACAAGCCACAAGAGTCATTCATGATTCTATGAGGGATCATTCTAGAATCTTTTGATTGCTCTGAAGTCAGGGCGTGATGAAAATAGTGATGCGTGGTTCTCCTTCCCTTCCATCCTTGCTGTACATTCACGTGGGTGCACGGTTAACAAACTCTGGCAGACAAAATTTTTTCTGAGTTGCCCATTATGGGCTTGGCTGTCGTACTTTGTCGCACTTTGATGTCGCACTTTTAACCCGCAATACCAAGAAGTAACTATAAAAGTGTACTACTGAAAGCACGGAAACAAAGAAGCAACAACATAATGAACGCTTCCTTATTTGGTTGAATTTATTCCAACGCGTGATCTTTCTACCGCAATGGCAGGTGGAAAATGTAAGAGAAAGAAATCCGGCCCCTCCTAACAGTGAACCATATAGGGCAACAAAAGAATTCAAAATAAATGAGCACGGAGATTTTAACTAACGGGCGTAGCGAAAACCCGCGTGTCTACGGCTTTCACCGAGCAAGCCAACTGTTAGAAGTTGAAGGCGAACGAAATTCTCGAAGCTCAAAACCATCATCACTGCTCCTATCGGGGCATCGGTAAGACACATAGGCATGCATTACAAGGTCAGCGAGCAGAAATTCTTATTGAATCATATGATCACAAATTATGGACCATCTCAGCGGTGTGCACGGCGTTTACCCAGTTGAAACGAGCGTCGACGTGGATGCTGGAAGAACAGTTTTATGCGAAACTTGGTGTAGCGTTTACTCGAGTAAACGCTTATTTGACATGCAAAGACGTGCGCGGGAGGCGTGCTGGGTTTTGAGTATAGTGAACTAGAATCACATTCTAGTTTACTATAGTTTTGTGCAAGTTTCATCGCAGATAGGCGAGCCGAAATAGTGTTTCCACTCGACCTGTGATCGAGCGTTGCGGGTGGTGGAGAGGGTGAAGCGAGAAGGGTGTGTTTCGAGCGTACGGAGGAGCCGGTAGCTGCGGGCGATGCGGCTAACGCGCTGCGGGTGAGGGAGACAGTGATGTCAGTGCGCACCTGCGAGAGAAGGGTGTGAGGAGAGCGTCACATCAATGCGCAGGTGGAGCGTGACCTACTTGACGCCGCTTCAATATCTGAGGCGAGGGGAATGTGTTGCGGCGCGTTCGTACGGACGCATGTACGTACGCGTTACAAACGCGACCCAAAGAGCTGCTTCACATCTAAAAAGTAGGAACAAAATAGTAAGAAAGATGTGATTTGAAGAAGCTAAATCCGTGCTCGAACCGTGGACATCATTCCTAACAGAAGCAGCGCACGCGAAAAGCAGCGTCGCTCGTCATCCCCCCCCCCCCCCCCCACCGCTCCGTTGGTGTTCGCGTGGTGCCGCTGGCGTCGGTGGTTCATAGAGAGCCGACCCCACAGGCGAGGGATTGGTGCGACGTCACCGGCGCTGACAAGACCGGCGTCAACGTACGGGGCGCAGTCACGCCAGCGATGCGTGGCGTCGGTCTTAATGAAAGCCGCACGCAGGCAGGGTCGGGAAATCCGCATGCAGCGGAGCAAGGCGGGCGGAGACGCCTCACGAGAGACACCCGCCCATTTGTTCGTCGACCGCGTTTTAACGCGCGCACAAAGCCACGGGTGGTCGCCCCAGCCGTTTGAAAAAACCGCTTGTGCTGAAGCGGGCTGGTTGAAGTGCGCCGGCGAAAATGCGGAGTGCCGTCCTGGCCCTATTCTTGCTGCTCTACCATCTTCCGGGTATTCCTGAACGGTGTTAATTTTCTACAACCTACACGCGCATTATTGTGCTCGCTTCGACAATCACCGGCCCTCCTTTTCAAATCTTTCAAGCGCTCACCACTCATCACGTACCTGTTAAGTTTTATTATTAGCAACAATACGATTGTTTTCCTCAGCTCGGAACCAAGGTGTATTGGTGAAAAAGAGGTACATACGTATTATGTGATATTGCGAGGTTGGCGGGGAAAAATAATGGTTCAGGCAGATGCACTTACTTTAGATGCACTTTAAAGAACACCTGATGGTGAAAATTTTTCTGCAGAATAATTTTAAGATCTACCTTTTTTTTCCTTGTCTGATTCAGTAATCACGAGTTCCAGTCCATCCCCTAAGTTACTCAGCAATGCGATGTCATCGGCGAAGCACACTTTACTAAGATACTCTAAATAAACGTATAGATGTGAATAAGGCTGGCTATATGTGTCTTTATGTACGGGGAAGAGAATTAGTTGGGTTGAAGCCGCCGCTAAGTGATTTGTTGAGCTTTGTTTAGTTCCTGGTGTGGGGGTGGTTTGGTTTTCCTTAGTAGCTTGTAGTACTGCGTGATGTCGTGAAAGGTGGTGAGTGGTTCGGTTGCTTCAATATCGTGGTCCGAAGCCTTGCCCACCGCTTGGCGTACGAGTCCTAGAGCTTGCCTGTAGGTGGCTTCGCTAACCGGGTTACCTGCGTGTGCTGGGACCTGATTCGCATCTACGTGAACTCTTTGCAAGACACAGACCGCAACCTTGGACCACGTCTTATGGGGAGGCAGCAAGGACCCTCTTCCACCAGACCTCTTAGGACAGTCACCATCATGTTAAGCCTGGGAGAGAATCAAGACGACCACAAGCCTGAACGCCAAGCTTCGGGCCATCAAACGCGCTGACGAGGTGGCGACTGGGCATGGCCTGACAGCCCTCACCACCTAGGAAAGCATCAGCCACCTTGATAAAGTTGTTTACTTCTACTACTCCATGAACTCATATTTATAACTCTTCCCATTCCAGGCCTCTGAAAACTTCCTGTTAGTACGCGGTGAATAGCATTGGGCAGATTGTATCGCCTTGTCTCACAGTCTTTTCGATTGATATTCTGTCGCTTTCTTGGTGGAGCACAATGGTGGCAGTTGATCCTCTGCAGATTTCTTCCAGAGTGTTTATACATGCTTTGTCGACGCCCTGATTCCACAACGTCTGCATGACCGCTGATATTTTTAGTGAATCAAATAGCTTCCCGTAATATTTGAAGGCTATGTACTGTAGTTGGCTGTATTCTGAGAATTCCTCTATTCCTGATTGATAGTATATGAATGTGGTCGATTGTTGAGTAGCCTGCCTGAAATGCTGCGTGTTCCTTTGGCTGATTGAATTCTAATGTTGTCTTAATTTTGTTAATTACCTTTATATAGACCTTGTATACGATGGAGAGCAAGCTGATCGGCCATCAATTCTTGAAGTTCTTGTCATCTCCTTTCTTATGTATTAAGAAGATATTAGCATTCTTCCAAGATTCTGGTACCCTCCCCGCCAGGAGACAGTTCATAAACAGGGTTACTAGTTTTTTTTAAACACAATCTCTACTCCGTCTTTCAGCAGATATGATCTTACCCGATCACATTGCCTCTTTGCATTCCCTCCAAGGATTTTCTTCAGAAGTTCCTCAGTCATTACTGATGGGATATCATATGGGTTACCCCGGCTACTGCACAGATATCTGTAAAACTCCTTTGCTATTTTAACTATCCTGCCCACATTGGTAGTTAATTTGCCTTTCTTGTCTCTTAGTGCATACATCTGTTTTTTTTTCCATATTCCAAGTTCCCTCTTCACCTCCTCTGTTCTTTAAAGCGTGTCGACTTCTCTTCTTGTTATACTTTATTACAGCGGGTACTTTACGCTTATTAATCAAACTTGATAACATTTTGGAATGCACCCAGTGGACGGGAAAACTGAAGACGAGGAGACAAACAAGCGCGAAAGCTGTTCGAAAGCTTTGCCAGGTCTATTTTATCTGTTGTGTTTGAGACTTTCATAGTTTTATGCACAACAACCTCGGAAAATAACCCTATCGGAAAAATTGCCATGGTGGATACTGGAAAATATGGTGGGCGTAGTGGAAATAATAGTGGGCATGGTGGAAATAATAGTGGGCATGGTGGAAATTATGATGGCTATGGTGGGACGTAGTGGAAAATATGGTGGTTATGCCGGGACATACTGGGTGGTATGGTGTACAGATGATGGGTAAAGTGGAAATGATGGTGGAAAGCAGAGGCTAGATAGTGGGCAATAATGGGACACTCTGCCCACCATTGCGATAATGCTGGGAAGCCCTAAGCATATGGTGGGTGGTGTTATGTCTTCACAACTTGGGAGCCGACTAGCCAACACACACATGTTTATTTCAACGAGCAATACAACGGAAAAGAATCGCACCGCACACCCGCGGCGGTCTTATATCTAACAAAGAACTTAACAGTGACGTCAGAGAGCCAGACACTTCCATGTGCATCTTATCTTATATACGACACGCGCTCTATCTTGGGTAGTATTACACAACACTCCTTCCCCCCCCCCAAGTGTTTTTTTTTTTTTTTTTTTTTTTTTTTAGTACCGATCCGGCGGTCGTCTTTGCCGGGTGCTGCGTCGAAGTTCCGGAAGTTCCGGTGGGGAAGATTGAGTCTCGCCCCCGCCGCAGTCCCCACCAGCAGATGAAGGGCCCGGTAGGTTGACCGGTTCTTTGTTTGTATCTTCTGCCTGCTCCTCGACTTGATCGGGGTCGGCCGTCTCTCGTGCGCCCTCGATGGGTACAGGGGCACCTAAAGACCTGCGAGGCACAACGTCTTGGGTGCATGCGGGAAGTTCGTAGTTTGCAGACGGCACCTGAACCGAAGGCGGGAAACACTCCTGGAATGTTCGTGGTCTCATATGATCAACATGCACGTACCTCTCCTCGTTCCCTATCCCTATCACATAAGTGCTTAAACTCTCGCGTTTTTTTACCTTACCGCTCAACCACTCTCCTTCCCCGGGGCGCAGTCCTTGTACGAGGACGTCTTCCCCTTCCTCGAAGTCTCTCCAAGCTCCACGTCGCCGATTGGCTGCCTGCCTTGTTCGCTCTAGCTTTTCTTTCATCCTTTGCTCGATATCTGGATGGAGAAAGCTCAACCTGGTTCTAGGTTTCCACGATAAGAACAGCTGGGCCGGCGTCTCTTCAGTAACACCTGTTGGCGTGTTCCTATAATTGAATAGGAATTGGTCGATCCGCTGCTGGAGAGACTTCATCCGCCCATTCTTCTGCTCGTCCATGACCTGCTTAAGAAGATTTTTCTTTAACGTCTGTACACAACGCTCTGCGCTGCCATTCGATGCCGGGTGATAAGGCGGCGATTTAGTGTGCCGGATGCCATTACGACTCATGAACGTCTCGAAAAGTTCCGAAGTAAATTGGGGCCCATTGTCTGTTACCACTTCTTCCGGTAATCCGTACGCGGCAAATACGGTGCGCAATTTCTCTATTGTCTTTTCGCTATTAGTTGACCTCATCAGAAACACTTCAACCCACTTGGAGTACGAATCAATAAGTACTAGGAACCAATGCTGGTCTCGATGCGCAAAATCTAAGTGCACACGCTCCCACCGGCGCCCCGCCACGTCCTCGTACGGACTGCGCCCCGTGGAAGACGTCCTCGTACAAGGACTGCGCCCCGGGGAAGGAGAGTGGTTGAGCGGTAAGGTAAAAAAACGCGAGAGTTTAAGCACTTATGTGATAGGGATAGGGAACGAGGAGAGGTACGTGCATGTTGATCATATGAGACCACGAACATTCCAGGAGTGTTTCCCGCCTTCGGTTCAGGTGCCGTCTGCAAACTACGAACTTCCCATAGAAATTTATCAAGCCTAGGTAAGCCCTCAACTCATTCTTGTTCTTTGGAGTCGGTGCTTCTTTTATAGCACGCACCTTGTCCTCTGAAGGGCGGATTCCGCTTTCCCCAATCACGTGCCCCAAATAAGTCACAGACTTCTCAAAAAACTTGCATTTTTCTTTCCGCAATTTCACCCCTCGTTCCTGGAACCTTGTCAGCACAGCTTCCACCCTATCATAACACTCTTCCATCGTTTCCCCCGCTATTAACACATCATCAAGATAACATGACACTCTGTCCAACCCCTTCAGCATATCATCCATTACCGCTTGGAAAATGGATGGAGCACTTGTTATACCGTACGGCATACGTGTATATTGAAAAAGGCCTAGGTGGGTGTTGACAGTGACCAAGGGTTGCGACTCGGGGTGCAGCTGCAACTGTTGGTACGCTGTCGACAGGTCAAGGACAGTAAACCACTTGCATCCATGCAGCGCTACAAACGTATCTTCCATTGTTGGCAGAGGGTAATAATCAGTTCTCAGACAACGGTTTAGGGTCACTTTGTAGTCTCCGCATATTCGCACTTTGTTGTTTGCCTTGGGGACAACTACTAGAGGCGTTGCCCATTCACTGTGTTTTACTGGAACCAGTACTCCAGATTCCACTAGCGACTGCAACTCCGACGCTACCGCGTTCCGGAGTGCGAATGGCACAGGCCGATGTTTGCAGAAAACAGGCGTACAGCTGTCTTTTAGCACCAGTTTGACCGACGTGTCAGCTATCAGTCCTAGTGATTGATTAAACACTTCCGAAAATTTTTCGATGAGTGCGGCTGATCTATCATGTGTGTTTGCTTTATCAAAGTTGATATTACACACGCTTGCCCAATTCAGCTTCAAAGCCTCTAGCCAGTTGCGGCCCAACAACAAAGTGTCACAATTTTTTTCCGTCCGGACTACAATCAACGGCAAGGTCTCGGTTTGCCCGTCGTGCTCTACATGCACCGTCAACTTTCCGGCAACTGCTAGTGTGGAACCGCCATACGTTTTTAACCGTAAACTACATCTTTCTAGGGGTACATTCGGCCAATACTGTCTGTACATTTTTTCTGGCACAATAGACACAGAGGCTCCGGTATCAACCTGCATCGTGACATTCCTGCCTGCGATCTTAACTTTCACAGCGTAGCCACCGTGACTACTCCGACATGAAAAAATATGACTAAGCAAGACCTCGTTCTCACCACTTTTATCGTCCCAGTCACCAGAGTCTTCTAAGCCAGTACCATCGATGAGAGAATGCACCGAACGTGGCGTTGTTCTGCAGACCCTTGCCAGGTGTCCCACCTTTTTGCAGGCACGACATCGATATTTGCGAAAAGGGCAGGTGGTGGCGTCATGCGCTGCTCCGCAACGCGAACAGTCCGTCGCCTCGGCATGCCGCTCCGCGTTACCGCTCACGCCCCTTTTCGTACCTGTGGACCGTTGGGGGTGGTGTGGCCGCACCAAGTTCACGTCACCGAGTTCTTTGGGGTGAATTTTTCTGGTTTCTGTGCGAGCGAGTTCCCCACTTTTCGCCAGGTCATAGGCAGCTTGAAACGTCAGGGTACTCTTCTTAAGCAGCTCTGCTTGTGCCGTTTCATCTCTCAGTCCGGCCACGAACCGATCCCGCAGGGCGTCATCCAAGAATTTGCCGAACTCGCACGATCCAGCCAGCCTTTTTAATTCTAACGCAAATGCGGCAACTGACTCATTTTCCCGCTGCGACCGACGGTTGAACCGGAATCTTTCCGCTATCACCAAAGGCTTCGGGGAATAGTGCCCTTTCAGTATTTGGAGCAGTTCGTCGTACGTTTTCTCTTCCGGCTTGGTCGGGGCCAATAAATTCTTCAACGTGCGGTAGGCCTGTTTTCCAATGGCGGTGACAAAGACTGACACCTTCAAGTCTTCACTGACCTGGGTCGCCCGGACGTAATGTTCAAAGCGTTCCGCATATGAGTCGAAGTCTTCGTCTCCCTCTTCCGTGAACGGCTCAAACCGGCCAAAGGAAGCCATGTCGTGGTAATCCACCAGGACGCTTTCCGCTCCTAGAATACTGGTGCCGTGACGTGAGCTACAGCCGAGGCCCGGCTAACGTGCCCGAGTATCATCCCATCCTCGTCGCCACTGTTATGTCTTCACAACTTGGGAGCCGACTAGCCAACACACACATGTTTATTTCAACGAGCAATACAACGGAAAAGAATCGCACCGCACACCCGCGGCGGTCTTATATCTAACAAAGAACTTAACAGTGACGTCAGAGAGCCAGACACTTCCATGTGCATCTTATCTTATATACGACACGCGCTCTATCTTGGGTAGTATTACACAACAGGTGGTGCTTATTATGGTGGGCTACATGGTTCACCAAGCTGAGAAACTCTTCCCACCATTGCGATAATGCTGGGAAGCACTAAGCAGATGATGGGTGCTGCTTGTTATGGTGGGCCACATGGTGTACCAATCTGAGAAGCTCTGCCCACCATCGCGATAATGCTGGGAAGCAGTAAGCAGATGATGGGTGGGCTTATAATGGCGGGCAATTTATATAGTGTACCAAGCTGGGATCTGTACACTACATGTTCTACCACCATGATTTCCACCAAAGGTTAGGCCTACTGACCGAGCCCGTACAATTGTGTTATTCGTGCTTCCGGGTTTCAGAATACACGATTACGACGATTAAGTATGACAATACAGCGCAGCCATATGGCATCAATTAACCTAAACGAAGCATTTTTCATTGTCTATGGTGTTTGCTCAAGAAGCAACAAACATCGATGCGACGCGATTAAAGCACTCCCAGAGAACGTAATTAAGTGTCTTCTCACCGACAGCCGCTAGTCGCACTCGCCGGCACTTCTCTAGCTTTTGTACGAGAACTCAGACGCGGCAATTCGTGCGCTTGGTGAACCAATATGATAGCGTAATGTTTCCGGCACACTGTGTTCGTTTTAGCCAAGCCGTTATGTAGTTGTTGCTTTAGCGAAAGAGCTACAGCATTGCGCTGGCGCGACCGCCCTCTGCATTGCACGAAAAGCATCCCAATACTCAATCAAATAAATTAGGCGGGCGTATCTATGGAATGAATCTAGAAGCGTCATAAAGCGTGAGCAGATGTCGCCCTTTAGAACGAGCGCAAAACGGATATTAAACTTGGCAGACCCCGCCGGTAAACTGTTGCTGCTCCCCAGTCCACTCGGTTTTTTTTTCTTGAAGTTGTGAATTGTAAAAAAAAAAAATAGCACTAGTACCATTAACATAGTGGCAATCGTTACAGGCCGCAGTTGCTTGTGTTTAATAAATGTGCAATTTTTAGTAGCAGGTGTAGACCTTGTCTATGTTGTGTACACGACAAACGTAACTCAAGTTGAACCTTGGGTTTGTATGCCAACTAAGTATTTAACACACAATCAACGTCATGTTAGTGTGGCGCAGTCATTCTTTCGTCGGCACTCACGCGCGTCGGACGCAAGAATCATGTGCTCCGTAGGAGCGGCGTTTGCGGCACATACTAGCCACGCTAACAGGATGACCGTAGACCAAGACGCAGGATATGAGATTATTTTGCCACCACTGCCCAAGGGACGCGTCGCGCAAAACACCGTGTTTTTACACGGTGATGTGCGCGGCAGACCGTATCGAGTCGAAGATTTCCGAGACGCGCTCGGACCTACAGGACTGCTGCCGGAGGTGTTGGCACTGGGGGCCTACCAGATAAATCATGTCTGGGCAGTCACCATGGACAACGCGGACGCTACGAAACGCTTGCTGGATGTGAAGGAGTTGAAAGTCAAGGGCCGACGCTGCATCATCGTAGACCCCCAGGATCAGCAGGTGCGGCTGCGTCTTCATTGGCTGCTGTACGGCGTCAACGATGAAGACGTGCGAACGGCGTTGGCGGCTTATGGGAAGGTCGTACAAGTCACAAGGGAGCATTGGCGTGTTCAGGGTGTCCGCGACAAGGGTTCAACCACACGGACTGTGCTTCTTAAGCTCAAGAGTGGCGTGAAGGTTGAAGATCTCCCCCATCAAATCAGGGTGGCTGGTGAACTGGCACTTGTGGTTGCACCTGGTCGGCCAATGCAGTGTCTGCGCTGCCAAGGTACCGGCCATGTTAGAAGAGAGTGTAAGGTACCCCGATGCTCGCGTTGTCGGCGGTTCGGCCACAGCGAAGATGCGTGCATGCGCACGTACGCATCGGCTATCGGATCAGCCGAAGGTGACGACACAGCAGAGTTGGTGATGGACGTGACCGAGGCTGAAGACGCGGCGAAAGGCGCAGGCGACGCGGTGAACCGTGAACCTTCAACAGGTACAGTTACACCGACTGGTGGTGATGAACCAACAGCCAAAGCAGACATAGCATCTGGGGAGGTGGTTACTCAAGAGCCAGCCGGCCAAACCGAAGAAGGCTTCACAAGCACCTCATCGAAGGAGCCTGAGCCGGTGGAATTAACCGAACTTCCAGTGTCGTGCGAGAGTATCAGTGGTGGGGCGTCAAGCAAAAGACCCCGCGAGCAGTCTGCAGGACGGCGTGAGGCGTCCAGCGAAAAGCAAGAAGAGGGGCCACCTGCGAAGGCGACTTCGTTCAGACGCAGCAGCACAAGGCTGTGTCCCAACCCGATATCGGACAATCACTGGCCACCTTTGTCCTCCAGTGGCACGGGTCCACCTGGAGGCTCCGAAGATGTCTAGCTCTATGCTAGACGCCGAAGGTAAGCACCATGCCCCGGGCTAACTTCTTCACAGTGTAGACATGGCTGTTGCACCGAAACTTAGAGTGGCAACATTAAATGTTCGAGGTCTCGCCGCCAAGCGGAAACAGAGCCAAGTCTACAGGCTTCTTGTCGATCATGATCTGGATGTACTTGCTGTACAAGAAACAAAAGTAGACGGTGAGGAGGAGACCCGGGGCATGGTGCTGAGGTTTACGGCGCGGTACCACGCAGTTGTAAGTCAAGCAATAGGCACGTCTGCAGGCTGCGTTTTGTTCATTAAGAAGTTACCGGGTCTGGTAGTGCAAGATACCTTCGCTTGCCCATCTGGTAGATTGGTTTCCTGTGATTTTGTATTCAATGAATGTCAGTGGCGTATAGTGTGTATTTATGCACCAACCATTTGTGAGGAGCGATCACTTTTTTTTTCAAGCCTAAAGCAGCACTTCACTTTGGAAAGGAAATCTGTATTACTTGGTGATTTTAACTGCGTCCTCAATGGGCGAGATCGAGCAAATGGACGCGCCAATTACGATAAAAGTAGTAGGACGCTAGCGGACGTAGTTACTCAATTCGAGTTAGAAGACGTGGGCAGCTGTATGGAGGGAACGCGGGAGGTGCGTTTCACACATTTTCAGGGGAATAGCCATGCGCGCCTTGATCGCATTTACGTGTCGCTTGAATTAATAGCCCACTGCAAGACATATGCTGTTTACCCAATACACTTTAGCGATCATTGTTTAGTTAAATGTGATATGGGAGAGAAAACACAAGGTGGAACTTTCTTATGGGAGCTGTGAAAGATGAATTCCACTTTGATCACTGACGAATATTTCTTAGATCAGGTTATGAACTGCATCAATGAAATAAAAATGGATGATGGAGCTAAACTTGCAGAACAATGGGAAGAGTTCAAGCAGCAAATAAAAATAAAAGCTATTGATCGTTCTTGCGCATTGAGTTATGAAAGGAAAAAGAAAGAAAAAGAACTCCGAAAGACTTTGGAAAGACTAGTAGACTTGGAATGCAGACAACCGGGAGAGTATAAAATTGACATACGCAATATTAAGCAGAAACTTGCACTGCATGACGAGGAACGCTACCGCGGTGCACTCGTCCGTGCTAGGGCCGAGGCTTTAGCGGCTGGAGAGACGCTAACCAAAAGAGCGTTAGGGGTGGAGAAAACGAACGCTCGACGGAATCATATCGAGAAAATAGAGAAGGATGGTCACGAAGTAACTGATACGGACAGCATTTTATCCGTATTTTCAAGTCATTTTGAAAACCTTTTTGCGTGTAGACAGGCAAACCTAGAAAGATTTAAAGACGAATATTTAGGACTCATGCCGCAAGTGAGTGAGGAAGTGAAAAACGCTTTGGAATTATCTATATCTGCATCTGAAGTTGAACGGGCGATTGATAAGTTAAATCCTGGGAAATCTCCAGGACCAGATGGTCTTTGTGCCAAGTGGTACAAATGTTTTAAAAGCGAATTGTCTTCAATACTTGCGGGCGTTTTTAATGAGGCATATGAGGAAAAGAAATTACCACCATCCTTTGGTGAATCGCGTACCGTTCTGATTCCGAAAACAGACGAGGTTGAAAAACTCAGGCACGTCACAGCGTACAGGCCAATCGCACTGACAAACGTAGACTACAAAATATTAATGAAAATTTTGGCGGCCAGACTTCAGTCAGTAATAAAAGATATCGTCGGTCCACACCAAACGTGTGGAATAAAAGGTCGGTCCATAGTTACAAACGTTCATAAAATGCGATCCGTGCTCGAATGTGTTGACACCTGTCATGCTCGTGTGGCCATACTCCAGCTGGATCTGGAGAAAGCGTTTGATTGCGTTTCCCACGCTCTTTTGTTTGCAGTATTGAAGCACATTAATGTTGGTAAGATAATTATTGACGGAGTAGCCATGGCATATCGGAACGGTAGTACGAGACTAATTATCAACAAGACATTGGGCCCCCCCCATAAGAATCGAGCGCTCAGTGCGTCAAGGTTGCCCTGTTAGTCCACTTTTGTTTTGCATCTATATTGAAACTTTATGTCAGTCGATATTGCAGAATGACATCATTTATGGGTTTAGAGTACAATCTTCAGAGGTCAAACTACTCGCATACGCTGATGATGTTGCGATTTGTAGCACTACCTATGTCGGTATTGAAGAATCAATCAGAGTTTCTAAATATTTCGCCGAAGTTACAGGAAGCCACATAAACTGGGGTAAATGCCTTGGCTTCTGGCATGGATATTGGCCTTCAACACCAGAATTTTTCGCAGCCATTGAATGGACAAGAACGCCAGTTAAATATCTTGGAGTACCGCTCGAGTCATACAAAAGTACTGACGAATATTGGACACAGCAAACGAAAGAAATTAAAGAAAAAGCGAATAGGTGGAATGCAACTTATCTGTCCATGTTTGCTAGGGCTACTGCATGCAACTGGTTTTTTGTGTCTAAGCTGTGGTATGTGATGCAAGTGCTGTACTGTTCCCGGGTCAATGTGCAAAAATTACATCGGGTGTTTGCAATATTTGTGTGGGGGTCTAACTGGGAAAGGTGCAGTCGCACGAATTTGTTTAGACGGGTGAAGTGTGGAGGCCTTGGGCTAGGACATCTGTTTATCAAGCAGTTAGTAAAAAGGTTTTTCTTTTTTCGTGAGACAAGAGATCCTTTCCTACTAACAGTGTGTCAAACAAGACTAAGTAGACTGTTGCCCGAGTTTGTTGTGAGCACCCATGTTACCCCAGGGGCTGTGCAAGGATACATGAAAGAAGTAGTGGCCAGCGTGCGGTTTTTGTGTGTTCGCTTTTCAACTGACTACCTGTGGTCTGTTGGAAAGAAAAAACTGTACAAAGATTTATGTGACACGATGCTCCCCGTCCCACTGTACAGAGCGCTATATACAGCACGCAAGGGTCAGAACGTACTTAAACGAGTAAAAAAAATGCCAGCAGCTCCAAGTGCGAAAACGTTCTTTTTCAAATTACACACTGGAACACTTCCTGTAAGAACCTTCCTAGAGGAGCGTGGGTTTTATATGCCTTGGGGATCTCACTGTCTAATCTGTAAGAAACCGGAAACTATCGACCATGTTTTCCTGCACTGTTGGGAAGGAGTTTATTTTTGGGACGTATTACAAATGACAATCAAAAAAGAGTTTCCGTTAGACCCTCATGGTATCAGGTATTTGGCAATAGAGAACGAGGATGGATTACCTTTCGATTTTATCATGATGACTGCCTTGCACAGTATATGGCGCTCTAGATTGGCTGGATTTCATTGTGACCCAGACAGAAGACCAGCAAGAGAGTATTTTAAGGAAAGCATCCCAAGATTACTTGAGGTAGTAAGAACAGACGAATGTGTACCTTTGTGGGTAGAAAGGGTAGAAGCCCTACTGACCATGAAGGAATTCTAGGATACGATGTGTTATAGTTATGTTTTAGGTATTTTTTTGTATTGTATGTAGTGAATTGTAATATATCTTAGTAACCCGTTTGTGAAGTTTACCGGAAATAAAGAAAAAAAAATGGTGTGGCGCAGTGGTCAGCGTCTTCGAATGGCAATCCGCAGGTTGCACGTTCGATCCTCCGTAGCGCCTTTTTTTTTTTTACGGGACGGGTGTTTTTTATACCGTTTTTATAGAATTCTTTTTTATTTTTTGTGGCAGCTCGTCACGGTGATTCTGACGTCATTTCGCGCTCAAGTGTTGCCGGCACTGCAGCACCCACCATACCCACCATGCGCCATGGTGGGCGTTTCCCACCATTCACCCACTACATTAATCCACTATAATGGTGGGTGGTGGTTTCCACCATGCCCACCATTCGTTTTTTTCCGATAGGGAACAGCGCTTATAAATAGGTAACAGTGCACTTGAAGTTTTGAAAGACTACGTCTACTTAGGACAGCTAATAACTGCGAAGCCTAACCACGAGATTGAAGCAACTAGAGCAATAAGGATGGGGTGGAGGATATTTGGCAAGCACTCTTGAATCATGACTCGTAGATTGCCACTATCCCTCAAGAGGAAGGCATACAACAGCTGCATCTTGCCAGTACTTATCAATGGAGCAGAACCTTGGAGGCTTACAAAAAGTGTTCCGCAATAATTGAGGACGACTGAGTGAGCGATGGCAAGGAAAATGATAGGTGCAACCTGAAAGGAGCCCTGCAACACTTTTTTAGCATGATCAGAAAACGCTGCCCATCGGTAGTAGAGGCTCCCGAGAACATGCGACTCAAATATTATAGCACAGGACGTGGCCTAAAATTCCCAATAAATTATCAATGTCAGCTGAAAATTGCTTTCTCTTCTTACGGCAAATCCCGTTATATGCCCAACAATCACACGTCAATGACCCATCTATCAGTCATTGGCTGATTTCAACATGGCGCACTCACTCATAACCGAGATCACCGTGGGAGGCCGCTACTTGTCCACGCGTGCGCGCGCGATTACACTGATAAAGCCGCCCATTCGAAGAAAAAGAAAAAAAAGGCTCAAGGACGCGAATTGCGTGTGAAGTTTTTCTGAGGCCCTGCCATCCCTCCCTGCTTAGCTTCCCGCGCTTTGGTCGGGACGAGAGAAGAGAAAATGCAATTGCAGCTTGCGACAAATCTTTGTTTGTCGCACTGGACTCCACTCACACTCCCCTCGCACTGGACGGATTCTTAAAATTTTTGCGGCGTTGAATTCGGGAGGCAATAAGCTCTTTCAGTGAATATATTCTATGGTTACTTGAAAAAGCGTTGCAGGGCCTTTTTAAGAGACAAGAAGAGAGCAGAGTGGATCTGGGAACAAACCAGGGTTAAGGATATCATAGGTGAAATGAAGAAGAAGAAATAGACATGGGCAGGGTATGTATCTCGTAGGCAGGATAACCACCGCTCTTTAGAGATAACTCACTCGATTCCCAGAGAAGTCAACGGGTTTGATTATAATCAAAATTTACTGAGCCGTCCAGTAGTACGTTCCTCGAGACCATATCAAGTGTTTCGGATGTAAACCAGACCAATCATTTAGAGAAATTTAGAGACTCTCACTCACTCACTAACTCACTCACTCACTCACTTCACTACACTTCAGTAAAAAGTAGGTTAAATGAACAGAGAGTACGAAAGGAACAGTCTGGCGCTTCGTTGCACGTTGACATTCTCAACGCCTTTACATGTCCTTGAATCTCCATCGTTCGTCCTGCCCTGAAATGAGGAGCTGCTCCCCACGGGCAATTTCAGATAGCCAAAAACACGTTCGCTTTGCGGTTCACGAGGAAGGTGTCAGCAACGAATACATATTTTATGAACGCCGTTGCCAAAACTAAATATCGCAGCGCGATATGCACAGATAAGACCGTGTGGCCTACTCTCGGGGCTGACTACGCGTCAAGGCCGACCGGATCCCGAACCTGGCGTGATATCGCTAGCGAGCTGTTGTGATCGTCGTTTGAGCTCCCTCACTCTGGAATCTATTAGAGCTCGCCACACTCGTCGTGGTTGTCCCTTCAATATGGATGACCCTCAGCCAGAGCACGCGCATCGCGTGCAGACCGCGTTTTGTGGGGCGTGAGGGGTCCGATAAGGGGGCGTTTGGTGTGGCTGCTGCACGCGACACCATCGGTCGTGAAACGACAGGAAGAAAACGAATGCAGAGATTGATAGATGAGTGGCTTATGCGCGCTACGATGGTTGAACTAATCGTATAGGCTGAATTCTTTTTTTTTTTACTGTATACCTTTGGGGCCGGGGATGTGGAGCGCAAATGGGGTAAGATACAGGCGTACTCTTATAATTGTATCCTGTGAACAGGTTTGACATTTTGTATTGTGACGAATGGCTTTAAAGTTAACCTGACTCGTAACCCCACACCTTTTCCTTTATAATGCACACGGGCAAAAAACAGTCAATTGTCTGTCAGGACTCGTCCTGTCTGTTATTTATTCGTACTTCGTCTCTTCTAGTTTGCAATGGTTTTATCTTATACCATGTTCGACCAACTAACCTAACGAAACAGACTACTAAGTTTACTTCATGTGTTGTTTTATGCCTAGGTACCACATTTGCAGGGCACTATGGTGATACAAATGCAAAAGACATAGAGAAGTTAGTTTAGTTGGTAGCTCAGGAACAATACTATTGATGAATTGCAGTAGGGTTGACAGGCGGGCTAGTTGGTACAAATTCATAATGGAATAATTGGAAGCGCAAACCAACGGTACACAAGAGAAGAGACAAACAAGCGCAGACTGAAACTCAGTTTATTCAGAGACGAAATTATATACCAGAAAGATGAGAAAGGGAAACAACTGGGGAGAAGGTTCCACCTTGATCAGGTGTCGTCCAGAAACGATATTTCACAATCTAACAGTGATATAGACGGTGAACAAACACAACTATCAATATTCTTTTGAATAAAAAAAGGCTTCCGCAATCTTTCTAGTTTTCATGTCATGATGGCTGTATAAGACAGATGTGCGCGAAAAATCAGGTACGCAGCCACACTTTTTGCGATGGGCGGACAAATGTAAACCCGGGGCTGATTTCAACGCATTGTAGTGTTCTCGTAGGCGAATATTCAAGCAGCGCCCAGTCTGCCCAATGTATGTTTGTTTTTTTTTTGTTCTTTGTTTGCCCAATGTTGTTTGTTTTGCCAATGTTGCTGTTTTTTTGTTTTCCACGCGTGGAAAACTGCAGCAAATGTGCTCTAGAATTGAATTACAAAGCAGAATGAAAGCAGGTCTTGTGAAGAAAGGTTGTGGTGTCAAGCATGTCAATTCCTTCACCAAATGTCGATCTAATGCTGTTTATTGTATCCCACTGTCTTGCGGCAGGTTATACATTGGGCAGACTGGGCGCTGCTTGAATATTCGCCTGCGAGAACACTACAATGCGTTGAAATCAGCCCCGGGCTTACATTTGTCCGCCCATTGCAAAAAATGTGGCTGCGTACCTGATTTTTCGCGCACATCTGTCTTATACAGCCATCACGACATGAAAACTAGAGAGATTGCGGAAGCCTTTTTTATTAAAAAAATATTGATAGTTGTGTTAGTTCACCATCTATATCACTGTTATATTGTGAAATATCGTTTCTAGATGACACCTGATCAAGTTGGAACCTTCTCCCCAGTTGTTTCTTTTTCTCATCTTTCTGGTATATAATTTCTTCTCAGAATAAAATGAGTTTCTGTCTGCGCTTGTTTGTCTCTTCTCTTGTGTCCCGTTGGTTTGCGCTTCCAATTATTCCATTATGAATACTATTGATGTTATCTTTTCTATGAAAGTTTAAGTGAGCGTGTAAAAATTGCTCGTGAATCTTTTTTTTTGTGATCGTTACCTCGCTTTTTAATGTTTACTTCAGTAATATACCTTTTCCAGAATATCGTTTTACTTAACTCGACAGGTCACCTGAATATTATTGTTCTTTTCGCGATCTTCAGTTGTTGTTTTGTTAATTGAGTAATAGATAGCATACTTAAGGTTAAAGAAAAATTGATGTGTTTGATTGTGTAGATCTCTCTTTCACTATAGTTCTTCACCGACGCTTTCGAGAGTTCTTCGTATTTGATGACGAGCATATCATCCGTGCCATCAGAGCTTTCCCGAAGCAAAACGACTGGGCTGAAGACGACGTCAGGCATCTGTTTCATACTTTCAGGGCATTCAGTGAGACTCGTGAATCCCCGGTGCGAGCGAATAGCTGTCAAAAACTTGTGCACCCTATCGTAACGGATGTATCTTTTTTTAAGAAATGTACTTTCTTAGTGCGCAGGGAACGTTTTAAAAAGATGAATTGATATGTATAGTTTAACGCCCAAAACCAAGCATATAATTATGAGAGATACCGTAGTGGAGAACGCCGGAATGTTTGGCCACCTGGGGTTCTTTGACGTGCACCAAAATCTGAGCACACAGGCCTACAGCATTATCGCCTCCATCGAAAATGCAGCTGCCGTGGCCGGGATTCGATCCTGCGACCTGCGGAACGTTTCAGAAAAAAGACAGAGAGGACTTTCTGAAACGTTCTCTGTGCACTGAGAAGGAATGTTTTTTTTTAATGCAATATAAACCAGCCCAAGTAGCCACTTTTTTTACTTGGAGTCTTGGTTGCTTGCATCCCTAAACGACAGCACACCGCCAGTTTAGGTGGCACGAAATAACACGCCTTGGCTTGTTTTCCGGAAATCCTTGGGTCACAGCTGGCAAAGGGTGGTGCGTTTGTTAGGGACGACAGAGCTACCCCCCGACTCCTTGTTTTCTACACTCCTTGCCCTTAGGAAAACAGTGCAGTGTTTCGGGATGTTGAAGCTACGCCAACAGTCGTTCAAATACAACTCCTCCTATAGCTGGTCACAGCATAACAATGGGACCGAGTCCTTGTGGCTCTAGCTAATTACTAATTATGGTGTACTTACTTAACGATGTCATTAACTGATCACAAGACCGTCTAATTAAGAAACTTAAAAACAGAGTAACTCAAGGAAAGACGAAGCCTTGAAAGGGACCTTGAACCACTCCAAGTTCAAAGAGAACCGTGCGGTTTCTTTGTTGTGTTAATTACTCTTGCTACAGATTTTATAGCTTTTTCATTATTATTTTTTGTAAAAACACGTGTGCCGTGTGACATCCTATCAGAATGTCGCACGTGTCGGCTGCACGCTGTTATTACCACTTGCCCAATCGAAAATGCACTACACGAAGTGAAAACAGTTGATCACTCACGATAGTTATGCTAGACAAGGCAGAACAGGATTGCGATATTATGACAAAGCAGGATAGAAGACAATTCACGATTGATAGCCATCGCATATGAATCATTGGAGTGTTTATCTGCTCATGAAGTTGCTTCAACCGGCTGCTGTTGTCATGGATTGCGTCGAAAAAAGGGGAAATGCCAAGAAAGAATAACACGCCAGCTCTTTTTACTTTCATAGGTTGTTGACAGGTTCCTGAAGCAATGCTTTATCATCGATATGAAATATCGCTTTAGCCTATCTGTTCACAGTGGGCCTGTTCCTTTGGTAAAAGCGCCGGCTCCAGAGACACTTCTTGTTCGAAGGTTTCTCTATTCCTAAAGAAGAGGCATTACATGAACACGACATCAGAATAAAACGGGAACACCGTAGATTGGTTAACGGTATACGGCGACATTCATGAACGACTCTACAAACATTTGTTTGCATTACCAATGCCTTCTAGCTGGAACAATTTGCGAACCAAAGCTCTTCTTAAAGTTTTAGAACTTTAGTGAAAATATTACTGGTGCGTCTGCACCATAAATTGTTGTATAATTTCTATAGTATATGATTTCTTTTTGTATGATTTCTGTTGTACTACTTAGCTGGTACCCAGAGTGGAGTTACCCGATTTTTTGGTGGTTCAACTCCTAATCGTGTTGTGGTTTTCGGTCTTTAAATGCCATATACCATAATAATGTTGAAACATTTATGTTTACCGAAATGAAACCCGCCGCACTTGGCCGTCGTTGTTAGCCGCATCTTTCATGACGGCCTCTCCATGTGCTGGAGGAGCACCTAGTGAGCTCGCCACCTCTCCCCCGTGCTCGCGAATGGAGCGTTCCCCAGGCGCCGGCAGCGGCTTCGCCTCGGCATGCCAGTGGCTTGGAGCGCCTCCGCGTTAGTCGCTGCTCGGAGTCCACTCGGGCGGCATGGATGCTCGACGCACTGCTGCTGCTGCTGCTGCCGCTGGTGTGCAGAACCAGTGCCACGTGGCCACCCTTTGCAACTACAGCAGCCCCTCTGAACTACAGCAGCCATGAAGGTGGACGATGTGCGCGTGGTGTAGTCATTGGGACCCTTGCGACGTCGTTGGGTGTTCTCAGATCGATTTAGGACAGACGTCTTCCTCATCGGGTCATCTCGAACTTCCGTCTGTCACCTCCTTTTCTCTCGCGGACACCCGGAAAGCATAGCGGTACTTGTGACTCGCCAGAGCAGTAAATAGAGACAATTAAGCTGTAGCGACGGGATCATCGCTGTCGTTCCATTTGTTGGTGTTGCTACCGAAAACGTCATACTGACTTTTTTGCTCGCTTCGATTGGTGGTGTGTGGCTTTTCGGCGCTTGGGACATCAGCGCGTTGTTACTGTTTGTGCCGCATCTGATTATGCCGAGTAAAAACTGAAAAACAATGCACGCACACCCTCTTGAACTTTATACTGACATATAACCCTCGTATTTATAGCCTCGTATTTTGCGTGCCATCGATCGATAGCTACAGTGCATGACTTTCGCTTCTATGCATTGGATACAACACCACACTTGTTTCTTTTTGTGCTGGGACCAACGTTGAAGACGGCGCTTGCGTCTGGTGCTTAAGAGCTTACAACGTGCCTGTACCTGGCACTGTAAGGTGGCTATGCACTTGACTTACGTTGAATTCAGTTATCGTGTGCTGCTCGAGCTGCTGCGCTCTCGTGTACCACCTTCGAGCTAAGGGCACGGGCTCGGAGGCTCCCACGTTTTGAACAGCACTATCGTCGATGGTCGTGTTGGTAAGACCTCCAGACGTTCTCGCATTCATAATCCGACCGTGCACTTATCGACTGTTTCGGAAAACGTTTTGCATTGAAATTCAACCATAAATAAATGTCTGGCAAGTGGGTTGATTAGATCTTGGATTCATCGTATTTCAATTTTTCCCATGCCAATTTTCCTTTCATTTGACGCTCTTGAGCCCGGTTCTTGTACAACAACTCAAGGCTGTCCAGAAGGCCCACGACGTGGCGGTGAGGCTAGGCTTCCACGTCCCGACGTGGGAGCAGCCCGCAATCCTACCCCTATAAAACGGGGGCGGAATCCTTCAGGACCCAAATAAAGTTTTTCATTCATCCATTCAACCGAGCTTAGCCAGAGTTTACTCTAAAGCTCATGTAACAGAAACATGCATGTAACAAAAAGATTTCAATATATCTGATTATAGTAGTAGTTTTTCTGGACTCTGCACCTCCGTAAACCTCAAAACTCCAGTTCACGCTTGCGGCCGAGATTCGTACAGCTCTTGATAATTCAAAAGTAGTGACTGGCTGGTCCCAGGTATGGTTCTTTTTGACCCCTAGTACGCAATTAGTGTTAAGTGTGGGGCTGATTGCACCTACAGTCTGCGTCAAATGCTTGTGATATCTTATCGCATACCCCTGTGCGTGAACTCCTTTAGCGTCCAACGCTAGTACAGATTATTTGCGAGCTGCCTAGCAGGTCCCTCGACGAGGTGGTGTAGGGGTTATGTTGTCTAATGTAGAGTATTCTAATGTTGAACGATAGGACGTGGGACCGAATCCCGGCAAAAGCGGCCGCATTTCGACGTAGGTAAAATGCTTCAACCACATAAAGCCCTTTTATTATTATTATTATTATTATTATTATTATTATTATTATGCTGCCTAGCAGGCCAGTTGGCCAGTTTGAACAACAGAATGTTTACTAAACAGGTTTATGAAATTTTTTTCTCTTTTAACGTGGCACGCGCATTGTCATCATTACTTTTTGACATCTGTGGCTGAGCATCGTTTGTTGCTGCTGTGACCCTTATTGTTCCCCTCTCTGGTTACAGATCACAAGCGTCGGTGGTGGGACACTGTGGGCAACACTGGTGGCACCGGTGGCACCGGTGGCACCGACTGGTGGCACCGGTGGCAACGTCACACTTGCACAACTTTACACATTTTCCCACTGGAAAAGCCTTTACAACTTTTGTATCTAAATGTTTAAATTATTATTCTCTTTACTGTCACAGTTTCAGTTGATCTACTTTGGCTTCTTTTCGTACTCATCGTTTCAGTAGTTGGAGCTCAGCATCTGCAAAATTACCGTGCTGTAATTGGAGCACTTCATCTCTGGTTTCTGTGGAAATCTGCCGTCCTTGGTCGTACGTCGTTGTCATATCCAATAGTAGCTGTACAGGAAGAAAAGTTTTGTTGATTCTTATAAACATTTCATTTTATTGTCAAGCTGTTCACGCTGCCTCCTGCTTCTTTCATCACCTGTTCTGTTTCTGAACGCTAAAAATTGTCATGGCATCAAGCACTCGCTGTTTTTTTATGCCATATTCATGTAAATCTTTTTAAGTACAGGCTTTACTGCATCGAAAGAGGACAAGAATGAACAGGATAGAAAGGAGAGGCAGGGATGTCAACCAGTATGGAAGGACCAGTATGCTACCTTACACGGGATTGAGCGATGAGGTAGTTTTAAAGATGGAGAAAGAGAAAAAGGAGAGCAAGCGCATACAAAGTCACACACCTCACATTCATTATAACCCCGTCAGTATATAATCACCGGTGCAAGTCCGATGATTTGGAGAAGTTGTGCACCGCCTTCCTTGCCTTTACCCGCGATGACCTCTCAGTTACTGCAAAGGGGAGACTGCAGTGCCTGTGTTTAATAAGAACCTTTAAGCATTACAATTAAGCCACTATGGAAACTGTATGTTGTAGATTAATTGGCCTAAACTTTACCTGTATGGGTTAAAGTAGCTTTGCATACAGTGTACCGCATACTGTGTTCGACAAAATGTTCTTACCGCACAACAGTTCGCAGTAATTGCGTATATATACGCACGCAATTTGTTCAGAAAATTAGTGCCTTGTTGAAAATTGGATAAATTAGGCCGGTAAAGATTAACCATCCTATATATCCAAAGCATGGAAGCTAATAAAGAACATGGGCTATTATCTACCATCACAACAGTAAGTTAAGAACCATTTTTTTAGAAAAAAACATAACTACTGTGCGTGTGTCACAATGTTACTATAAATCAAGAATGCCGGTTTGAATCTCATGCGGTAACCATGCATGTGTCTGAGGTGTTGTCTGTTGCGCATATCATACATTAACAGATCCACTACCGCAACCGCAGGGCGCGGGTTCGAATCCCGGCTGCGGCGGCTGCATTTCTGTTGGAGGCGGAAATGTTGTAGGCCCGTGTGCTGAGATTTGGGTGCACGTTAAAGAACCCCAGGTGGTCTAAATTTCCGGAGCCCGCCACTATGGCGTCTCTCATAATCATATAGTGGTTTTGGTACGTTAAACCCCACATATCAATCAATCAATCCACTACCGCGAAACTTGGTGATGCGAGGAGCACGCCAATTAGGGTGCACAGATGCGCAATTTTCCAAGAGGGCGCACGCATCAAGGCGCACTAACATCAATAGCAATGCGTGCACAGCACCCTGTCATTGCTACAGAGAGCATCGCAAACAGCGTCGCCATCGCAAAAATGAAGCTTTTCTTGAGTCAACTAAGTCTAATTTTTGAATCTTGTTTGCCTCTCAGTAAAACGCAAGTGGTGTTTCTCTCGGGTGAGCACCGATTCTCGCGAGCTTTCTCTGAGCGAACGTGCTGGCTTATTTCTCATTTGTTTCACCATGATCGGCTACGACAAGAGAGACTGTGAGACGCTACGATGATAGGAGATGCCGACAGCCCGAATGCATAAGGTAATTCCCAGCGAACACTTTTTTTTTAGGTGAGAGCAATTCAGGACGCCAGTCTGTCGTATGATGTCGTCGCTTGGCATAGCGCTCCATATGTCGCATATTGAGTGCGTGCTCGCACCAAGAAGAAGTAATATTCTTCCTATTGTTCTGCAAGTGCCTTAAAGATGAGTACTCATAATCAACGGCAAAAACTACTGCTCTTGGCGTAACGCGGGTTCAACCACGTATAAAAATAGAGGAGAACGTGAAAGAGAACGCAAAACAGAAATATAGAACGGGAAAATTAGCAAGAAAAAGAAGGAAATAGACAAAGAGGGAAGAATAAATCAATAGAAATAAGGAGCAAAAAGACGGAAGAAAGAAAAAGAAAGGAGGAAATAAAACTGCTCCGTACTTCCTTTAGGCGTGGCAGTGTGAGGCTGCCCTAGTTGTTTTAAGAGCGAAGCTCCTTAGGGCATAGAGGTTCCTGAATATACACTAGAGAGAACCCTGGCGCTAGCGTCTATGGGAGCAGCAACGCACGGCGCTTCAGCGGTCATGTGAATGATTGGTAGTACATGGATTTGTACAATCTGGTATAATCTTCGTACTTCTGGCTCCGTGTGTGTTCGTGTGGCTTAGAGCTGTTTTCTCACGAAACAAAAATAAGCAAATTTCTTGCAGTTGCGCTTCACTACCTTATTCTTTTAGACTTACCATTGTAGTGGAGAATTCACAAGGCAATGACTAGTGGGACGATCGCTGAGTGCGAAGCGCGAGCGGGTGCACGAGCTGTAGACGCTGGACTGCCCAAGCATTTGTTTCCGTACCGGCTGTCTGCCTATTACCTGGCGTCGCTATAAACCCTCTTGCAAAGTGGTGGAGGTGTGGGGTATGGAGGCCGAAACGAATAGTCAGGATATCTTGGTGCGTTAACTGTGAAGCGCCGATGACATAGACGTGCAACGTGACCTGAAATTCCGCAAAAGTAACATATGGGCCGGTTGTCAGCAGTGCGCCAAGGATTTCCGGCGTGCGGCTGTGTAGCTGGAAACGGCGCGGTGGACGGTCGCACAGGTTGTGGCGTATACATTGGCAGACGAGGTGCAGGCATTGCCGCGACGGCCGCATAAGTCAGTGGCGCGGTAACAGGTGTTGGTGGAGAGATAGACGTAGGTAATGGCAACGCCTCGGAGACCTACTCCTGAACAGCCTGTCTGATTGTCGGGGTTAGGCGGTTCATTGGTGCTTCGGTGGTCGGCAGATACGAGAGACCTGAAAGCTGTCGTGTCACCTCTTCGCCTACATATTCTTTTATCTGCTCCAGCAGGGAGCTGTCACCACCGATGACTAGGGCAGCGAGAGAGTCGTCTGCTGTCGTCGACCTCCGAACTGCTGCACGTTGTTTGCGGATCTCTTCCAAGCTCTGGCACAGGGTCTCAAGTTCGGATACGGTACTTGGGCCCTTCGCCAGCAACATTTGAAAGGCATCATCGTCTATGCCTTTCAAGATATGCCTGATCTTGCCATGTTCGGTCATCTCAGGGTTAAAGCGCCTGCATAAATCGATTACATCTTCAATATAGCTAGTGAAGTTTTCGCCCTGCCTTTGTGCACGTGCGCGTAGGCGCTGCTCATGACGTGGCTTGCGCACTGCGGGGCGATCGAACACAGCTGCAAGGGTGGCCTAGAAAGCGGCCCAAGTGGTAAATTCAGTACAATGGTTTGTGAACCACAGGCTGGCGACGTCTTTGAGATAAAATGGGATATACTCCAGTTTCGAGGGGTCGTCCCACTTGTTGGCGGCGCTCACCTTTTCAAACAGCTGCAACCAGTCCTCCACATCTTGGTCCTCGGTGCCGCTGAAGAAGGGGGGATCTCGTTGGCGCAGGGTGGTAGGCACGATGACCAGTTGAGATTGGGCCGTAGTTTGCTGGATGGCGCCTTGCTCGGTCGTCTGATCAGGCACTGCTGATGCAGTGGGCAGCTTCCGGCTTCGAAGTTCCAGGTTTGCGTACCCCGGTTTGCGTACTCGCTTGACCTTCACTCAGGTTATTGGCAGGTCCCAATGGCTGAGTCTGATCGTCCAAAAACGGCGTTTGTCACACCGGATGGCCTCTATGAATTTACCGTAATGCCATTCGGACTCTGCAATGCGCCTGCCACATTCGAGCGAATGATAGACAGCATTTTACGTGGTCTCAAATGGAACATATGCTTGTGCTATCTTGATGACGTTGTGGTTTTTTCACCTGATTTCACTTCGCACCTCACTCCTCTGCGTAAAATTCTACAGTGCCTTACAAACGCCAGGCTTCAGCTTAACCTGAAGAAATGTCACTTCGGGGCTAAACAACTCACCATTCTTGGTCATGTCGTCTCGAAAGCCGGCATCCTTCCCGACCCTGACAAGCTTCGTGCTGTTGCCGAATTTCCTAAGCCGACTACAGTTAAAGAACTACGGAGCTTTGTGGGCCTGTGCTCCTATTTTCGTCGGTTTGTCCGGAACTTTTCCTCCATCATCGCTCCACTCACCAAACTCCTTGCTGGCCCTGCAGATCTTTCGAATTGGACAGCAGCCTGTGACAAATCCTTCACAACACTGCGCCAACACCTTGCCTCACCACATGTACTGCGCCATTACGCCCCTACTGCACCAACCGAAGTACACACGGATGCAAGTGGCGTCGGCCTTGGTGCAGTACTCGCGCAACGCAAAGCAGGTTTTACGGAATATGTGGTCGCCTATGCCAGCCGCGCCTTCACTAAGGCAGAAGCCAACTATTCTGTTACAGAAAAAGAGTGCCTCGTGATTGTGTGGGCGTTAAACAAGTTTTGCCCCTATTTGTACGGCCAAAATTTTGATGTGGTAACTGACCATCACGCACTCTGTTGGTTGGCTTCACTGAGAAATGCTTCTGGCTGCCTCGGACGTTGGGCACTACGCCTCCAGGAATTCGACATACGCGTCGTCTACCGATCGGGGCGAAAGCACTCTGACGCAGATGCGCTTTCACGATCACCCATGAAATCTGATGATACGGAAATATCAGCCCTTGACCTTCCCCTCTCTACCGTCAGCGTCAGAGACATGCCATCCGAAGAGCGGAAGGACCCTTGGATTGCCTCGCTCTTGAATATGCTTTCTGACGCATCAACTTCCGGTTACCCGCGTGCTCTTCGCCGCCAAGCAACGCATTTCGCCATACAGGATGGCCTGTTATACCGTCGCAACTATCAAGTGGCGGGTCGTAAATGGCTGCTAGTCATACCCAGCCATATGCGGTCTGATATCTGCAAATATTTTCATGCTGAACCGCAACACGCACACGCCGGTGCGCTAAAGACGTATGAGCGGATCCGCCAACGTTACTACTGGCGGGGCATGTACACATTTGTACGCAAACACATTCGCTCATGTTCCCAGTGTCAGCAGCGCAAGACATTTCCTCATTCACCCGGTCAACTGCAGCCTTTGCCATGTCCTGCATGCCCATTTGATCCTGTTGGGATTGACCTATACGGCCCGCTACCGTGCTCTGTTGGTGGTAATCGATGGGTGATTGTGGCTGCCGACCATCTGACAAGGTACGCGAAACGGCAGCACTACCTTCGGCTGGCGCTCGTAACGTTGCAACCTTCATCTTGCACCGGTTTGTTCTTCGTCATGGTGCACCACGGGAGCTCCTGAGTGACAGAGGTTGCGCATTTTTGTCCGAAGTTCTGCAGCAGCTCCTACATTCATGCCATACGGTACACCGCACATCAACAGCCTACCACTCTCAGACGAACGGTCTAACGGAACGTTTCAACAGAACCCTCGGAGACATGCTCGCTATGTATATTGATTCCGACCACTCCAATTGGGACGTTGTTCTTCCTTTCGTGACGCACGCCTACAATACGGCGATTCAATCAACAACAGGCTTTTCTCCATTTGTTCTTTTATATGGTCGTGACCCATCCAACGGACTCGACACAATTCTGCCATACAATTCTGATGCCTCCGAGTTCAGCCCAGTTTCTGAAATGGCCATTCTGAAATGGCCGAACATGTCGAATAGTGTCGTCAGCTTGCACGGTCCTTCACAGACGATAACCAAGCCCTCCAAGAAGATCGCCACGACCATGATCTTGTTCAGAATACCTTCCCCCTCGGTTCTCTCATGTGGATCCGACTGCCTTTCCACTCTCCTGGACTGACTCCCAAGTTTGCACCGAAGTATACGGGCCCTTACCGCGTCATACAGCATCCTTCTTCTGTCACCTATGTATTTGAACCGCTCAAGCCGTCCACGGACAAGCGCCGCCTTGGTCGTGAGACGGTCCACGTAAGTCGCCTCAAGCCCTGTTACGATTCTCCTGTTCTCTCGTAACGTTGAGTCGCCAGGATGACTCGTCTTCGTCGCCATGGCATTGTAGTGGGGAATCCACAAGGCAATGACTAGTGGGACCATCGCTGAGTGCGAAGCGCGAGCGGGTGCACGAGCTGTAGACGCTGGACTGCCCGAGCATTTGTTTCCGTACCGGCTGTCTGCCTATTACCTGGCGTCGCTATTAAACCCTCTTGCACCATTTCAAATTAGGTCACAAATTAAAAAAAAGGGTTTGATCTCTCCTTCGAAACAAAACCGAAACACAGCAATAAACGATGCCACAAGAGTGATTCACTGGCCACAAGTACGAAGGCTAGGCAAATACGTGTACTACCCATCATTCCCATGGTCGCTGAACAATCGCAGTGCCAGAGTCCCCTCTAGTTAATTTTAGAAAACTCTATGTCTTGGGGTGTAGGCTAGCCCCTCGTTGTAGTAGCCACCGTTAGTACACAGAGCGCGCAGTAGATGGCGCTGTGGCATTCGCACCGCTATAGTACTCAGATTACTCACCAGATGGTGCTGCGGCGCACGCTGGGGTTTAGGGATCGGGAGGGCAAAATAGACTTTAGGCAAGTAGACTTAACTAGAAGGAGGTTATCTGATTGGTGGCTAAAGTCAAGGCACGAGTGAAAATTAAACTCTTCACAGCAAAGTACGAATCCTCAAACTCACTTTTTAAGAGAAAAAAATAAATATAGTTTTGGGTTCATTACGTAATACGGCTTGATGGTGCTAGCCACCGCCCGATCTAAAGGGTACAGCCATATCTATCCATCCATCCATCCACTTTGATGCATGGTCTCTTGTGATAGGACAACGCGTTCGCTCTTGGCGCGCTTCCTCTTTCACCGGCCGTCTGTGTGATTCGAGTATTAGCGAAGAAGACAAGGCGTCAGAGCGGACGGCTCGGAAAAATGCTGCAGCAAATGCTGCAGACGGCGTGCTCGCCGTCTTTACGTAATGATCGACTGGAGAAAATTTTCGGAGGATTCACGGTTTAACGATGTACGTTCGGAGCTTCGACCATGCACTCATTATCATTCACTCCGTGGATATGCTATGATTTTTCGTCTTGTAATGCTTTTCACTTACTATAATTTCACTTGCTTTTAATTATTTTCTCTGCTCACTGTGGCATGTGTGTGGCCTCCGCGATTGGCTTCGGCAACACGCCATTGTGATCAATGGGGAGCTAGCGTATCCGATTTCGCGACACACAGCAAGTGAAGTGAAATGGAACAGCAGTGCTGATATTTCAATGGTCAGCTGCGTGTGCCGGCTCGCGAGCGCCGCTGCGAAACTCTACTCGCTCTAAAACACTACCGTACAGTACCACCTTCATTTAACGCGAGCGACGGATCAGCCGCGTAATCGTTTGCATCTTATTTCTATGGAGCTTCGCTCATCGGTTGTCTTCGTACACAGAACAACTGCTAGTTTTGCCTACATCGTGAAGCTAATAATTTAAGACATATTGAAAAAACAATAGCGGGGAAATGTCAATAGGCAAATTGATCGTTTGAAAAGCGGCGTTTGTGCAATATAGTTATCCCTCATATGTGAAAATACCAAAGTCGTAACAAGGTTATGACTCTTTGAATAAAGAGCTCCAATTCGTAACAAGGTAGCGTTCCCCAACTAGAATATCAGAATTATGCCTGGCTGTCTGCTGATGAAAGTGTGATAAGAAGCCTCACATGTCCACACTCGCACACTTTTTTTCTATTTTATTCCTGCTGCATTTCTATGGGTATGTAGATAGCGGAACAATCCACGGCCTACAAACGAGCATTTCTTTGTTTTCTGCACGTGGCACAACCCAAGTGAATCGATTTCCCTTACAACGAGGCACCCACAAATGAAGCTGCAATAAACAATGGTACAAGTGAGCTACGCTAAGAAACAGTGAGGCCCTACACGTATTCAATTTTTTCCGCACTCATAGAACTCGCCTTGGGGGTATGCGTACACTACGGGGAAGATCTTCAATAGGTGGCGGCACTATGGCGAAGCTCATGAGACAACAGAAAGAGAGGGTTATCGGGGTCGTTATGTGCTCTCACACAAAGGCTCTTCACACAAAGAACACATCCTGGTGTCTTTTAGTGTTTCACGAAGGCGTTGTTTGTGAACAGACTGGTGCGTTGAGCCTAACTGCGGATCGATATGGTGGAGTAGCTTAGAAAGCCCTCTTACACTGTGGCGCATGGAACCAGAGCGTGACCTTAATTGCAATCGTCCGTTGCTCTTTACGTGTCCAAGTTGTTCCACTGCATGCACTTCGTAGGACGTCAGTAAACTTTCCCCTGTGCGTACCTGCAGGCTAAGCAGGATACATTTGGGGAAAAGGGTGAGTGCGTTTTAGGGGCGAAACTCCTTATAGCGGCATCTATTCGTCCCTCGTAGCCATTGTAGAGTGTATTAAGTATAACATTATGACCTCCAAGGTGGTGCTGGTGAGAAATTTTCCATGTGGGTTGTTGAACAATAAAAAATAGTCCTCAATGTACATGCCAATGGCTGCTAAGGGGGAATGAGAGACAGGAGCATTTGGCTTTTAGTTAACGCGCACGCTGCGATCCACATTAGCAACCACTGGCATGTACATTGAGCACTATCTGACAAGAAAGGGTTGCTACGTTATACTTGCTGGGTGCAACCTTCTTAGTTTTAGAAAGGTTTAGCAAGCGTTGCCGCAGTGCCATGAGTACAGTGAACTAGTATATACCATGAACTTGAGGTGGTTAAAGGTGGGAAGTAGACCCGAAGCGCAAGCCGTAAGAAAGTGTGCGTGTGTCACCTCTCGTTTAGTCCTTGAAATGTCCGCTGGATGGCGGTGCTTATATATGGGGATTATATGATTAAAACATGCGAGATGGTGGTACTTGGAGTGTTGAATAGATGGACGAAGAGACACACCGACAGATGCAAGGATGGACGCATGAAGGGACGCAGGGGCGGATGCATGGACGAACGCACGAACAGACGCACGCACGGACGGGCGGATAGGCGTATGGATGGTCACACAGACGGACGCATGGACGGACGGAAAAAGAACGAATGGACGGACGAATGCTTCGCCCCACTCTCCATCATTCACTCCGTAGATATGCTGCCATTTTTTTCAAATTAATCACTGCTGAAAAAGCATGACTATATGGCAGAAGTACGCGTGACTTAAATTGTGATAAAAGGACTGTGACGTGACAAAACTTGCTTTTAATGTATTTTCCTGATTGATTGATAGGTTGATTGATTGATATGTGGGGTTTAACATCCCCAAAACCACTATATGATTATTAGAAATGCCATAGTGGAGGACTCCGGAAATTTCGACCACCTGGCCTTCTTTAACGTGCCCCCAAATCTGAGCACACGTGCCTACAGCATTCTCGCCTCCATCTAAAATGCAGCCGCCGCAGCCGGGATTTGATCCCGTGACCTGTGGGTCAGCAGCCCAGTACCTTAGCCACTAGACCACCTCGGCGGAGCTAGATGTATTTTCTACTGCTATGAATGTGAGTGTGATAAAGTTCGGTTATATAAAGCTATAGAAAAGAAAGAAAGAAAAACTTTGACAGGTGTTACACTATGGCAAAACAAAAAAAAGAAAAAGACAGAATTGGCTTGTTTTTGGCGTATGAATCGTACAGTCGCAGAGGCACGAGCACTGACAAGCACTTCTTCCGCAGAGGCATATTTGTATGACTGACTAGGAAAGTCACGACGCAAGGACAGGCACGCATCATCGCTCACTTCATTGTCACCGAGTGGTGCCGCCGGCAACAGTTGACGGCTAGTCAACTTGGTTCGAAGTAAATGCGTAACGTGCTATTATTTGCGTGACAACGTGGTTACTCTGCTAAGCAAATCGAGAGGCGGTGCCCGCTTCGCGCGCATATCAGTTTTTTTTCCAGCCCACGCACACACATTTGCTCCCGCATGCATCTAAGATAAATGTTTTTCATTATGGTGCGTTTTGCGTCTCGATAATCAGCTCTTCCAGGTGGTTTCCAACACTGACACCGAAAGCTTTTGCCTTGACAAATATGCAGGTGGTACCTCAGGTTCACGGGATTTATCTCTCGACGCAATAGGATGACAATGGCATGCTTCAGTAAGAGCACTAGATGAATACTTTTAAATCACTATGCTCAAAATTTTAGTGTATGGGATTTAATTCACGCCCATCGTCAGTATTGTCGGCAATGCACCTGCATGATTTGTCATCAGGGCAAATTTCACAATGAGCTGGTTGGTTGTAGATACTTCAGCTAGATGTTGGTGATTGATTGTGGTGTTAAAGGTGTTGCGACACGCACAGAGGTTGCTAAGATGGTAGTTTATGCTTTAGAATTCATAATACACGTGCTTCACCCACACTAAACCGTAACAGAGCACCATAATCTGCGTACAGAACCTCAGTACTGAATTGAAGCGCAATGAATCCTTCTTTAATTATATTACTAATGCACACATGTTTTCGGTTTCATATTTTACTGGCGCGCACAAGCTTGAGTGGGTGTATGTGCAAAACAGCTTGGGCCACTCTTTTGTTTACGGCCAGGGACGTAACGCCACAACACAGGGTGGCTCGTGTGTTGGATCAATACTGTGGTATTTTGCTTAGAAAAACTATGTCTTGAATTCTATTCCATGCAACGAACGCCTCATCATCACGAGAAGAAATGTAAAACGCTCTCCACCTTGTAGATAAGTGGTGAACTACATTGCATCCTTTATATACCATGAGAATGGGACCACTTATGTTGTGCATGCTCTCCCGCACCCAAATTAAAATGGAGGTTTGGGCTATGCAGTATGCACCTAAAGCAAAAAAAAAAATACTCTCCACTGTTCTACACAGACTACCGATGAGGCATGATCTAATTCGCTGCCCATACAACAGGTTTACTTTCCAATTGAAGTGCTGAAAAAAATATTTGTACGTTTATATTACTGCTTACCAAGAACAACAATGTCCATTGCAGTATCTGACGCTTTCATTAAAGCTTGGAAGTTAGTTCGTGTTCATAGCACTTTTCAGGAGCCAAGCTCCTTAAGGCGTGGGCTGAGTGTAAGGTCGTAGTCGTACGTAGCCACCTCTCGTTAGTTGTTGAACCGGCCGTAGGGGGCGGTACTTATACATATAACGAAATGTATATGCACTGAAAAATGCAAATGGTACAATACTAGAGGACGTTACTTGTAGTATGTAAATAATAAAGATCCCAGCATATCCACGGAGTGAATGATGATGAGTGGGGCGAAGCGTCCGTCATTCCGTCCGTGCTTCCGGCCGTCCGTTCATTCTTGCTTCGGTCTATCCGTGCGTACATTCGTTCATCCTTGCGGCCGTCCGTCCATCCTTGCGTCCGTCCATTCGTGCACCCGTCCATGCGTCCATCCATCCGTCCGTCCATGTGTCCGTCCCCGCGTTTGTCCGTGCACCCATCCGTCCATTCGTGCTTCCATCCGTTCGTTCGCCAGTGTGTCCATCGTCCATGCGTCCATCCGAGCGTTCCTCCATGTGTCCTTCTGTCCATCCGTCCGTCCTCTCGTGCGTCCATCTGTGCGTTCATCCGTCCGTCCGTCCGTCTCTACATTCGTCCATGTGTCCATCTGACCATGCGTGCGTACGTCCGTGCTTCAAACAGACAGACAGACAACGGAGGGACGTGACCAGCGGATAATTCATGGTTTGCCGATAAAAAGTATAATACGCGCATGGCGGTGGTAGTTCGCGTTCGAAGATAGAACCCAGATGCACGAGCGCACGAGAAAATAGGAAGGACGTCACACGAAGACATTGTCAATCGCACGTTCGTCGGCGGTGCCATACGCTAGCTGGCCACAAAATGGCGGTGCACAAAGTTTATGCTAAATTTGGCGCAAGCTGGCAACAGCGTTCCCGTTTTCCCGCTGATTCTGGCTGAGCTTTTTTAGAGCGCATTTTGAGATGTCTCCACCATAACAAAAGTGGTCTTGTAGGCTCCCTAGTCGATGGATGGATAGATGGATGGATATGGCTGTACCCTTTAGATCGGGCGGTGGCTAGCGCCACCAAGCCGTAATACTTAATGAACTCAAAGCTATATTTATTTATTTTTTCCTTAAAAAGTAAGTTTGAGGATTCGTACTTTGCAGTGAAGAGTTTAATTTTCACTCGTGCCTTGACTTTAGCCACCAATCAGATAACCTTCTTCTAGTTAAGTCTACTTGCTTAAAGTCTATTTTGCCCTCCCGGTCCCTAAACCCCAGTGCTTTGAAAAACTCTGCGCCATCATCCTGAACTATAGGGTGAAGCCCTTTACAGAACATTATCAAGTGTTCGGCAGTTTCTTCTTCCTCTCCACACGCACTGCATACTGTGTCTACCCCTTCGTATTTGGCCCGATATGTCTTGGTTCGCAGTACTCCCGTCCTTGCCTCAAACAGTAGAGAACTACCCCGAGTATTATCATAGATCCTTTCCTTGGCAATTTTCTGCTTAAAAGTTCGATAGATCTCTAGTGCGGACTTCTTATTCATGCCCATTTTCCACATGTCATTCTCAGTTTCCTTCACTTTCTTCTTAACCGATAGTTCTTTTTGGTTTGGCCACCTGCTGTTTTCTAAGTATTTACCAGTCAACTTCCTGGTTCGCTTCCTCCATTTTGTATCGACATTCTTCATGTACAAGTAGCTGAAAACCTTCCTAGCCCAACGCTCCTCCTTCATTTCTCTCAATCGCTTCTCAAATTTTATCTTGCTGCTAGCTTCCCTGCCCTCAAATGATGTCCATCCCATATCACCTTGTACTCCCTGATTTGGTGTATTCCCGTGAGCTCCTAAAGCAAGCCTACCTATTCCACGTTGCTTAATTTCTAATCTTGCTTGAACTTCTGATTTCAAGCACAAGACCGCATCGCCGAACGTCAGCCCAGGAACCATGACCCCTTTCCATATTCCTCTCACAACATCATACCTATTGAAATTCTACAGTGCCCTATTTTTCATCACTGCTGCATTCCTGTTACCTTTAGTCGTCACGTATATTTCGTGTTCCCTCAGGTACTCGGTCCCATTGCTTATCCATACGCCGAGATATTTGTATTTATCTGTTATCTCTAGCGTGACGTCCTGTATCCTAAGCTCACTACCTTCGTTGTCATTGAAAATCATGATTGCTGATTTTTCCTTACTGAATCTAAAATCTAACCTATCTCCCTCATTACCGCAGATGTCCATCAATCTCTGCAAATCTTCCTTGTTGTTGGCCATTAGCACTATATCATCTGCGTACATTAATGCTGGTAGTGCCTGATCAATAAGTTTTCCTTGTTTGACTAAAGAGAGGTTGAAGCCCAGCCCACTTCCCTCTAATTTTGCCTCTAATCCTTGTAGGTACACCATGAATAATAAGGGTGACAGGGGGCACCCCTGCCTAAGCCCCCTTTTTACCTCTGCAGGCTTGGATACCTGTTTTTCCCACTTTATAACTACCTTGTTACCTTTATAGATACCCTTTAAAAGATTAGTGACTACATGTTCCACGCCTAGGGTGTCCAGTATTCCCCACAATTCCTCTTAAACCACGCTATCCTACGCTCCCTTGATATCCAAGAATGCTAGCCACAAGGGCCTGTGTTCCTTTGCTGCTATTTCGATGCACTGCGTCAGTGAGAACAGATTGTCTTCCAACCTGATTGATTGATTTGTGGGGTTTAACGTCCCAAAACCACCATATGATTATGAGAGACGCCGTAGTGGAGGGCTCCGGAAATTTCGACCACCTGGGGTTCTTTAACGTGCACCCAAATCTGAGCACACGGGCCTACAACATTTCCGCCTCCATCGGAAATGCAGCCGCCGCAGCCGGGACTGTCTTCCAACCTCCTGTGTTTCCGAAACCCATTCTGCAGTTCCCCCAGCACCCCCTCATCTTCTATCCATGCCTGCAGTCTTTCCTTTATAATCTGCATCGCCAGCCTGTAGACCGCTGATGTCACTGTTATAGGACGGTATGATGTTCATTCAGAGTCACAGCGCCACCATGCGTTGCTTTGGCTCCCTATTAGTGCTCCATTTTGTGACAGCCTAGATTGCTCTGCTATGACACCTTTCTTTGCCAGGGAACTGCTTTAGTAGCCACACGATGACGTAAACGCTGACTGGAGCGCCGACGCAGTATGCAGCTTGATCACTGGTGGGCGGTTTGCACTCAGGCAGGTGCTGCGCTACGCCTAGCTTCGTAGCGAAGCGTTTCCAGTGATGACCCCGTGAACGCCGGCGATCCGCGCAGATCATACAAGCTGTTGCCTGCTGCTCGACTTCATGGCTGCCTGGATTGTTCCACTAGGATCCTATGATAGCTGCTTTATTGTGAAATCTTTCCTTCGTAAACAAGTGACGCACACGTATCGAACGGCGGCAACATTACGTGAGTATATACTACGAGCATCCAAATTCCATTTCGCCCCGCCGCGGTGGTCTAGTGGATAAGGTACTCGGCTGGTGACCCGCACGTCGCGGGATCAAATTCCGGCTGCGGCGGCTGCATTGCCGATGGAGGCGGAAATGTTGTAGGCCCGTGTGCTCAGATTTGGGTGCACGGTAAAGAACCCCAGGTAGTCAAAATTTCCGGAGCCCCTCACTACGGCGTCTTTTATAATCATAGGGTGGTTTTGGGACGTTAAACCCCGCATATCAATCAATCAATCAATCAATCAATCAATCAATCAATCAATCAATCAATCAATCATTAATCAATTTCCTTTTCTTACAGTTTACAAAGCTGGGAGCGCATTCTGTACGTTGAGTTTTATGGCGATATCAGTTATCAGGATAGCGGTGACTATCATAAGAAGAGCAAGAGCTTCCAACCCATCTAGATTCACGACGTGAATTTCGAGACAGGCGTACGGATGCTCCAAAAGTAAAACGGAGCCCATAATCTGTGGCCATGCTACCCAAAAGTGAATGCCAGTGTGCTTCATAAGATATGTGTTTTTTTATTTGTACACGTAAATGCACCAGAAGATAGTCATCACTTTCATATAAATATAATCACTTCTCTGATGGAGTGTGCTGGAATGCAATATCACGTAGCATGACCAGAACTCGCGTGCTTTCCTTTACTTCTGGAGCAACTTACGTCACGCCATTAGGTTATGTTATTTCCTGATAAAGTTGCGCAGCTTATAGCCCAGTGTAAGTCACTTCTTTTGCGCCAGTTGATCTTGTGTTTGTACGGTGTTAGTAGTTTAAGGCATTTCTAGCCTTCTTACTCTTTTTGTTTCTTGAAACACGAGTTTATTGAGTAATCGCTTTGCCAGACAGAGTGCATATTGGTTTGTTCGCACGCGGCCTCGTCTTTAATGTGTTTAAAGCGCATCACAGAAATGCTGCTTGCGCAAATTGTTAACACAATACCCTATGCGCAGGTGCATGACACCAAGAACATGCAAACTATGCCTTTTTAAAGCCCACTAGTCGCGAGAACTTCTGCTTTAAACTAAGTTAGACATTTGCATGCGAATTGCAGCGGAATGGGTGAAACGAAAGCAAAAAAAAATTGTATGACTAGAAGCGAGTATTGATTCCACGTCGTTTAGCAGCTTTGCCAAGGAGCTTTGTTTGCTTTGGAATTTCGCTTCAACGCCCGGCACTGCCTGATCTTTTGTTTCTCCGGCAATCAATCCCTTCATGACGGACGTATGAGAAATCACAAGCCTCAAACATAAAAAAATACTGCGTAGTCTTGAAAATGTGGCCTTGGCTGCGAAGACATTTTCCTTCGACTACTCCCCAGAATTAGGCGTTTAGTCAATAGTAATGACCTGATATAGCTCGGCGCGAAAGACTTGCTATATATGCATTTTTTTATTTATTCATACTGTCAGCCCAAGGGCCAAGACAGTTATAGGCTGGGGAAGCATTATGCACCCCACCTCCCTCCATTCGATACAGTGGTGACAGGCTCATACTGCATTTTGATTAATACTAATACTAATGCTTTTCCTGAGCTTAATATGACAAAAGTTTTTTTTTCGCGCTATATTATAATTTGGTTGACCCAGTGCAATATGAGGTGATAGCACGCAAAAGTGAGATTCCTGACAAACGTATCTAACCTGTTTCATACTATGAAACCGGTGGAAATGAGTTTCCGCCACTAGTTAATCCTACTTATTTCAAAGTGCCGCTTTATTACAGATTCAAGTTAGTAAATGTGCTTTTGTGAGATTTCCAATGGTCGATTTCGCTGTAGTGTCATGATTGCACCATCGCCTAAATTCAAGCATTTGTCAGAGATGGCAATAAAGCAATGCCATGCACTCGCAACTGAAAAATGAGGAAACTTTGTTTGAAACCCCAGGCATATTTATTTTCATATAGTATATTTAGTATATTAAATTGTATTGGTAGGCTCACCCGATCTGCTGAATCGACATGAAATGCCAGCCTATCGAGCACTGCGGAAGAAAAATATAAAACACTGAGACACTGCCGTCTTTATGTGTTGCCAGAGTTATCGATGTTGTGCCTGACACGACAATGCTTCTTTGTAGCGGTCGCTTTAATGAAGTACAGTGTTGCTGGTCGCTGTGTAATAATCGTACCTCGGGGTTACTCAGAATTTTTCGAAGAGCGGGGTTAGGACATTAACACAATTTTTAATCAGATGTACGATAGTTTACATATAATGCTCACCATAGCTCAAGGAAAAATATAGGCTACCAACGTGACATCGTCGAAGGTGCAATTCCTGAAGTGGCGCGACAACTGAATCTTACTTTGAATACTAATGGAGCTGTGTTAATACCCACGTGACCGTTATAGGGTATGAGTACATCACACATCCCTGTGCTAGCACTGTTTTTTTTTTCTTCTTTCTGTCGTCTCCATTTACGTTTAAATATTGTGGCGGTGGTCGGTGCCATTTTGAGGCGAAAGCCTTACATGCCTCATCAAACAGGAAAAGGAATCATCGATGTAATCATTATTTATAACATTTTTGGTCAAATATTGTCTAGCTTAATCAGGGTATCTTCTTACAAAGCGAATTCTAAATTCACAGCCCATTTTTACACGCCTTAGCGCAGAAAATGACGTTTGATTTTAAGATTTTTTTTTTTTGCATCCTGCTTACTTTTCCGCCACCGGTCCCCCAGTCGTTTTTTTTTTTTTACTCATTTCTGTCACTGATTGGTTACGATTGAATGGCTGGCAGGCTGCGTCTGCGTGGCTGCTGCGGACGCGTCACTAAATAAGTGAAGTGTTTCCACTTGGCGTGCTGTTGAGCGTTGCGGTTATTGATAGAAAACTGTGTTCCCAGCGAACGGGCGGAGGCCGGGATTCACTACGGGTGAGAAACAGTGTGATGTCACCGCAGCTGTTACTTGACCTAATTGACACCACTCCAACACCTGCGGCGAGGGGTTTGGTGGAAACGTACGAGACAGCGTTACACAGGCTAGTCAGAAAGCTCTTTCGCATCTAAATATACAGACGAAGCTAGATGCAAATTATACAGATAAGAGCCGAAGGGCAATTTTTTCGCAGCATAGATTGTCTCCTCGTAAAGGTTGGGAAAGCGATGGTGTGTGGGGAGTGGCGGTGCATGCGTCCACGTGGACATACAATTTCATCAGATACACTTTCACCTTCTTTCTTTATAGTTTCACACCTCTCCACTCGAGTGCGGGTAGCATACTGCGTACTAACGTCAGGGTGACTTTCTATTCTCTCCTTTTTCGATTCTAACGCTGATAAAGCCTATTTGCCTGAACATTGATGTGCCTTGTCATCTGTTTACATTATTTTTTTTAGATTCCACACATTTAGTACCCACTTGGGTACTTGGGACTGTATTGAGAATGTGAGTGAGAGGACTGCGAAGGGTGCTTTAATTTTGGTAAATGATAATGGGAAACCACAGACTCTACTCGTCAATACTAATACCAACACCTCGGCTTTAATGGCTGATACGTGCCCTTTTCTAAACACTCATTACGCCCGCCAAGATATAGGCAGCCTTTTCGTGGAACTCGTTAAATTCATCGCACAGTGTGATTAACGACGCCGCACAATGAGCGACGTTGGCAGGGAGGAAATCGACTCGAAGCTTATTTCCCATTGTCGGGGGTCGTTAGTCAACCGCGCGTCATTAACAGCGCCAGTCGAATGCGCCCGCACGAGAGCTGCAGCACCGCGGGAGAAATACGGCCGTGTCAATTAACGCTACGTGTAAAATTCTATCAATCCTAGCACTGCCCTTTCTCTACACGGTCGATTTCACTTAACTCTGCAAACAAACAAGAAAACCGCTTGTGTTTCGTGTACCTTTTGCATTGGATGCACGCTTTTAAAACAACGTGCTCTAAAGTCACTTGTTGCTCCGCGGTTGTGGTCTAGTGGCTATGGTACTCGGCTGCTGACCCGCTGGTCGCGGGATGAAATCGCGGCTGTGGCAGCTGCATTTCTGATGGAGGCGGAAATTTAGGCCCGTGTGCTCAGATTTAGGTGCACGTTAAAGAGCCCCAGGCTGTCGAAATTTCCGGAGCCCTCTACTACGGCGTCTCTCATAATCATATGGTGGTTTTGGGACGTTAAATCTCGCATGTCATGTCAAAGTCACTTGTTTTCGTGTCCATTTTGAAGGCTGTATTGTTAATTACAAGTCTTGTGAATTGGAGAACTCGGCTCTAGATTGAAATGCGTAATAAACACCGTGCACGCGCGCACGCGTGCGCATGTGTGTATGTGTGCATTTTATTTACCTGTTTTACAGGATTGATGTGCTTAGCCTGGCGCAAGCACGGCTTGTACCCATCACTACACCATCGATTCGTCTTAGGCTAATGCATTAGTGACTAAAAGACCTTTTTTACGTGTACAGAATCACTGTTACAGTGAAGTTAATCTGTACAATGCATTCAGTACGGTATCTACACATTACTGCCTATTTAGTGGATTTTCTTTTCCCTTTTTTTAATGGCAGATTTTAAATACGCTTTCAGTCAGTATGTCGTACATTAAAGAAACGGGTGCCCTCTCCACAAATTTGAACGCCAAAATTTCAGTTCGAGTTCCAGATCAAATGCGCCGCCAACACTCGGTTGACAGGAGATCTCTTCATTAACAGCGTACCTACGCTGTTAGGCTAGGGTTAGGTTAGCGTACCTACGTTTCCTCGATTTAGTGCATCAGTGGGAGCGCCTACAGTGTTTTATTTTTTCAGATGAAAGTCGTAATATTGGAAAAAGACAGTGCTTAGTCTTTCTTGCGTTGCCACTGGCGAAAGACTTGTTTATGTGCCGTCTTGGCAGTTTATGTCTTCGGAAACTTTATGGCCCCACTTTAAGTTCATAAGCTATTGCGGGCATATTCGTAGGAGTAGTAAGATCTGGCAACCATTGCGGTTAGGGTCTGTGGCTCAGGGGACGTGAAAAAAAGAAGCCCTTACTATAATAACATTCACAGCCAACAACATGCGTGTAGTCACGCACGGTGAATACAGATTTCTTTCATGGAGTAGCTGTGAAGCTAAGTGACGCAAGAGGCACTAAGAGGACGAGAATGAATCGAGGGCGGTTTCAGTGAAGCAGGGCTTCTGCACTCTGTGGTATATCATTCGCAAAAAAAGTTTTGGACGATGTCTAACATAGTTTTCAAAACATCGCTGTGAGGCACTAGCTCCAGTACTCGGTGGGATCAAGAATATCATAAGGAAACTAAAAGGGATACAGTCATCACCTGCACCGTTATTTATCAACAGGTACGTGCTTCTCATAATTGCGTGTCTATGTATAGAATTCGTTTTTGCGAAACCAAATTTCAGTTAGAGTGCGCGGAGATAATTTCCAAGAGGCTATTCTCTGCGGTATGAACCTCTTGTTTAGCACTTCAGCAGAGCGAGGACTTTTGAGTTCTGTGAACGGTTATGCTGTGTGATCTCTCCAGCTCTGTAAACATTTACACTTTATGAGTACGCGAATGTCCTTCCGTATGCTTATTTTCCTAGTTTCGTGATGCTGATTATATTAAGGTGACAACCACACTGTAAAAGAAGTAGCTGGCATCACATACAGGCACCAAATTCTTCTCAAATAGGGCTTTAAAGCTGCCACCTACTGGTGGAGAACAGAATTTACGAACAATGTGCTTATGTAGCTATAGAATATTTCCACTACAGCACAAATTGAGGCTTTTTTCTCAGGTGGTATTTTTATTTCACAACATCAAAGAGGTCAGAAATTACCTGACAGGATTGTCATTAAGTAGCGGTTTAAAGAATTTGAAATTTCCGAAGAGTGGTGTACCGTTATTTTCCTTTCAGTGTTTCCATTGCTTTTAAATAGAGCGTTAGTGGCAGCGCGAGTGCCCAAAAGATGACTTTTCCCCTCCCGATCTGTACTTGTCAATGATTTTATTTTATAACGTGGTATTTCACAGATATTGGCGCTTTTTCACGAATACGCCTTTTCGCAGATGGCAGTATATGCGGGAAAATTGCGGCAGAGAGAAAAAGATACACGAAAAAGCAAGTATGTGGTGTTAGTATGTTGTCTATTAGGATGAAAAAAAGAAAGCTTCCACGCAAGACAGTCTTGTAACATAATACTATAGTTCACATAACATGCAATTGTATCTTCATCCACGCGTTCGCATGCTCATTCTGAAATCTCTGCTCGTGAAATCTTGTGCAAAACTGCTTTTGTGTACGCCGCCCGCAGCCGGAGGTGATGCAGCAGCGTTTCAAAAGTCCTGTTAGTAAATAACACTAAAAATACCGGAAACTTAAATTTCAATGCAAATTAGGTCTGAACTTCTAATAAATCAGGTCGCTTTTCAGATGAGCTGACATCTGTTGTAGTAGGTGCTTTGATCCACCTTTTCTTGTAGGTATTCTCTACGTATTATATTTTTTGCTATATGCTTGTCTGGCTCCTACATCTACGAAAAAATATCCCAAAATACTGCAGTGGTCATTTGTACGTGGAAATACTGTGTGCGAGTTTGCTCATTGACTTTCATAATTTTCCTTAATGTTTAGTGGGTTAAAGCCATATTTTTTCATATGAATTTTGTTATTTAGCCACAAAAAGGCTGTCTGGGAATCGTGCAGGATGACCCATTCATTTTTTGTGTTAATGATGTAACGTATTGTAGCACAGCCAATATTGTCGATAATTTTGGTGCAGTTGACTATCTCGCATAAGGCAACCTAAACTTCGCATAAGACAACCTAACCATCTGTATGAACGTGCACTTACTGTCGAGAATTTTGAAATTTGAACTTAAGCACAGACCTTCTTTGTTTCTGGATACACTGCTCACACCAAGCAGAAGTAAGCGTCAGACATCTTCTAATTCACCCAACACAACATAACAAAATTATCATTTTGTATTCAGTTAATATCGTTAAATAAAAAGGTAATGCAGTTTATAAGAATAAGCAGCTAAAAGTATATAGTCTGTAAAATTTCCACTTGGGCCGTGTTCCCTTCGAAAGCCTGCAGAATTCGTGTCTATGAGAAAACCAAGGCAATCTGTTGCGACCATCTTTTGTAATGTGTGGTCGTTAGTTTGGTGAGACACAATGGAGCCTTTGAGAACAGTAGACGGTTGACGGCTCTCGTTATGTGCCTTGAAGTGATTGATACAATACTGCTTTCCATCCTCATGCTCACGTGGGAACTGTTCTTCAAGGTGATCCCAAGGGCACCATACCAGCTAGGACCAATAAATTAGTCAAGGAGTTTGGGAGAATCCTAATACGTCTTAAGTTCAAGGTATTGTGTGTTCTAGGTGACGAAGCAGTTGAGTCTAATGAGACTGAGAAGCGTGACGACAGCTGGTTTGGTTGCAGTGCTCACAAAATCTTTTTGCTAGCTACTCGAATGGAACATTTGGGGCCTGTGCCTAAATAAGTAAAATGAGAGCATGCCCCTTCGAGGTAATATTGCTGATGTCCTCTTGCCACCAAACTGACCAACACATCTTGAAGTGTTCTCTGGGCCTTTATTTTTTTATATTTTTTCAGTTGTATTGAGAAGTTTTCTTTGTACTTTCAGTCTTTTTACAGCTGTTTATGACCTTACCAAATTGTTGGCTGACTGTTTCGGCGAAAGACAAATAATATAACTTTACTCCATGATGTCGAACTCGTACATATAAAAAAAAGAGAGAGAGCGTCTGTTATAGGAAGCCTGTGTGCAGTCCGGCTACTTTATTTCGATGATTGACGGAGAAACTCTGCCTTAGCAACTGTTATTGCATGATTTAAATGAAATTTTTCGCCTGCAAGGCCTTTTTCTTGGAAACTACACATGTTTCGCACTTCTATGTGCATACGTCTGTCATAAACTACGATTCACTTCTCCACAAGCATCACGAGTCACTTGCGTGCATGCTCGTCGGATTGCGAATAATTGTTCTTTTCGTGAATTCGAAACTATGTGTTTTACATTGCCAATATATGTGCCGTGATTAGAACAAAAGTCACGTGAACACCCCAGGTTACACTTCCCATACTTTGCGGTGTTACACGCTGTTTGGTACAACTTTGGGCGTCCTTCTAACAAAATGAATTGTTTCTAAAGAAATTTGTATATTTATTGGTATCGTCATGTTGAGATAGAATTTTTAGTTGTGAAACTACAGAGCATGCGTAGGAGTACCCGTGGTACAAGACATCTGAAGTTAACAAGAAACCAATAAAGTTTACCCGAGAAATTCAGTTAACGCTGTTCTGGTGCCGAGGGACATGCATAAAGTGTGCAATGTCTGATACATTTTCGTGTCAGAGTTCCTTTTGAGTGCGCTTCGCTCGCTTAGCTGGTCTACGCCATGTTAAAATCCTATACCGTCCTAAGAAAACAGTCGGAAAATAATCTCTTAAAGCGAAGACGTAGTGCTGCTTAGGCCAAAGAAAAGAAAAACAGCACTGGGTAAACACACGTGCCGCGAAAGTGCGGAGCAGGTTGAAGTTGAGCAAGGATGGAGACCTTGCTTGTTTTGCATACTTATTGGAGCTCGTGAAGCGAGACACCCCAAGGGAGGCCTTTGAATTACCGCGAAAATACTCGGCCTGCTGAGACGCTTCGCGTGAGCCGATGCCGTTGCATGCGAGACGTTAAGCGAAGTGAACAAGTTGTTGTGCAACGCCTCTTCAGAGAAAAACATACGCTTAAGGGTTTTATTTCGTTACAGTAGGAAGGCCCTTGGTAACCAATCCGTAGGAATGCTGTAATTTTTCTATCGCCCTTTGTGCGGCAAAATATTTATTACCGAACCATTCAACCCGTTTCTTTGCATTAGACACTTGTATAATTGAGGCCTGGTATATTTGTTCGTGTTGTATCTTTTGAGTCTGTAATGTGTGGGACCATTGAAAGCTTGTATTCTGTTCTTCATTTTTTCTATGGCTCTATATATGTTGTTGTCACTTGCTTGAGAAATTCAATCATACTCCATTTACTTCCGCACTAGGCTTCTATTATGGAGGCTGAAAAATGATGCCTTCTCTACACTGAAAACACGTACAAATATTGAAGAGATAAGAAAAAATAAAAAATGGGAATGATGAGTCTTCGTCCCTACCCTCCCCACTCCGTTTTCTTTCGTCTGCGAACAGAGGCGGAACTTTCTGGACGGGCAGCGACTCATAGTATCTTCTTCACAAAGTAACCGTGATGACCTTTTTAATAGTGAACCACTATTTTCATCCTTTTGTTTATTTCATTTAGTGAATGTGTCATTTGACTATTACCACACACTACATTATTTAGAGCTAGCAGGCGAAAAATGTCAAGGAAAGTAGACGACATGTTATTTGTTGTGTAATTATTAGGTAAATGTGAAAAAAATAATGGAATAATAATGTAACTTGTCACCGTCAGATATCGAACACCTGTGACCTTCGAATAAAGCGTCCGATGCTCCAACTAAACTGCTGCGGCCGTCATCTTCTCCGTCCAGTTTATGATATATATATATATATATATATATATATATATATATATATATATATATATACCGTAAACCTGCGATGATTACTCAGAGTAGCAAGTAGCCATGACAGCGATTGTCGAACTATTTTTCTGCCTGCAGGCATCACAAAGCAGGCCACTTTTTTACGAACTTGCAGCTGACGAGTAGTTTGTAAGATTTATATTGTATACGACAGTGCTGTACATAGAAACAATCAATTTTCCACGCGCTTAACTTGTTGGGAGACGAACCTCATTTCAAAGGGAGTAGCCTTCGCCATCGAGAGGATTTCACTTCACTGCAGAAGGATGCTCAAGCGATATACTGCGCTTTCTGCATTCCACCGACATATCTGGATAGCGTTGACCGGAACGATGTCCTTCTTGTATGTGCGCGTGGGAAATGATATCACTTTCTTTTTTTCTTTTCTTTTTTTTCTTTTGTATAGGAACTATATATTGATATAAGAACAATATTTTCTTTCCACGACGTATGTTGCGACGTATGCTTTAAGTAGATGAATAAATAAATAATTGAATAAATACATAAATAAATAAATAAATAAATAAGCTGTCTTTTTGTGAAGCGTTACGTTATCTTCACAGCCAGCCGTTCATTATGTTTTCATGACTATCATACATCGCAGAACTGATGCGCGACCGGATAGAAAAAGAAAAATATCAACGAAAATAGAAAAGGCCATTTTAGCTATACTCGTAGACTAGTTCATGAATCCGTCCTTGCCTCGTAGATAATGCAAAACAGCTTTTTCGTCTTCATATTTAGCTCACAAATCTAGCTGTTTCTGCTAGCCTTTAATTTCTTCATTTGAGTTGCTTTTTTTTCTAGGTCATGCCTAAAATATTGAAGGAAATGTAAGCCTAAAATTAGTGGAGAGAGTATTATGTCAGGTCTAACATTTTTTTCTTTCGGAGAGTAGGCTCATCAATGTCGATAGGAACTTTCTCGAACTCCGTCACGAGAAATAAAAACGAATCACGTGGCAAGAAGGAGAGTGCGCATTGTGGTCGTGAGATACCTCATCAAAGCGATGACTTGTCAGTTTACATCATTGAAATTATCTGGGGATGATGACACAAATAACAGCTTAACCACTGAGCTACCCCCGCAATTAAAGCAACATTTAGATGCATGTACACATTGTAATTCCGTCCGATCACCCGCTAGAAAGCGCAAATGATTAATATTTATCAGAAAATAACAATTAGCGGTCCCGGGCCGGGCCTGGTAATGAACACGCGCACCCTTGGTAATTTTAGATTAACGCCCAGGCCCGAACCAGGGCCGGGCTTGGCCCGGACCGTGCTCACGCTTCGTTCGGTCATATACGCCCGGAGCCAGGCCGGGCCCGGGCTTATAACCACGAGCCTGGGCTGGGCTTGGGCTTTTCAAAGCGGGCCCGGGCCGAAAAACTCAGGCCCGTGTAGTGCTCTAACTCTTGACTTTTTTGTTTGTCCCTGTTTGTACGCCCAGTCTTCTGGCGAGAATACGTACCAAGCTTCTCAGCTCTCTGTTATTCTGGCCTTGTCAACCACCAACAAATTAAAAAAAAATTGCCCCGTAGCTGCATGTTTCACTGCAAATTTCGCCAAAAGACGATAGTTTTGCGTCTGAAGAGAGTGAACAAAATGTTTATTTGATCTTCTCCGCGAGAAAATTGGTGAATGGTATTCTGGAGGCGCTGCGGTAGAGTGGCTTGATGCTTGTAGAGGAGGTGAACGAGAGCATTGAGGCACGTCACACGTGAGACATGAGCGCTATCTGGCAATTATCTTAGAAAACAAAGCGCGCGGCGTGCGTGCTCGTCTCGGAGGCGATAAGGTATAGAACGCAAGATAAGAAGTAGGTGCCACCACTATGCCGTCTTTGCAAAGCGTTGGAAACACCTTTTCGTGCCTAGCGTTGCATTGTCAGCGCAGCGTGATAAACACAACGGTCCTTAGAATTACTTATGTATGCTTTTTCTAGTGTAAAGAGGCACATACAGATTATTGACGTGTTGTTAATGTGTCCCAGATATGCGCAATAATTGCATTTTAATTCACAATCGCACAAGCATGAACCTTGAAACTTCAGCAATGTTAGTGGGCGCTGCGGATGGGGTTGGATTTTGGCCGTTTGGGGTATCGTTTTTTTAATTGATATGACATATAAGGAGATGTTGTCGCACAATTATGACGCCAGCTACTCCTCAGCACTTCAGTGAAACTTTGACACGTATCTTTAAGTAAAACATACAAAGCAGAAAATGGAAAATAGAACATACGGGCACACATATGCAAAAATACACTTATACGCACATATCACAACAAAATAAGGAAATGTTCGAAAGTGAACGAATGAAGTCTGTGATAATGTCTCTTGTTAATACTTGACCCAACCAGCACAAAACAGCACAGCACACGTCTGGTTCTTTTGAAATTGTAATCACTCGTATGTACATCACAGTCGAGAGAGAGAATAAACTTTATTGGGTTCCAGCATGCGGGATTCCCTCCGGCCGCGCAGGGCGTGGGGTTCACCCTATCTCACGTTACACTAGAAGTCCTAATGTCACGCGGGCCTAGACCTCAAGGCCTTCGTGCCCCGTCGCCGCTCGGGTTACTGAGGGTGTCCCCCTTTCGCCTTTGCAGCGCCAGTGCGACCTCGAGCTGCCGGACGGCCCTTCGCTGGTCTTCTGGGTCCGTAGACCCCACACGCTGTTCTACTTGCGGCGGTAACACCGGACCGTCCGCGCTGTCTGCGTCACATCCCCAGAGTATGTGAGCCAGGGTGGCTCTCGCGCTCGCGCACACACTGCACATTTCACTCACGTAGAGTTCGGGGCACACGTGTCGCGCTAGCGATGGGGTCAGCACAGTCTCGGTTTGGAGCTGGCGCAACCTCACCGCCTCCCACCGGGTAAGATCCCTGTGCGGAGGCGGGAAGCCACGCCGTTGCTCCCTGTACCACGCGAGGATGTCGCCGTAATCGAGCAGCTGCTCCTCGCCTTCTTCTTTGGTCGCCGTCGTGTCTTCGGAGGCGGGCGCGGCCGCGGTCCGGCACGTGGCGAGACCACGGGCCGCGGCATCCGCCTCCTCGTTGCGGTTCGGAGATCCTGGTATCAGGTCCCTACCCATGTGAGCCGGGAACCATTTTAGCGTCAGCCTCGACTTGGACTCGTCGCTTGCCAACGCCCTAGCAGCCGCCCCGCACACGGCTCCGCGCGAGAAGCTACGGATGGCCGTCTTGCTGTCACTGAGTATTGTCCGCATGCCCGGGGAGCGCGCCGCCAAGGCTATCGCCATCTCCTCGGCCTGGCTCGCGCTCCGCGTACGCACGCTGCATGACGTGACGATCTTGCCCGTCGTTGCGGCGACCGCCGCCGCCACGTAGGCGTCCTTGTTCTTGACTTTGGCCACGTCCACGTAGACGGCGCCCTCGTCGTTCTGATGTTGCAGCAGCAGCGCCCTGGCTCGCGCCGCTCGTCGTCCCTCTCTTTCGCCGGGACCCATGTTCTTTGGCAGCGGATACACCACCAGTCTTCGCATGGTTGACTCCGTGAGTGGAGACGTTTCGTGGTCTTGTTCCTCGGGGGAGGACAGGCCCACTCGTTCCAGCAGCCGCCTGCCGACCGCGGTGCGGCCCAGGCGCGTCAATTGAGCAGTACGTTGGGCCTCGCCGATCTCCGAGAGCGTGTTGTGCGCTCCCAGAGATAGCAAGGCCGTCGTCTTGGTGTCGTTGAGCAGGCCCATGGCACCCGCATACGCCTTGCGGATGGCCGCGTCGATTCGCTTCCTCTCCGCTTCCGTCCACTTGTGAAAGGCCCCCGCGTATGCTGCGTGGCTAACTGCAAAGGCCTGCAGCAGTCGCAGGAGGCTCGCTTCTCGGATTCCTCGGGACCTCGACGTGACCCTCTTGACGAGTCTCGTCGCTATCCCGATCTTCGTTACTATGTGGTTGGCTGCCGTCCCGTTCGTGCGGTGGGCGTCCACGTACATGCCTAGTACTCGGAGGCTCTGGACGTGCGGGACCGGCGTGCCGTCGCTGGCTCGGACGACTATGTTGCGTTCCGCTTCTTCCGCGGCCCGCTTTCTCCATCTTCCCGGTGGTGGGAGCACCAATAACTGGGACTTCTGTGGCGAGCACTTCAGCCCCGTGTCTCTCAGCGTGGTCTCCACGGCGTCGATCGCTGCCTGCAGTCCGGCCTCGATGTCGCCGTCACTGCCGCCCGTCGCCCATATCGTGACGTCATCGGCATAGATGCAGTACCGGATCTTCGGTCCGAGCGCGTCAAGGCTCTTGGCGACGGCGATCATCACGATGTTGAATAGAAGCGGGGATATCACGGACCCTTGTGGGGTTCCGACGCTTCCTAGCTCCCTCTCTTCGAGTCGTTCGCCTCCCACCTCTAGCCTCGCCGTGCGACGAGTGAGGAAGGATCTTACGTAGTCGTACGTGCGCTTGCCCATGTTGAGCTTTGCCACGCAGGCAAGGATGGCCGAGTGCTCCACCTTATCGAAGGCGCTCTGCAGGTCCAGGCCGAGAATGGCCCGGTTGTCTTTCTGCGGAACGCCTCCGGCTGGCTCTAGTACCTCGCGTTGCAGCAGCAACATCGCGTCTTGCGTCCCCAGGCGAGACCGGAATCCCAGCATGGAGTCGTTGTAGTGACCGTTCTCCTCCAAGTACCGCTGCCACCGGTTGTTGAGGACGTGCTCCAACACCTTGCCCACGCAGGACGTGAGCGAGATGGGGCGCAGGCCCTCTATTCCCGGCGGCTTGTTGGGCTTGGGCAGTAGTATCGTCTTGGCCGTCTTCCACTGCTTGGGAAGGCTTCCGCTCGTCCAGCAGGCGTTGAAGTACTTCGTCAGGGCCGAGACTGCAGCGTCGCTGATGTTACGCAGAGCCTTGTTTGTCACTTTGTCCGGTCCCGCGGCTGAGCGACAGTTCAGGGCGTTCGTTGCCTGGCGCACCTCCCACTCCTCGATCTCGCGGTCGAGCAGCGGGTTGGGCGCGCCGTCGTATTCCGGATGCTCCACGTGGTTTGTGGCCGGGAGGTACTTGTCGTTTAGCCGCTTGTGCATCTCCGCTTCGCCATCACAGTCGACACGTCATTCACTTCAGCACACACATATGATGGGTGTCATATGCACATAATAAGTACGAGTTATAGAAATGAAATTTCGTTTTTTCTTAGTACTAGTAAGCGATTCCGCTGTCTTTTAAGAAACGTGTTAACGCTTTTAAAACGTGCGTCTGTAAAATTCTAGTTGGCCACGGGTCCTGAAGTTCTTTCATGCTAAATGGTCTGCGGTCGAATGCCAACAGTTCCGATTTAAGACGGCGTCTCGGCGTGTCATGATGTGGACAGTCTATGAGAAGGTGACATACGTCTTCATCTATAAATTCACATTCGCATTCGGGAGTTTCAGCTCTGCAAATTTTGTACGAAAAATGTTTTGTGTATGCCGTGCCTAGCCTCAAGCGGTGAATAAGAGTTTTCATATCTCTGTCTAATGCTAGCGTAATGAAATGAATGGATCGATGTAATATAAATCACAGCCCTTTGTACCAGGCCGAGAATGGCCCGGTTGTCTTTCTGCGGAACGCCTCCGGCTGGCTCTAGTACCTCGCGTTGCAGCAGCAACATCGCGTCTTGCGTCCCCAGGCGAGACCGGAATCCCAGCATGGAGTCGTTGTAGTGACCGTTCTCCTCCAAGTACCGCTGCCACCGGTTGTTGAGGACGTGCTCCAACACCTTGCCCACGCAGGACGTGAGCGAGATGGGGCGCAGGCCCTCTATTCCCGGCGGCTTGTTGGGCTTGGGCAGTAGTATCGTCTTGGCCGTCTTCCACTGCTTGGGAAGGCTTCCGCTCGTCCAGCAGGCGTTGAAGTACTTCGTCAGGGCCGAGACTGCAGCGTCGCTGATGTTACGCAGAGCCTTGTTTGTCACTTTGTCCGGTCCCGCGGCTGAGCGACAGTTCAGGGCGTTCGTTGCCTGGCGCACCTCCCACTCCTCGATCTCGCGGTCGAGCAGCGGGTTGGGCGCGCCGTCGTATTCCGGATGCTCCACGTGGTTTGTGGCCGGGAGGTACTTGTCGTTTAGCCGCTTGTGCATCTCCGCTTCGCCATCACAGTCGACACGTCATTCACTTCAGGGCGTTCAGGGCGTTCGTTGCCTGGCGCACCTCCCACTCCTCGATCTCGCGGTCGAGCAGCGGGTTGGGCGCGCCGTCGTATTCCGGATGCTCCACGTGGTTTGTGGCCGGGAGGTACTTGTCGTTTAGCCGCTTGTGCATCTCCGCTTCGCCATCACAGTCGACACGTCATTCACTTCAGCACACACATATGATGGGTGTCATATGCACATAATAAGTACGAGTTATAGAAATGAAATTTCGTTTTTTCTTAGTACTAGTAAGCGATTCCGCTGTCTTTTAAGAAACGTGTTAACGCTTTTAAAACGTGCGTCTGTAAAATTCTAGTTGGCCACGGGTCCTGAAGTTCTTTCATGCTAAATGGTCTGCGGTCGAATGCCAACAGTTCCGATTTAAGACGGCGTCTCGGCGTGTCATGATGTGGACAGTCTATGAGAAGGTGACATACGTCTTCATCTATAAATTCACATTCGCATTCGGGAGTTTCAGCTCTGCAAATTTTGTACGAAAAATGTTTTGTGTATGCCGTGCCTAGCCTCAAGCGGTGAATAAGAGTTTTCATATCTCTGTCTAATGCTAGCGTAATGAAATGAATGGATCGATGTAATATAAATCACAGCCCTTTGTACCAGGCCGAGAATGGCCCGGTTGTCTTTCTGCGGAACGCCTCCGGCTGGCTCTAGTACCTCGCGTTGCAGCAGCAACATCGCGTCTTGCGTCCCCAGGCGAGACCGGAATCCCAGCATGGAGTCGTTGTAGTGACCGTTCTCCTCCAAGTACCGCTGCCACCGGTTGTTGAGGACGTGCTCCAACACCTTGCCCACGCAGGACGTGAGCGAGATGGGGCGCAGGCCCTCTATTCCCGGCGGCTTGTTGGGCTTGGGCAGTAGTATCGTCTTGGCCGTCTTCCACTGCTTGGGAAGGCTTCCGCTCGTCCAGCAGGCGTTGAAGTACTTCGTCAGGGCCGAGACTGCAGCGTCGCTGATGTTACGCAGAGCCTTGTTTGTCACTTTGTCCGGTCCCGCGGCTGAGCGACAGTTCAGGGCGTTCGTTGCCTGGCGCACCTCCCACTCCTCGATCTCGCGGTCGAGCAGCGGGTTGGGCGCGCCGTCGTATTCCGGATGCTCCACGTGGTTTGTGGCCGGGAGGTACTTGTCGTTTAGCCGCTTGTGCATCTCCGCTTCGCCATCACAGTCGACACGTCATTCACTTCAGCACACACATATGATGGGTGTCATATGCACATAATAAGTACGAGTTATAGAAATGAAATTTCGTTTTTTCTTAGTACTAGTAAGCGATTCCGCTGTCTTTTAAGAAACGTGTTAACGCTTTTAAAACGTGCGTCTGTAAAATTCTAGTTGGCCACGGGTCCTGAAGTTCTTTCATGCTAAATGGTCTGCGGTCGAATGCCAACAGTTCCGATTTAAGACGGCGTCTCGGCGTGTCATGATGTGGACAGTCTATGAGAAGGTGACATACGTCTTCATCTATAAATTCACATTCGCATTCGGGAGTTTCAGCTCTGCAAATTTTGTACGAAAAATGTTTTGTGTATGCCGTGCCTAGCCTCAAGCGGTGAATAAGAGTTTTCATATCTCTGTCTAATGCTAGCGTAATGAAATGAATGGATCGATGTAATATAAATCACAGCCCTTTGTACTTTAGTCAAACCAAGCAGTTTTGCTCATTCTCAAAGTTGTAGCCTTTATAATACTACGCAATTCATTTTTCAAATTTGGCAAAGAAACAGTAACATCTTTACGATGTGCTTGTCGGGCCACGTCATTGGCAGCTGTGTTTTCACGAATGTTGCAATGGCGCAGTATCCACTGGAATTTAATCTCATGTTGCGCCTTGCTTGCTTTCAGCGTTTCGTATGTCATACTATAAATAATAACTGTCGTGTTTGTACTGGAGAGTGATCTTAATGCTGCCTGTGAGTCGCTGAAAAGTACCCATTTTCTCGCGTCTGCTGCCGAGTTTATAAACTTTATAGCATACAGAATAGCGAGAAGCTCAGCTGTAGTAGATGTCGTCGTGCGACATTATTTAAATGATTCCTGAATATTTAGCTGTTGTATAATAGATGCTGATGTTGAAGACGTTGTAATACTTGAGCAATCTGTGTAAAGGTGTATGTACCCTAGATACCACATGTGTATCTGATAAAACGCTAGTTGTTGAGCAGCTTTGGTGAACATGTCTTTCTTTCTGATAATACCATCTACTGTGAATTGAATGCTTGCTATTGCAAGCAGCCATGGAGGATAGTCCGTTTCAGAGCAGCAAAATTTATTTCTTGGTAATATATGTACATTACTCTGTATTTCTTCATGATAATTGCTTTTATCCCTTCGTAAAATCTCTAGTTCAACAGAGAGAAGTTCACCGACAGACAGACAGACGGACAGAGAGACAAAAATTTTTGCGTCAGATGTCCCCCAAGAAAGACTGTTCTCTTAAAAAAAGAACTCCGTCTACATTTCAAGTGGCATGAAGAAAAGTGTTTTTCGATGCACAAAAATGCTTTCGTGAGGTGTTCCAAAGTAGTAGTTCGCTCGATACCCACCATGTTAGAGGCAACATGAAATGTTAGTACGAAGTATCGTGGCGAAGCATGATGCCTGGACTTGAAATATGCTTATTCAGCTCGATGGAGTCTTCGAAAGTAATTTCTTTGTGTAAACAGGTTAATTTCATGAGTACTGGCAAAGTTTTCTTTTGTCTTCGGGCTGTAAATTTTCTTATAGAAACGAGGGGGAGAATGCTGGTGTGTTTAGTAGAGGGGAGGGCTAGGTAGGTGTGGTTTGGGGTGAGGGGCAACATTTCTCTGCCAACGCCCATGAGTATTTCGGGCTTAACAGAAACGATAAAAACCAGCAGCCCCTACGAGACTAGTGGCCTGAGTTGCAAACTACGTCGACATTCTATTGCGTTTTCCCCCTCTCTCTACCCCCTTTTTCTTACCTTTATTTTCCCACCCCCAGTGATATTATATGCAGGTAATATTATATGCTTTGCTTGAATTTAAGGCTTTCTAAACAAACGCTGCCACCTTCCTTTTTCTATGGGGAGTTTCAACTTTCGTTTGCTATGGCATTTAAGAACGCAAATAATGAGAGCAGAATTTTTGGCAGTTTGGTCATTCTTGAGACCACAAGAACTGCACAAGAAAAAAAAAAGACGCGCCGATGACAAATAACCAATGCCCAGTGCATTTCCAACTATGTTTATTGTGCAACTAGGTCTGCTTATATGCTGACGCAGTATTCATCCCATATGCGCGCACATCGACACAATGAGGAGTGCACGTATGTGTACGTTGAATACAAGGAACAGCTATAATGTGCGATATGCCACCACCAAGAAGACAAGACCTTTGTCTGAGAGAGCCACTAATTGTGAACTAACACTTATCTCCTAATTTCCAAATCGCCCCGGCTTCTGTGATTTCACGAATCAGCTGCGTTCGGCCACATGAAACAATCGATGATTGATATGTGGGGTTTAACGTCCCAAAACCACCATATGATTATGAGAGACGCCGTAGTGGAGGGCTCCGGAAATTTCGACCACCTGGGGTTCTTTAACGTGCACCCAAATCTGAGCACACGGGCCTACAACATTTCCGCCTCCATCGGAAATGCAGCCGCCGCAGCCGGGATTTGAACCCGCGACCTGCGGGTCAGCAGCCGAGTACCTTAGCCACTAGACCACCGCGGCGGGGCCACATGAAACAATCGCTCAATGATTAAAAGAAAGTAGACAGCAACACTCTGCAATGAATCACCGAAAATATACACAGGTGTCATTCCTTACATTACTGTGGTGTTCGCCTAGCCGGCGATAGAAACACCCCATTTTCCTAATGCGTTTCTTCCCAAAATATTTGCGGCCAAATCATGTCAGTAAGCATTTCTTCCCACTGGAAACCGGAAAGCTCGACGCTGTACAGCGTACGTTTGGCACACTCAACAAACTTAGTGTGGTGCCGCTTAGTGCATTTTTGCGCGATGTCGTTTGGATTCATCAGCTTGCATTGTTTCCCGAGTTTGTTGGGAGCCTAGGACCCAACCTTTGCGTTAGCCTTCTGGGCTATCTTTTTCAAGTTTTAAGATATCATGCGGGTGTGAGGGGCCTTGCCGGAGGCAGCATCAGCTACCGTCTTTATCGTCCGTGTCCTCGCGTTGCGCAATCCTTATGAATTAGCGTAAACAAAAAATAATATAATAATACGGAAAAACTTTTCATAGTGTTTACGAGTATTGATGTTTTTTTTTTAATGTGGGGAACGCTGGTCGAGAACAGCTGGTTTTTCAGCTCAGGACAACTTGCACATTTCCATGAATAAATGCACTCATTGCTAATCATGCATAGGAAAACGAAACGACTCAATAACGCGACATAGTTCGCCTGTTTGAGAAGATTTGAGTGAGTCACTGAACGCTGTAAAATAAAATTATTTGGTTCAGAGAAGTGAATGCTGTACGAATAGTTGATAGGCGACATATTATTAAAATTAAGCTGTGCTTTGGATGGGACTCCGGAGAAAATGCACACAGGACGAATGCATGCGCCCTGTATACATCTTGACGGCAGTCCCGCTTCGAACGTATAGTTCAGGTTAATTATTTCAGCTTTTATTATTTCCTGACGTCAAGTTCACATAAACACCGGTGCAGGCAAACGTAACTAACAACAACGTACAGCCAATGAAAAGCTCAAGCAAATGTTCTCCTCAATTGCCGAGAGTTTATTTTTGCTTCGTTTGAAATTGTATAGTATTATCTACTCCGAAGTATCTTATTTATCCAATTGACGACTGGAAAGGAACTCGTAAAAAGGGAGATAGTTTCAGTTGCGTGGAGCTAGCAGAGCAATAGATAATCACTAGATACAGGGTATTTGCTGACGTTTCCGGTTGGTTGAACTGTTCGCCCTTTCTTTTCGGCAACTAGATTGGCATCACACTTTATTGTATCTCTTGCGATGACCCATGGATGATTGTAGCAGCGTGCAACAATGCGTTAGAAGCAGGAGTAAGCGGCAGTCATTGACGAAGATTTCAGAGAGCTATGTCCAATAGCACGGCGCCGCACGGCTACATGAAATACTCTGAAAACATATGAGAAAAAAGGAAATCCTTCTCGTAGGCAACTACGAAGGACCTGCTCTGGAGAGAAATCAGTGGCGAGTGAACTTTTATTACTGGCGTTTCTAGCGGTCCGCTCTTTGGTTATTTTTAACAATACTCACTGTTGTTCGTCGCAATGACACTCTTTTAAGTTCATACATGGGACCTTGATGCATGAGCTCTCGTAGTTTTGTGGTGCTCTTTAACATAGAAATGACATGCGTCGGCATGGACAGAACATCTTTTGTCAATTACAAACCCAGAATGTTTCCGGAAAAATGAAATTTATAATGTACTTTTTTGTGAAGTACTGTTTAGGAGACTTTTATTTTGCTCCACAAATTTTTTTATTTATGCATGTAGGTGTTTTTTTTTTTTGGATAGGAACTGATTTTGCGGTTTTCGTGACGTAATATAAGGCAAGCAGGATGATCGTAATCCTTTTTTTAGGGATTGAGGAGGGCGCTCGACAAGTTCGGAAAAGCTTTAAGCTATAGCGACGTGTTGATGGAGCCCACGTTTCCGTCTGTTGCGTATAGGTCCTTAACATTCTAAAGATATTCTATAGTGTGTGCATGGTCAGAATATATAAAATATATTTAGACTTTTTATACTCTAGTAAGGCAACGCAAAAAGAACGCTGACAGAATGACTATTTTTCTTTTGGCTTTCATGGCTGAAAAAATTGCAGAACTCAAAAGGTTAGTAAACGAATAATGGGGAGGTATATAACTAAGTGATTCTTCATGTTTAATAAAAATGATAAAATGGTTGTACGTTGAGCAGTGCTTTTTTTCTTTCGCATTTTGCCCCTTACAGATGACTCGTCTCTTCACTATAAACAGCTTTTAAGGTGATGTGGGGATTTATCAGCTTGAACATGAACGAATGAATGGCAATAAAGTTGGCTCAACGTTTCCCAGAAATGGCATAGAAGTAGCGATTGAGAAGTATATTGGGTGAAAGTAGTCCGAAGCCATCACCTTCATTTTCATCGCAGGCCATCGCAGCCACTACTGGCGCCATCGAGTCAACGCAAGTTATTTTTTTATTCACGTGTTTCGTAACGTTAAGAGGGAGTTGTTACAGTTGGCAGCTTAGGGTCGGAATGGCTGAGAGAACACCAAAGGTCACCGTAGAGCTTCCGCAATTTCAGAGTATGCGTCTGGCTCAGGGCCAAAAACTAGAAGACGGGAACACAGCGGTGATCACGATAGCCATGCGTCTTCCATGTTTGTAAAGGTCCTTTTTCTTTTCCTTCTTCAGGAAATTCCTGTGAAGCAGCAGCCTGTTCGACGAACGAGTAGCAATTCACAAAAAAAGTTGTCCATGAGAGAAATGGTGCCTCGTGATTTCAGTTTATGAAGAAGTGTGTTATCGAGCCCCCATTCAGGGGAAACTATCAGCCTAACGGCCGATACTTTGATGTATGGCAGCCAGTCTGTGCTGCGCTTCCCGACTTGCCTTGCCTAATGCTGCTATTTATTATAACCATGCTCATAGGGATAGCTTGTCAGGGTGAAAATAAAAATAGGAAAATAGTGTAATGTGCACGATTTCATTTCTTCAAAATTTTTTGTTTAGTGTTTAGTAGAGCACCTAAAATTTCTTCAACGGTGGTTTTATAAAGTTTCTTCGCTTAGTAGAAACAATGTGCACAGTAATCATTGTAACTAATCAAAAAATAAAACTGCAAATTAAGCTTGAGAGGCTGTCATGATGGAAAATACACTTATTTTCAACAGAAAGCATTTCGCTCACAGAGAAAAAAATAATTATTGAAGACAGGGAGACCTGGGTTGAAGCGCTAAGTGTACGATAGACACAAGGGTGAATAAACAATAGGCGCGTACTTGCAAGTGAAGTTTGTTGCGAAAACCCATAAATAACGTATTTAGTGGGGGGAAGGTGCCATAGGCCAGTGTCAACCTATGCAATGACTCACAGTCACAGTACAAACTTATGAAAAGACACAAAAAAAAGATTAACATGTGTAATGGTCCACTGCTGAGCTTACAACTTTTTGACCTCTCTCCCCCTCAAAAAAAAGTTTATGAAAGCAGAAAGATTAGACACAGTAACACGGTCATGGTGGCTACTGTATATGTTACAGAAAAAAATATCTTTAAGGAAATTCAGAAACGTGCTTGTGCTAGAGTGCTCAGACTGTGGATAAAAACGAGAAAGAAACGCACTTTAGTTTAGCTAAGTATGAACCAATCGAGCATAACTCTATTCTACGGGCAGAAAAGAGCACAAGTGTTTAAAAAAGCAGCTGTCTAAACTGGTAAATTTATTACACAACAAAAGCTTTTCAAAAAATTCAACACCTATTTTATCTTTTGGACTCTAACTGTTCCCGCCGTACAAGCCACTTGTTTTTTTTTCATTGGCTTTGAATTCCTAGGCCTTTTGCCTTCGCTTCGTTTTCTTTTCATGTACAGAAAGAAAGAAATAATGAATAATAATTTTGGAAAGGCAATAATCTCAGCTATTCTTTGTCTATTTTCTAGTGTAACATAGAATTCACGTGTTTATAGCAGTGTGAGTTTTCATTTTTTTTTGTAGCGGCCTTTGTGTTCATGTCTTCACTTTTTCCCTTTATTTTTATTATTTTATCACTCTGTTTCTGTTCATTCTGTACAGTCGCAGTTTTCGCACCCATGTGCAAGGCAAGAAACCGGTATTTAGTACTAGGTTAACCTACTTACGTTTTCCTTTCATCTATGTCTGTCTATTTTGCAAGAAAGTATCTAAATGGATGAAGTAATCAAAATATGTTGCACAGTTTGATCATGTACAATTTAAATACACTAAAGAAAGTCTGCATACAGTATAAATCACTTCGTCAGTATTTGAGAAGAAAAGTGCACCTTTTATACGCGCTTGATTTTTTTTCATACCCCGTCATGTAGTTACTGAAATGTGTGAAACATTACCGAATGAGCATTGTCATCAATCGCTAACTTTCTACACCTCTATATTTGTAACCTGAATCACAGTAGTAAACGCTTGAATGCCGACATATTCTGGCACTGCTGGTTTTTCGAATAGTATTTCAATACATTAAATTTATGAAGAGCAGCTGCTCTCAGTAATGATGAATCTACCTAATAGAAGAAAAATGCAGCCTCTCGCAGCTTTCAGCGTCCAACGCAAGGAAAGGTAGCTTTTCTTGCGGGTTGATGACACAGTCTGAACATGTGCGTTTTACAGCGAAAGCTGTTATGAGATCGCAACTCGGGTCACGCGCAGTTGTCCGCCACCGCCACCGCCACCAGCGGTGTCCGTAACCACATCGCGCGAAATTTGAAAAAAAAAAACCTAGCACCAATGACACAGTGGGGCTCAAACCTGGGTCCACTGGGTGCCCCCAGTATACTACCACTGAGGTACGCTCGTGCTTGTGACTCATTGGCAAACTTGCCTTCCGCAAGCTTGATGTCGGGAAAACAATCGCGTTCTTTCTCGACATCGGGAACGGAGGCATGAAATGAGCATACTCGAAACGAGCGCTGATTGACAACTGTCGTAGCTCGACACCTAAAACGTGCAGCTCCAGACCAACGAAGGACTCACGAAACGAAAGCACAAATTCGCACAAGATGAGCGCGGACGTACTGCCCCAATTGTTACTTCAGTGGGTGGAAGCAGCGTGGTTATATCGCAAACGTGGACGATGCAGCCTGTAAAGTGATCTTCGTCCTCTCTTAATTTTAGCGCAAACTTTAGGAAGGGAAGAAGCACAAAACGTAAAAACCACTAAGCGCGCGCTCCGCTGTCGCACGAGTGACCACGCTCAGAAAATGCGCTTTCGCCTCCTTCACGCCAGGCACGTCATCTTGCTAGTGATGATGAAATAGTGTTGAAGTTGGAGAGATCTCAGGACTACCAACGTTATATAGGATATACAAATAGTTTCCCGCAAGTAAGTACAACATGAGCCTCTGTGGCTGGGTTGTTTTGAGCAGCGCGCTGCAGAGCAAGCGCTTGTTCGCGTCGTAGGTTAGATGTCCAGTGACACAAATTTTTATTCCAATTTTTTGTTTGCAATCTGTTGGTATATGTTTCACAACGTCATATACGTGGCATAAATACTTCAGGGGAGCCATGTTCGACGGCGAAATAAACGTGTTTTAAAATACTACTTCAAATACATAATAAAATGCAAATTAGATGGCCTGTAAGACAGTTTCTGTGATGAGAAACAGTAATGCTATGCTAACTAAAATAAGAAATGTTGTTTTATGTTTTAAAAGAGAAGATAAAGCATAACCCGAAAGCATGAAAAAGTAAAAGGTATTTGCATAAGTAGACACACAAGAGATTTATGGCAAAAAAATTGAACGAACAAGAAAAAAGAAAGTCACATTACAGGCAGTTACAAAAGTTTTCATCTTATAAGAATAAAACCCATAAAATCAAAAGGCCTTACAAACTAGCGAAAATTTTCTATTGGAAGCAATAGCGTTGAGAAGAAAAATATACATAGTGTAACATAGCTGTCGAAAACTACACCTGAGCAGGCCAGGTGACGATTGAAGTGAAGTGGCAACGAGGGAAATGGTGACTTGCTCAACGCAGATTTGTTCGCGTCATTCCTGGAGGAAGCCACCAACAAAAAGAGTGGACATCTTGTAAATTTTCAGTACGTGGTTTTAAGGCTGCCTACGGATAGCAGTCACCACGCCAAAGTGCTAAAAAGGGTGCAGCATGGGAAAGGAATGTCTGTACATGCAGCTGTACCGCACTCTTGGGCTCCGCAACCAACCACAAGCTTCCTGTTACGGGTGCAGGAGCAGTCATGCTTTTTGGTCGACAGGCCTTCAACTAGATGCCATGTTCAGATAAAGTCCTGGAGGCTTCTGTTCATGGTTCGCCTTCTACGCAGGGTAGGGTGGTCGACCTTCTTATGCGATTCTTACGCAAACTGAGGCTGAACAGACTTCGCCTTTTTTTACAAACTTTGTCGAGCCCTCCTAGCTGCTTGTCTTCGGGTTTCCAGTTCCTCCCTATTGCTTTCCATCCATCTGTTGAAAATGTTTGGTTTATGTCGGTTTTTTTATTTTAACTTGTCGGGCAATGCGAGGCAAATTATGGGCTAGGCTTGTCGTGGCCTCATATCGTCATGGTGCGTCATGTAGTCATGGTGCATCACGACAACAAGAATGCAGTACAATGAGTAAAATATGCTACTCACCCCCGTTTCATCAGAAAATAAGAAGGCATCAGTCAGCGCACAGCACAAGCAGCCGACGACGTTTGTGTAACATAAACACCCTTGCCTGCATGCTTTGCACTTCCCCAGATTTCGTGGCTGCCCTTTGTTGCTGTACTTAGACTACCTAACTCATACCATAGAGCAGGTTATATTACACAGCTTTTGGCATTAAAAAAAACTGAAACGTATATATATACCTGTATAAAGCTTTCTGCTAAGTTGTGTATGTGAGATAAGTTTTCTTTTAATTTGCTTGTATGCTATGAGGTACATATCTCTTTTGTTTTCTGTTTTGTCTTGTGGTGTATTATCTTTCGTGACTTTTTCGTCTTTTTCTTACATACATTATATGGTGATCACATTTTAAGGTGACTATGCTATTGTGTTTTATTTACGGTGTGTGCTTACCATGTGTGACCCCGCTTCCAGCGCTACCCTAAAGGCGCGGGTGGGGTTACCGTCTCTGGGGCATTTTCACCTCACCTAACTTCATTTACCACTATTTGCATATGCGACTAAATGAAAATTCGGTAAATCAGTCATTATTTCTTTTCGCATGATTTACTTTCTTTCATTTCTTTCTTTTGCAACAGAGGCTGCCTCATGTAAACTACAATAGAATGGCCCAAATCTCATGCTTTTTTTTATGTATCTCGTTATTGTTGTCTTGCTTTCCTTAAACCTCACAGCCACAATAATGCACTGAATGTGCAAATCTTTTTTTCTGTTCACCCAAATCACTCGGCCTTGTACACTTCGCGCATCGTTTAAATGCATAAGTCGAGTCGGCTAGTTAGTTGTAGGCGAATGTTATCATACTCACTTGTGAGTTTCTTTAAAGCGTGCACCACCGCAACAATGTTTTGCATGCAAGGAAGCCAGCTACAAAAAAAAGGGGGGAGGGGGAGGTTAGGAGATCAACGCGGGAGCTGGTAGAAGCCGCATGAAAAAAGTGTCCCTGGAGATATAATGCGATATCAAGAGAAACAAGGATAGCAACAAAGGTGGAAGGCAGAGAAGTTTACCGAAAAGACTCTGGTTGGCTGCATCATGCTGTGTATAGAAAGAGCAGATATGAACGTGGGAAGGAAACGAGGAAAGCAGCAGTAAATTCGCTGACATGTGTGGAACAGCCCTACTCTTCACCATCATCATCATCATCATGATCATCGTTGTCGTCGTCGTCATCATCATCATTATCATAAGCAGCAGCTGCCTGACACGCCACTGACACACAAAGGCCTCTTCAATGTTCCACCAAGCAACTCGATCTTGTGCTTGCTGCTGCCACTTTATACCTACAAACTTCTTAATCTCTTCTGCCCATCTAAATTTATGTCTCCCCCTCACCCGCTTGTCCTCTCCATGAATCCAGTCAGTTACCCTTAATGACCAGTGCTTACCCTGCCTACGCGCTATGTGCCAAGTCCATATTCATTTCTTTTTCTTCATTTCAACTATATTTAACCTCGGTTGTTTCCTAACCCACTCTGCTCTCTTGTAGTCTCTTAAGGTTACACCTATCATTTTCTTTTAGATCGCTCGCTGGGTCGTCCTAAATTTAAGCTGAACTTTCTTTGTAAGGCTCCAGGTTTCGGCTCCATAGTTAAGTACCGTCAAGATTCAACTGTTACATTCCTTCCTCTTGAGCGATAGTGGCAATCTACCAGTCATTATCTGAGAATGTTTGCTGAATGGGCTCCACCCCAATTTTACTCTAGTTCATCGAATTTTGTAATTAGGCTCTGTGGCTATTACCCGTCCTAAGTAAACATACTGTATTACAACTTCAACTCTAGATGACATCCAACATTAATGACAATGCCAGGAAAGCCTTGAAGGGAATGCAAAGGTTCAAAGCTGCAGGTGAGGATCAGGTAACATCAGATCTGCTGAAAAAGTAAGAAAGGATTGTGTTATAAAAACTAGCTTCCTTGTTTTGCGAAGCCCTCCTAACGGGGAAGGTACCGGAATCTTCGGAGAATGCTAACATCATCTTAATCCGTAAGAAAGGGGGTGAAAAGAACTTGAAGAATCGCAGGCTGATCAGCATGCTCTCTGTCGTATCAGCATGCTCTCCGTCGTGATCAGCATGCTCTCCGTCGCATGCTCAGCATGCTATCAGCATGCTCAGCATGCTATCAGCATGCTCAGCATGCTATCAGCATGCTCTCCGTCGTCATCAGCATACTCTCCGTCGCGAATGACGGAGCATGCTCTCCGTTTCAGTTGTAAAAAAGTACGTCTACCACTCTTCATGGATGTTCACAAAAGCCCGTAGTCCTCAAGAATCCCGAAAGATTCTTCACGGCCCTGTTCGCAGGCGAGCGATTGTGAAATTGTTCTGGCATCACTTGCACAGAAAATTTGAAAATATGGCTTCATTGTTCTTTTAAAGAGCTACTAATTATGTCGTTTACATGCCATTGAGGCAATGATTTGATGAGTGCGTTGCTAACAGGCTCAACATTTTATACTGTTAACTACTAATTATGGGAAAAAGATACTCATCGGGAATCATAGCAGAGTGACTGACTCGATATTGGTATTATATATACATGGCTCGATATCATATAAACAATGAACAACACTGAAGCCACATTCGCTCGTGTTATAAGCATCAGTAACTATATTGTGTCTGAACACCAGTGTAAGGTTGGGTTAGAAGCCCCATATGGTTACTCCTGCGATTGAATTTATGGTTGTAAGGATTTTCATGGCCGCATCGTAGTTATTATTATTATTATTATTATTATTATTATTATTATTATTATTATTATTATTATTATTATTATTATTATTATTATTATTATTATTATGTTTGTGTTCGGTTCTGATGGCCTGGATATCCTGCGAACGCTGATACAAGTGTGCGTGTATGACTTGTACGGTTTTTCTTTTTTATTTCATTCTTCTGTTTCTTCCCTTTCCATTGTTGGGTAGTGAACTGGGTACTACTGGTTAGCCTCCTTTCTTTTATTTTGCCTCTCTTGTACCTATAAAAAAAACTTGCAACTGTACAGCAGCGAGGCGGTGATAAACAGGCTGCACGTAGAGTACGACACCCAAAAATAGTTGTTATGTACGCTGCACTGGGAAGCAAACGAACGTTGAGAGCAAGCCTTCGCTTTTCACTCTACGTTAGGCACCAAAATTATGTACCGCCAACGCCAAAACGTTTTCGCTTTTTGTGAGTACCTCAGAACGCGCAGTTCTTTTGTTCGCTTTTATTGGATGCAATGTGTTATACCTAACCAGAGCTATGCGTAGTTAGCGTGCCTCGAGGCTTTTCATCCGCACTTATCACAAGTGATGGTGTTGATGGTGTACGTCTAGGTGATTAAAAAGCGAAAACAAGTTGGAGAGTAGAATTTACCATCTGTTCTTCAATACCCCGAGTTACGCCAACGACATGGTGTACACGTGTGTTCTTTAGGAAGAATCTCCCAAGAAACTCGCAATTCTGGTACAAGTTTAAGCAATTATCTTGCGTATAATGGGCCGAACTCTTATAATAATTTTTGTTTACTTAGTGCATTAGTACGGAAGCCTACAAAAGAGAAATACAGTGTCAAACGTTTCGGTCACATTTGACACTCATTATTAGATTACGCAGATTATTTCAAAAAGGAAAAAAGTCTCGAAATACACTATTGAACAATTCCATATGACCACTCTACCAATGGCTCAAGTCAAACGCTGCACTCTACTCCAATCTAGCCAAAATTGTTTTTACATTACTCTAGCATGTCTCGCGAGCAAATATTACGGAAAACGTTTGATAACTATTAATTTATTCGTATATATCGATGAGCTGCAGTGAATTCAAGAAACGTGTAATGGATTTTGTGAGGCTGGGCTCAGATTTTAGAACATGACTGATATCGAGCCCTTGCGTTTCATTCAACTGCTGAATAATGAAGACGGCACACTGGATGACTAGGAGCCTTGAAATGGGTGCTATAGCATGCGGGAAAAACAGGGGACAGAAAAAAAATATTTAGAGAAAAAAACAAGAACCAAGAATTAGAAGGCAGAATTTTGTGCACAGTTGCTCTCGCTTTCCTATTCGTGACTTCCATGTCAGTTTACTTCAGGTCATGCTCGAGAGCACGCAGAGCTTGGGTTTAATGCTCTGTGAAGGGGACTTGAGCGGCCAATCAGGCGTTTTGCTAAGTTTAGACTCAAGCGCGTCACTTAAGACAGAAATTGAAAACACTACAAAACTAATAAAAAGACGCACAGGGCGTTCAAAAAACGTTATGAAAAAGGATGAGAACTCAATCACAAACAATGCAATAACGATTAAAACTGGCTGCAGTAACAGTCTAGGCTTATAGAAAAAAAATATGGAAAGGAAACTTAAGTGGTGTATTACAGACATAAAACCATGAAATTCCATAGGAAATTCTACGAAAGCTAATAAAGACAGCTATGTCAGAAAAGGCGTGAGGATATCAGAAAAGTTTTACGCAACTAACGAAACGCTGTAATCCATGGCAAGTTCTAGCTTTGCGCTGAAGCTCGAATTGAGCAGGTCGCTACCTAATTTCTCGACGAAATATTTACAGTGCTGCGACCCGAAGGAAAGACACAACAGGCAAAGAGCCAATGGCTAAAGTTTATGAAAAAAAAACAATATATGAAAGAGACGCGACAAAAATGGGCCACAAAAACATCTGAAATTGATAGCCCCCATCATATGTGTTTGCCACTCATAACGTAATCTGTCGTTGTTGTTCTTTTATGTGAACTTCTACACATGGCTATATGGGCGCAGGCGAATGGAAGCAGTTGCGGAGGTGAAAGGCAACTAGCTTTATCCAACAGAATCGTTTCTTCTTATAAAGACAATTCTGTAACGTCACATATGGCCACGTGAAACTGTATGCATCACCATGCTGTTGGATGACTCAAACATTACAATAAAGTTCGTGCCACAATAATGAACAACACAGTGCAAAATAACAAAAACGCCGACCAAGGTGAAATACACAAAAGTTAAAAAAACGTTTCGGCTCCCACATGGGAGCCTTGTTCACAGTAGACTGTGAACAAGGCTCCCGTGTGGAGAGCCGAAACGTCTTTTTCACTTTTGTGTATTTCCCCTTGGTCGGCGTTTTTGTTATTTTGCACTATGTTTGTTCCCGACCATACGGGATCCTGACGGACTCTTGACTAAATGAACAACATACAGGTTTAAGGAATCGTCCTCATAACTGCTTGTCTCAAGATCCCGGCGCACATTGGGTGTCTCTCAACGCCGGTAGTGTTACAGGCACCTCAGTGGCGCGCGTAGTAAAACAGATTGAAAACAATATGCTTTCAGTGTAGCATAAAGTCTAATCCTCACTCAGTTGAGATCACTGCATTCGCTACGACTTCGTTTATGCATAGTTCCGCAGCAAGAATATCCCTTGTTGTGCATGCGGAGTATCTGCCAACATCCAAAAGTCGAACGTTTCATTTGCTTGCGGCTGGATGGAGTGCGTGGAACTGGTGCACGGCTGCCGCGCTTTCGCTGTGAAACACGCTGCTCTTCATTCGTATCAGAGTCGCAGCAGAGCCACCAATATCTTTAAAGTGAGAGTGGTACTGGGATCACAACAACGACCACTTTGGCGCCATAGTTGTCCGCCGCCACCCCCAGCATCGTTAACAGCTATCGCATGAAAAAACGAAATGAACATCCAAGATCAGACGGGTACGAACACGAGCCCTCTCGACGGCTGTCCAGAATTAAACTGGAGAGTCACGTGGGTGCTTGAAACGACTTCACAAAAGGACCCTACTCAGGTATTGTATCGGGAACGAACGACGTTAACATGCGTAATACAGCGTGGTAGAAGAGTGAAATAACAACTAGGCGACACACCATGCGAATTCTGGGCCCAGGCGTTACACAATGCGGGTTACGTAACGATTCGTTCGTTTAATGCTTCCAACCCGTAACAAGAGCCTAATCTCTAATTCATCATCATCAGCCACGACAACAGTAATGTGCACATTATAGCTCACGGGTGTGTTGAAGGTACCGCACTTCTCGGTAGATTGACGAAATACATAATGAATGCCTCTCTATACCACAAATTTTATGATAATATTTAGTGTCGTGCGTACTTATAACAGTTGCCAAGGCAACCCTTAATGGCCTCATGATCTGTTTTCTGAGGAACTAAGTATTGCTTTAAGTAAAAGTTGTTTTCAATAATTTTTTGAAATATGTTCTGTATTACGCTTGTTAATGCAATATAGAGCGTTATGTAATATATAAGTACATGTAAAATACACCGTTATAGGAGAATAATATAACGACCACGTGTGACACAGTTAAATTCTGTAGGTAGTAGGTCGCCTAGAGCTTCCAATCCAGTGCAATGAGATCAGCCATAATTATTCATCATCGGCCACCACATCAACAAAGCGCGTGTAATGCCTAGCAGATGTGTGGAGGGTAGCTCAAGACTCCGCAGATTGAATAGTAATGACGTAGTGGGTGCTTCCCAACTCGACAAAGGCTGAGATATTTCTACCTATTGTTTATTCATATATGTTCCGAATCTAGTCATTCGAGTACGTAATTCTGAGTCTGAGGTGAAAAACTTTGGAGAGATATTGTCATAGATAACATGCACTGCTTTACACATACAACGCATAATATTTCCTCTATCTTTCTCTCCTATATGAAATGACTTTGAAAAGGATATTAGCTCGTGCACATTCAAAGGAATAAATTGAAAAAAATATATTCCTTAATAGAGCGTAATATCAGCTGCTGGTGACAATGGTAATTAGGAAATGGTTTTGCCTCTGTTATGGATGAATGATGAATGCGCTTTCACTTTTTTGCCTAATACCTTCAGCGCACGTTTGGTTTTTAGGCAGCGTTTACAATAGAAAACTTGCCCCGCCGCGGTGGCCTAGTGGCTAAGGTACTCGGCTGCTGACCCGCAGGGCGCGGGTTCGAATCCCGGCTGCGGCGGCTGCATTTCCGATGGAGGCGGAAATGTTGTAGGCCCGTGTGCTCAGATTTGGGTGCACGTTAAAGAACCCTAGGTGGTCAAAATTTCCGGAGCCCTCCACTACGGCGTCTCTCATAATCATATCGTGGTTTTGGGACGTTAAACCCCACAAATCAATCAATAAACAATAGAAAACTTGTTTTCATAAAAAAAGCTACTGGTTGTGTTAAGGTTGAATAATTTCGCAGGCGTGCAGCAGCAACCATGCAACAGGCCTTTGGAATACTGTAACGTGAGACGGTCTTGTACAAAATGAGACTAGCCATCGGAAAAAAAAAAAAGTTGATTCCTCCGTCATAGGAATCGGTGTAATACTAGAATAAAACGTTTTCTTACACAAGTAGTAAACGCTTACTTCGCGTTCACATAATAGAGATTGCACATTGTCTATCGATATTTGACGCTATAGCACTGTTTAACGTGGATTCATCCACGTTGACGCTTGGTCGTACACCTGTATCCCAATGACTAACGTCCATAATTCATGATTAAACGAACTCTTTATGTCATAGATGCTTGTGGTATCTATATTGTTAACAGTGAGAGCGGAATCAAAGTAAGCGGTGAGACAGCTAAAAGAGTGTCACTGATTTACGCCTCACTTGGGGTAAGGTCACCTAGTCGCGGTATGTTTTTGTTTTCGAACCCCACTGCCCGACAAGAGGGAAAAGCAACGCATGTCACATCTTCCCCTTTGGGCCGGCCACAAGTTTTCGCGGGGAAAGCGTCAACTGGGAACGTGGAGTTGCGGCCAGGTGCAGTCATCGCTCATGTCATCTCTGTATTTGGCATGGATGGATGACATTGGCGAAGCCGAGGCTAGGAGTAAGGCGACTACCTAGCAGTGTGGTACTGAGTTGACTGTGTCTCTTTGCCACTCAAAACGCACCGAATGGCATGGATGCATAGAAACGATATTTCGAAGGAACTAATCGTGCATGTCATGGTCGTGAAGCATTACTTAACTTAGGCCAAATGTGCTTTAAGAGGTTAGTGGTAGATAGCAAAGACGGATTTGTAAGCCTACAGAGTTGTGTGAAAAGTGACTGTGGCGCAGTGAATAGCGTGTTTGGCACCTCTTGTCGTGGTCCGAAAGGTTGATGGTTCGATTTCTGTTGATAGAAAGTATTTGTTTTGCGATGTGTATTTCTTCGACGTCAATTCCGTGATGGAAGTATGTCACTGAAGTCTTGATGGAACCTATTATGCATTGCTACACATTGGTTGTTACATTGCTCAGCACAAAGACTGGCAACAAGTAATCGTAGAGAAAACTAGCTATGAAAGTGAAATGAAGTATGTTATAAGCTCACTAAAGGAAAATATTAGGTGAACCTTGATTGTCCAAACAGTAGCTCATACACCTAGTGTGACTTTAAGGCCAAAAAATGGGTATTTTGAAATCAAATGACGTTTTAGAGAACCTCATGGTGCTAGCGCACTACACGTCACCCGTCGGAAAGGGTCTTCAGCCGCCTACACTTGTGGCAGCAGAGCGAAAAGAAAAGGGTTCACAGGAGCAGCAATGGCCATCCTGCTGAGGGTCTCGTAGTCCTCCGCATGCTATCACAGCGAGAACACACGCAAATGTTTAGGCTGTTTTGCACACTGGTACAGAAGCACGGCACTTAGTCACTTCAAGCCCCGGTGCGGTGGTCTAGTGGCTAAGGTACTCGGCTGCTGACGCGCAGGTCGAGAAATCACATCCCGGCTCCGGCGGCTGCATTTTCGATGGAGGCGAAAATGCTCTTGGCCCGTGTGCTCAAATTTGCGTGCAGGTTAAAGAAGCTCAGGCGGTCAAAATTTCCGGATCCCTTGACTACGGCATTCCTCATATTCATAAGGTGGTTTTGGGACGTTAAACCTCAACAATTATTATGATTAGCCACTTCGAGCGTAGGGGCTCGTTCTTCCGCACCCAGAAGAAAGTCGCGACGGTTGGTTTCCTGCAGCTCAAGCGGCGCACAACAATCGGGCATCTGGGAACATCACGTGCACGTGGAATTTCATCCTAACTTCTCTTATCAACAACTTTCTTTGAGACGCGTCCACATGAGCGAAACGCACTTTGGCAAAAACAGAACTTCTGAACTGCTCGTCCTGTTCACCATGGTATTGCCAAACAGTTTGTTTTTCCATGAATGAAGCAGAAATGAACAAACAACATTTTTGTATGATGTAATTATAGAAAAGAATGAAAAAATTTTATTTAGGGTCCGGAAGTTGCCATCTGGTGTTTTTTTTATTGCAAGATTTTTCATTACTAGCGATTACTTGTATTCGCATCTCTTCGCGTCATCTAGATAGCAATGCTCCGTGTTTTCAAACTTTCACCTTTCACTCTAACGCAAATTGCTATTTGCCTTGATCTCCCATAATGTGGAAAGTAAAAGAATAGCACAGCAAAAGTGCGAGTCGTCTGGTGAAACAGCAAGTGATGCCATCGAACGTGAGATTGCATGCTAAGTGTGAAGAAGCGTCGTCAAATGAACGCATATTGTCTGCATGAAACACGAACATCTTTGTAAGAGTTTGCCTGCGATCCCACTGCTCGTTGCAGTTTATGAACGTCACCCAAGCGGGGATCATTTTTTGGGAAAGCTAATCTGAAGACTAGTCACTCTGATGACGAGGCAAGGAGAAGAAGAAAAAAAAAGAAAGAGGACTCATCGCTGGAACAGCAGAGCCACCGTTTAGATTAGGGCACCGCGGACCATTTCCAGCAAATTTCGACTTTTCTTTTCTTTTTTTAAAAGTCATAGAAAACAGTGCTGCTTAAACAACAAGAAAATGTTGGTCGAAGTTGTTTTTAACTAGATAATAGCAATAGAACCTTGTTTCCGCTCCTTCTATCGCAAATCGACTGCTGATTTTTGTGTTGTCTTACTTCTATTTTTTTCCTCCATCTGAGGAGCCATGTATTTTGGGCGTTCCGAGCAAGCTTGCTTTTGTCAGCAGGAATTTTCAAGAATGGGTTTCTTCTCCCGTGGTTTTTGTTTTGATCCCGCACAAGGTCAATTTCAACCAGCCACGTCTTTTTGTCTGCAGTGCTTTGTGACATCACATTTCTAAAGCTGAAGCTGCCGCGCTTTTTTTTATTTCACACCCTCAACTCCATTCGATAAACACATGTAGAAAGTGTTTGCCTGAATGCGTCTTCGGGAGACATTGAGAGTAACGTTTTCCTAAATAAATTCGTATGTTTAATTTTATGTGATAACCAAGATGGCGATAATAAGACGCGATCTCAAGCACTGAATGGCGACATTTCTGGAGTGATAATAAGCTGTTTGGAATGTAAATGGCGGTGCCATTTACATTCCAAAACACTGCAGTGGTGTAGTGCTGCAGATTAGCAATAATGGTAAACACTAAGAAGGCAGAAGTTTCCTTGACGTTCGTAAATCACAAATACTTTGAAGGTAACTCAGGTGGCACAATCTGTTTCGGTGGTGGCATGGTTGACCTGGCTTGAAGGGTAGCGCTCGAAACTTAGAGAACAGATTCTCTTGACACGGAAAAACAGAACTTTTCTCGTATAGTGAATGTCTTAACCGAAATGAAAGAGACCCGCAACACAATGTTTGCCTTATTGAAAAGGAAAGAAGCAAATGTTAATCAGGAAAGTTAATATGTCCCTATTCCCTCTGACTGACGGGCTTCGCTGCCTGTACCGGTGGCTCACAATCAAAGGCTCGTACGAAGATTGAGTTTTCTCGTCGAACAGCTTTTCACCTGCCGAACTGTGCCACTGTTATATTTTACTTTTCTTTTCTGTAGTCAGTGGTGGCACGTATGCAATGAGAAAGATGATCAGTCGAAGCATGTCGGGGATATCACTATGCCGGTAAAAAATATCGAGACATTTTTGCCGTCGGAATATACTGACTCCTTTTTTTTGTGTAATCGATGTACGGTAACTAGAAAAACAGGGCATCATAAGTGGACGCACACATGCAAAAGTTGAAAATGAAAAAATGGGGCCAGCTTGTAGGAGAACTGAGTTCACACATTGTTTCGCCGCGCAATATTGGTTATTAGAAGTGGTGCTTTTGAGTTTATCAATACAACAGTTTTTTCTTGTTCTGTATCTTCTTGACTATAGAGTAGAAGAGACGCAGAACAGAGCACACCTTCAACACTGGCTCTTCGAAGATCGTTTGGTTGTTCGATTTGTTAGTTTACGGTGTTAAAACCTAACAGTGGCTTAGCCAGGAGAAAGGCCGAGAATTCTGAAGAATGTGGACCACCTGAGATTTTAAGAGTGGAGCTCTTGCAGCTTTTAGTGGTGCCGGATAGCGCGAGCGGAAATAGTGAGCTAGAATGAACTCACTGCCTACTCGTAAATTTATTCGTTGCTCCCAGAACGCAAGAGACAGAGGGATTGAGAAAAGGAAAAGGCGCAACTTCTGCCGCCCTAATTATAAGCGCGGCTCACTGCCGAGAACAAGCACGTCAATTTCTCTAGCGTGGTCTGTTTTAACCATCATAGGGTGAGAGAACGAATGCAAAGAAAGGTTAAGAATAAAAAAAATAGAGACACAGAAAAAAAAGAAAGACATAATTCTTTCCGTAAAAAAATGTGCGAGGTGCACTTAAAGGGCCACTCACTAGGTTCTCAGAATACAAAAAGTAGGGCAATATTTTTTGCTGATATTTCTCGTCCTTCTTGGCGCACTACTGTGACGTAGACAGTAGTTCCCGTGACGTCTACAGCGTACATGCTCTCGATTCATTCATATACGCGAAACACGTGATTTGTCTCATGCACTGCTTTGCCACGCAGCGGCCCCTCCGATCTTCTTTGTCTCGCGTGAATATTGTCCACAATCAACCAATCGAACTTCATTCTGTGTGTTCACAACTGCGCAAGCAGCGATAACAGCGTGCAGCCGAGAAGCGCTAAATCCTGGTAGGCTCTAGTGCTTAGTGCTGATATTCTTAACGTTCATTCAAGAGCTAAGGGACGAGTAGGATTCATCGTGTGTATGAAGGAAAAGAGAAACTCACCCCCACGTTTTCAAACGCGCGGTGGTGATTGGCCCTTTGAAACGCTTGACCAGAAGGCCAGTGCCCTAACCATTTGGCCATCTAGGCATGCTATAGACAATATCATAGCCTTCGTTAGTACAGTGAGGCAAAGGGGTGGTATACGGCAGTGAGCACGAGGAAGAGAGATGTAATGAGGAGGAGAAGTGTAGGCACGGAAGTGAGAGTCGAGCATAGACAAGAAAGAATGACTCAGTTATCTTCGTGTAGTGAGTGCGTCATGCCGATCACTTGCGTTTCAGTCTACCTAGTGAGAGAACACTGCAAGTGTCTGACATTGTCATGCCAGCCCCGATCCTTGCATCCGCGATCCGTCTATTCATCACTTCGTGCGACGCGAGGCGAGAGCTGACTCCTGTTTGCCTTTGGTTGAAGAAAGAATGGCCGCATGTGGGTGTTCGGCTCCATAGAGTGGGTGCTAAGACGTTAGCAGACACAGGGATACTCAGCCATAAACTAACGTCGCCATGTTGGAGCACAATCTTTACTTCTTCGCCTATTCTGTAGATGAAAATTCTAAACTGAATGGCTGCATTTATAGGTACTTATTAATTTCTACAGCACTAAACTGAGTTTCAGGGCCTAATTAAGGAAGATTTGATCCCATTTCACGTTCTTCGATTACACTTTTAGAGGCGAAGCTCCTTAGGACATGGGCTGAGCGTCCCGTAGTAATTGTATGTAGCCACCTCTCGTTAGGTCTTGAGCCAGCCGTAGAGGGCGATTATTGTACATATAACAAAACGCATATACGCTGAAAAACGAGAATGGCACGATACTAGAGGGCGTTACTTGTAGTATGATAAATAATAAAAATCACAGCTCACGAGGCACGCGTGACGTTTCTCTGCGGCCCTGGCATCCCTCCCTGCTTAACTTCCAGTGCTTTCGTCGGGACGTGAGAAGAGATAATGCAATTGCAGCATGCGACTAACCTTTGTAACTCCACTCGCACTGGACAGATTCTTAAAATGTTTGCGGTATTGAATTTCTTACAAAATAAGCTCTTCCAGTAAATTCATTTCATGATTACTTGAAAAAATGTTTCAGGGCCCCTTTAACCTAGTGGATATGCTGTGATTTTTTTCGAACTTCAAAGAACACCTGACCAAGCTTCATGCACTTTGAACTGAATGAACGCACTTGTTCGGACGAATCGATTTTAATACGAAGCGTTTACAGGATACTGTTAACCGGGATCCTCTGTAAACACCGTCTATGAAACAGCAGAGCGCTCTCTTAGAGCCGTTTATTACTTAGCCGTTATACGCCACCTCGCTTTTGATCGAAGGAGCTCCGTAAACACTTCCTATGCCTAATTCATTGCAGTGCGGGGCCAAAAACAAGGCACAGGGTTTGTGGTCTTAAAGACTTTCTCAAGTGACCGACAAACAATACCAGCAAAATGTTTCCGTGGCAGCGAAAACTCGGGCACTGTTTTCGCCGGATGAAGAATAACATGGGAACTCTATAGAAGCGCTGTTAACTCCCTCTTTACAAAAGGAGCGTCCAGAAGCATTGCGTGAAGACGGCACACAGGAGCTTTTCTATAGAGACGTTCGCCCGTCTGTTTTTTCAATGGAAAATTACCACCACCTGCTTGTTTAGGAAGCCTTCTAGAAACCTTCCTCTTCTACACGGCACTCGACTGATTCGGCTCGGCAAAATCCTGCAAGATGTTTAACAAGGAAAGGAAATAGAGAACAGCTGCGAGCGGATAAAGAGAACCTCCTATTTGAAGTACCGAACAGTTCCTGCTTTGCGTTAACGCCATTTCTTTGAATTTGTTCGGTAGTTTTTATAAAAGTGCTTTAGAAGATGAAACAACAGGGAAGCACCACAGAACCGGTAGCGTAAACAACTCCTCTTCTATGCGTCCTTTTCTCGTCCCTAATGGCGTTAAGCTTTTATTCCAGCTTCATTCAAGAAGCAAAACAATGAAAACTTGAAGCAAACTTCTTTTTGGTGCCATATTAAGCACAAGTATGTACCCTGAGCCCTCATTCTTGAGTTCGGAAGGAAAACTTCTGGGGCAAGAATTGTGCGCATCCAGAGTGTGCTCTTCATGCTTTCTATGATGATTTATTGAGTGCTTTACAAAGTAAGCGCGAGTTTTCATATTTTTAATGATATATGAAAGCTGGTGCACACCGGCGACTAGCAGGGGACGCACGGCTATTTGCGACTGGTCGCAAGCAGTCGCTAACGGTCGCAAACGGTCGCAAAGCGACTGCTTTGGCTAGTCCCTTCGTGACCGATTTTCGGTCGCGCGACTGCAGTCGCGAAACAGTTGGAATTAATCAGCGAAGACCAAAAGTGACATCAGCCTTTGTTTATATCTGTGCGCCCCGTATACCTTTTTTTCATTGAACTGGCCCACTGCCGCCAGATACAAAGGACGAGTGCGTTCCATCACGGATGTTTTCTCGCGTCTGGCGAACGCCACCATAGCCAGCCACCTCTCGCGAGTGTAGGGATGGTCACGCCCACCACCGCCTTTTTGCTTTGGAGGTTTTTGTGCTGAGCACATCAGCACCGCCACAACCTCTTCTTCTTCACTCCACTCGAAGTCCATGACACTGCCAGGAGAACGGTAGGCGAACACAGCCGTCGGGAAAAAACGCGTCGAGTTCAGCGGGCTCCGTTCATCTGATCAGCTGATCGCCGCTGGTCTCGAAAGTTCTCGTTGATAACGATACGTGACTCTCCGGGTTCGCGACTTCCGGTCGCTCGCATGCAGCCTCTGCCGGTGTGAACATCAGTCACTTTTTGGTCGCCAGTTGGAAATGGCCGCGTGACCGCTGCTAGTCGCCGGTGTGCACCAGCCTTTAGGTAACACAAATATTTACCTAAATAACAAATTAGTAAGCTGCGGATCATTTTAAAACAAAATTCTTTCTTTGACCTACAAACAAGATCAGCCGAAAGGCAGGCATTTGTGGGAAACGGCGCAACTCGCCGGCCTCGAGCTGGTCACTGACCCAGCGGCACCAACTAGGCAGGGCAACAGCGTCAGCACTGACACCACGCCTGACCTTACCTTTACGTGCAATACACGAAAGGTGAGTTGGAGAAACACCATGCAAGACTTAGGTAGTGACCATTACATTATTTCTATAGAAGCAGAAGGCGGCCCACAGAAACACAATGCTGGTCGCCAAATGAAGATCACCAATTGGGAACTACTACGAAAAAATCGAGACAAGCAACAGATTGAAGACATCAAAGACATTAAGCAATGGACCGAGCAACTTCGGCGTGACATCGAGAGGGTGACGCAAATGATGCCGTCAACAGCTGGGCTTGATAGAATAGACACCCGGTTACTGCACATGTGGCAAGCCAAGACCCAACTGCATCACCGTTGGAAACGACAACGACATAATAGGAGACTGCGAAAACGAATAGCACAGCTCATCAAAGAAATAGAAAAGCACGCACTTAACCTGCAACAACAGCAATGGGAAGAGAAATGCGCGCAGATGGATGGTCAGCTCACTACGAGTCGCACATGGCAGATACTGCGGTACCTCATAGATCCCGCGAACACCAAGACATCACAGAGGCAAGGCAAGGCATATGCAAAATAATACACGCTTACGGGGGAACGGAGCAAGATTTTCTACGGGAAGCGGAACTCCATTACATATCCCAAACGCCCCCGCAAGTACATCCGGACTACAGGGGAGAAGGCAACGCCATCCTAGACGCAGAATTCTCAATTTCCGAAATCGAGGCGGCCCTTGTCAAACTCAATACCAAGTCAGCCCCAGGCCTAGATCGAATATCGAACAGGGCACTGCGCAACCTCGATTACAGATCGCTAGAGAAACTCAAAGATTATATTAACGAGTGTTGGGTGCGTGCAAAGTTACCCCAGCCATGGAAAGAAGCGCAGATCATACTTATACCGAAACCCGGCAAGAAATTGCAGCTGCAGAACCTGCGCCCTACTTCCCTAACATCATGTGTAGGTAAACTGATGGAACATGCGTTCCTCAATAGACTAACAGATTACCTCGAGGACAACAACCTATTACCACACACAATGATTGGGTTCAGAAGACATCTCTCCACACAGGATGTTCTTCTGCAACTAAAACATCAAATCATAGAAAATCCTGGGTGCTCAACGAGAGCCATCCTTGGCCTGGACCTGAAGAAGGCCTTCGATAACGTTCGTCACGACGCCATATTGCGAACAATAGACAGATTGAACCTCGGAATGCGAATGTACAACTACGTCCGAGACTTCCTCACGGGAAGAACCGCACGCATGCTAGTGGGACAGCTAGAATCAAATCAAATCAACATTGGAAGCTCGGGTACACCGCAGGGCTCGGTGATCTCGCCGATGCTCTTCAACCTCGTCCTGCTGTGGTTACCCGAGCGATTACATCAAATTGATGGACTGCACCACACACTATACGCGGATGATACTACGATCTGGACGACAACTGGCAGTGAAGGAGAGATCGAGGATCGCTTACAGGCGGCCATAGAATGCGTGGAACATTACCTAGTAGGCACGGGACTCACCTGCTCATCCGAAAAATCCGAATTACTGCTATATAGACCGGTGAAAAAGGGACGCCCGCCCAAAAACTACGTACCTTCAGAAAATCAAGAAATCAAACTAACATCATCAAACGGCTCACCAATCCCAATGGTAAAGAAGATCCGGGTATTGGGGATGATGATTGAGCAGAACGGCGGCAATGGTGAAGCACTGCACAAGACAATGGCAAAGGCCACCAGCACGATGCAACTCATCCGACGCATCATGAACAAACATGCGGGCATACGCGAAGGCAGCGTCATACGACTCATACAAGCCTTTGTTATTTCACAGCTAATGTACACGGCACCGTTTCACAAATGGACAGTTGCGGAAAAAGACAAGCTTAACGCCCTGATACAAAAGACGTACAAGTTCGCGTTGGGACTGGCGCCCGGAGTTAGCACCAGCAAACTCCTAGAGCTAGGGTTGCATAACACCCTCGAGGAACGCAACAAGTTTCCCAGCTCGAGCGCCTATCCAAGACCCACCCAGGCCGACACCTACTCGAAAAACTTGGCATCACGTACCATACGCAGCACGGCATCAAAGTCGAAATTCCAAGATCGGTACGCGAGCAAGTATACGTACCCCCATTGCCTCGCAACATGCACCCCCAACACCATACGGGACGGCGTAAAGCCAGGGCACAACGCATTACTCAAAGCTACTCCAACGACACTGAAGTAGTTTTCACTGATGCTGTGCGTTATACCAATAAAAAGAGTTTCGTGACGGTAGTTACCGGCCATCATGGCAAGTACATCACAAGCCTCACTGTTAACACGGCACACGCTGAAGCGGCAGAAGAAGCGGCTATAGCACTGGCACTCACACAGACCAATGCCACATACGTGATCAGTGATTCGCAAACAGCAATTCGCAATTTTGCCAACGGACGCATCTCGCAAGAGGCGTTTCACATACTCCAACGACATCCCATACATCCAGGAGAGGTCGACTTCGATAACCGAAGGCACCTGTTATGGATCCCGGCACATACCGGACTGAGCACCCCCAACGAAGCGGCTCACCGCGTTGCTCGAGGCCTCACTCACCGAGCATCGCCGGAGGACGATGAGCCCCCGCGGGGAACTGCAGACATCTGGGCATGGGAGGATCGTGTGACCAGGTTTCACGACATCACCACACATTACCAGTTACAAAGACGCATATACCCATCTCCTCACGAAAGGCTAAACAGAACGCAAGTGGTACACTTCAGACAATTACAAACAGATTCATACAGGAACCCTAGACTCATGCACGCCATGTATCCAGACATATACACTACAAACAGATGCACGTCATGTGGCGAGGTTGCCACACTTAGTCACATGCTGTGGGAGTGTCAGGGCCTAATAAACAATTCGAACAGTGCTGATTCATCTCACTCTTCCACCGCCAGCCTCCGCTCGCGTTGGAAGGCCGCACTGCTCAGCTCGAACCTGACAGCACAACTCTGGGCCGTCCAGCGTGCCGAGGAAGCCGCTTCGAGACAAGGTCTCGGAACCGCATCCGCGGTGGGTGCCCAGGTCCACTAAAAAACGCCGGACTCGAATCGACTGGATTCGACAAATAAAGTTTATGTTCTTCTTTGCCCCGCTTAAAAAACAGCGTGATATGTCCTGGAGTGTCCTGATAATAATACCTTTGTAGTATTTCGTAATATACATCTGCAAAACACAAACACACGCACACGCACACGCACGCACACACGCACACGCACACGCACACACACACACACACACACACACACACACACACACACACACACACACAAATTGTATATGTGTGTGACCCGGCTCTTTCCCATACTCTGCTATTAACTCCAAAATCTATAGAATAGTTCACTGCACTGCTGTAGGGGGATAGTGATCTCGGCGCTAATTGTTTGACCAACACTGGTCGTTCCTTCAACTGTAACTTTTTGAGGGTTGAATCACGCAAACAGTGCTTTATTATCAGGGAGCCTGTGCCCCGGAACGTGGGTAAAAAATTGAAAAAGCATACTAAAGCCACGTCGCACGTACGTGTCTTTTGCTGCAAACACCTCCCCTACACCTCGATGTTCAGCCGACTGTTTCGAGCCTATGCGCAAAAGGGATACGCCGCGCTGCCACAAAAAGCGCTAGCCGGCACGAGAGATAGTAGATGCTCACACAATGACTTTTGTGACGTGTTTACTTCCAGTAGAAACTATTTGTTGCGAACTATGTAAAATTACACTTCGCGTAGAATCTCAATGAGCATTTATATAGCAGTAAATTACCTAATAGACGTCAAATAGTGGATATTCTCATAATCATCTTTTTTTAATAGGAAACGAAGTGAAAACTCAATGTAATCTTTTGTAGAACTTGACTGGTCATAATAAAAAGAGTTCTTTCAAAATTTAGAGGACGGCGCTATAAAGAAAATTCAATGGAGCAAGCAGGTGGTCCGGGCTGTCAAGCTAGTTAGCGCCGCAGGAAATTTCGCATAAGAGGCATGCATTTATATTCAACACAAAGGCGAGTGAAGCCAAGAAAAGCTATGAAAATTTTATTTTGCCATAGGTATGAATGCCGACAGCTCTGATAATCAGTTCCCCGTGAATAATAAGCAGCGGAAGTGTCAAGCTTCTTACGCAACACATTAAACAGTGAGTGTCGGATACAAAGTCTAGTAGTCTGAACAAGTTTAAGTACAGAGGAACACGTTATACAAGAATATATTGAACTAGTTTCGCTGAATCAGCCTGATAATTTTGGCTGACAACTGTGGTTCTCGGAAGTAACTTCAATAAAACCCTTGTACAGCCTATTCCGGTTCAGGTAGAACGTCATAACGTTATTTATAGGGGCGAAGCTCATTAGGGTGGGGGTCTGCTCATACCCCGTTGGTGTATATAACCACCAGTGGCACATACCCGTTCCAGAGTGGGCATGGGCCACGGCGAATGCGAGATGTGAGATGGCGTTACTTGGAGTGTTCACTAGATGAGCGCACGGACGGGCGCATGAATGACGGGCAGACAGACTAGCAGATGGAGGGACGGATGGACGGACGCGTGGAGAGGATATGTGCCACAGGGAATGCGAGATGTGAAATCGTGGTACTCGACGTGTTCACTAGATGGGCGCATGGACGGACAAACAGGCAGACTAGAAGGTGGACGGACAGATGGACAGACGCGCGAACGGATGGATGCACGAATAGACGGACAGGCTTATAAACGGAGTCACGGACGGACGCACGGACAGACAGAAGGACGCATGGATTGACGCACGGATGGTCGCGCGGACGGACGGAAGCAAGAACGGACGCACGGAAGCACGGATGGGCTAATGGACGCTTCGCCCCACTCACCATCATTTACTCCGTGGATATGCTGTGATTTTTTTATGACGCAAGCAGTACACCGATTTTGATGCGTTCTATTTCATTGGGCACATAACTTCACTCTGCTCTACTTCTATTGTGGCTCTGTGCTAATGACTGCCAAAAACATAGCTTCTTTTTTCATGGCGTAGATACTCTTACAAATCGTTTATCGGGTATGTTCAACCAATCACGAAGTTGCATGCGCTGTTGTTTATATTACCGGTAGTCTGTGTTGATGCGCTGAAATGACTCATAGGCGTTATAACAGTGATCCCACCCTAATGACTTCGTGGTGTACAGCCAGACGATGATGTGCGCATGTTATACGTCTACGCGTGGATTGTGGAGAAGTTTGCAATGAGTTGAATACGACGAAGTCAATGCAGAATGACGACGTTGACGACGACTACGATAAAGAAAGGAAGCCCAAGCAGGGCAGTGGTGGTTGAAGGGGCGTGTGGACTGCCAAGAGAAGGCAGCCGATATTAGTGGAGGTTTTTGCAGTGTCTCCCCCAGCACACTGGCAGCGGCAGCGGCAGCAGCAGTTATAGCGTGTGTCAATATCACGATTGCGGAAGTCACATTTTCGCGTTCTGGGAAGGGCGTATTGAAAGAAAAGTGGTCGCAGTGATTTCCCTCGGGTAAACCATGGGAGGCGGGAGGTTCTACTTGCCGGAAAGTGGCTCGTCTTTGTTCCTATACGTGATAACGCAAATGGTCACGCGGATCGCGGCTATGCCAGACGAAATAATAGGGCACTTGCGAAGAAGAAACGAAAGAAGGCGGGAGAAGTGTTGGTCTTTGTCCCTAATGAATTTCTCTGGAACAACGTAGTTGTGTGCCATAATAGCAAGAAGGCGGAGGCAAAGGTGGTGGGTTATGTCCTATGCGGTGTGTTTTTCTAGCATTTCGATTGTTTATAGTCGCATTGTTTTCTTGCCTCCCTGCTCAGCGTTGTCTGCCTGCAGGCATGCTCGTATGCTAAGACAGGGCACAACTGTGACATTTTCTCAGGCAGCGAAAACGCCTGGTGTGTGATAACGTAACACCCGTTAATCTAAGGGCAGCCACATTTGTAAAGTCCCCACGCACCTGTATATACACACACGCACACTACATCAGGCTCAAACATAATGCGTAAAGTATGATTCAACCATCTTCTCCCCTACCCCAGCCGAAAGAAATTCCTTGCTATGCACCTAAACATCCGCGTCTCATTCCCACTGAAATAAAGCCATGATCTGTAATTGCTGGGTCTCAGTAAGGTCTTACGAGACCCAGCCCACAGTAAGGTCTTACGAGACGATAAAGTTTTTTTAATGTTAATTAAGTCTTCTAAAAGTAATAGTCGGCTTCCTATAAAATGCTTCATTTCCATCTATGCCTTTTTTTTTTGCCTCGTAGGTGAAGAGTACTACATCAAATGTTGACAACATTTTATACCCGAACAAGAAGTTGCGAGAAAAAGAAGACAAGTTTATGTGAAGCGAGTTCGTGTAGTGTTACACTGACCTGATACAGTAAAAGAATTAAATACCGATGGACACGTAGCATCCGTACTCATCAGGGTGGAAGAATAGTGCGAAGGCTGCACGTTTTTTTGTTCTCTGCTCTAGTGAATTTTGAATTGTTGGCAGGCAGTCTATGTGATGCTGTTTATTGTCATATCGACCCTAACCTCCACGGCTGCCGTTTGCACGTGCGTAATGTCGGAAATACTAAGGCGCAACATCAACTGAGGCTTCTTCTTCCATATATCCCTCCATGCATGGTGCCTGAATTGGCAAGATAGCATTCTTCTGTGCGTCTTGAAATTCATGAGAATGCACACTTACATCTGCCTAAAGAGCTTAATATTTGAAATATTGTCAGATATTGTCGATTTCTTACTGCAAAGAAATGTATCTCATTGGTTTGTGTACTTTGTTATACCTCTTTGTGTCGTTTCAGTAAAAATGAACAAACCAGCAGAAAAAATGAAGTAAGGGAGGGCAGGGGAAGAAGCACTTCCTTATGCGTGAAGTATATATAAAAAGAAAATAAAGAAGGGCTCTTGTAAATATATTTAGTTGCGTTCTAAACATCCTCAGGGTCAGAATCACTTTCACGTCTTCTACAGCGTGCATGATAACCCTACTGGGCATTATGCAGGAATGACCAGGAGTTAAATTTACAGTGATGGCAGTCACAGCTTACCCAGGTAATAAGTTTGTTTTAAGCTGTCTTTGATCGACCGTCTAATTATAATGAAAGCGAGAGCTGTCATCATCGACAACGCACAACATCGAGACATGTCGGCGTCAGAGCATTGTGTAGCGTGTCAGATAGATAAATAATGAAATGTATTGTGGATAAGAAACGCATGGTACTCTAGGAACTATCTTCAAAAGCGTTGCTTGGAAGTACCAGTAATTGCCTGAGTTATTGGTGGGCTCTGCGGCACCCCCTGCTGTGCGTGAGTTGTTCTTGCCGTACTCTACGATAAATTTAGGGGTTCACAGGGCGAATTTAAACAACGGCCAAAGAAACAAGCGCGCAAATAGAGCTAACTGAACGTATTAAGTGTGTTCTAGGATTGTTGAAGGATACTTTTATCGTCTAGAGATATTCAATGCTTACAAAACAGCGGCGGGACGGAGAGGGTTGTACGCTCACAGCTAACAATAAACTCCTTTCCACAGCACAACTTGGGTCTCTGTGTCTAGTTCTGTGCTTGTTTATTGCACATTACGTATACGGACATTTGCACTTTATTCGCTCAGGATGAGTGGTGACGTGGATGTCTTGCACAAATTATGCTGCTTTTTTCAGCTTTCAGAGGCAGTAACACTACATCGGTTTAGTTGCGTTTATTCGTAAACTGCTCTGTCCAAGTACTGTTCAGTTGACATGTGAAACATGTGCACTCTATAAAGCTGCTTTGTAAACATGGTGTCACAAGCTTGTTCTCGAGATTCTTTCATTTTGAGTTCAAAAATTAGCTTTTCAAATCTCACTTTTATGTAAGCAGTTGTTGGCGTTGTTTACCGCTGTACGTGGCTCGTACCCAATGGAGGAGATTGGCCGATTATAAGGTTAATTTTTCCAGCTCTCAAAAGGATTGTTTCGACGCAACCAAGATTAAACCATTTTAGTGTTTTTTTTTACGTTGTCATATTCGTTTTCAAGTGAATGAAGACTGAAGTCGGAAAAAAACAAAGAAGTCTTCCGAAACTTGTGTAAATGAACGAATTAATTTTGTTGAGCTGCTAGAATGAACTTTTAACCTGTGCACCTTTTGATCAATATTAGTTTTTACGCTTTACAGCCAAAGGTGATATGAGATTATGACAAGGGCCGAAATCAGCACTGTGGCCATACGCCGCAGAAGCTATTGGTAACTGCTACTGTGTGAATAAAAAAACAAACGATATAAATAAATAAAATATTGGATATTCAATGAAATTCAAGTTCGGGCCCTCTGTGTGGCAATCCAGTATTCTACGACATATTATTGCTTGAAACTCCGTTGCAAACAGATCCTATAAAGGCTTCACGCCGGCAAATATTGGCATGTGTAATAGAGCGTTTTAGAATGGTGGTATAAAAATATGCGTCACACAATGCAAATTGCGCAAGAGTGTGTCATTTAATGCTTCGAACCCAACACAGAAGGCAAAGCCTTAACTAATTATCGTCAACACCCACACTATGAAAAAAGCGCACATAATGCCTTACAGGTGTGTAGTGGATACTACGCTTCTCTGAAGGTTGACCAATATTGACATATTGGATGTTTCCCCACTTCACAAAAAAGTATGATTATTTATGGCATAGTGGTGTGCCAGGTAAGTGTGCTCGGATAGTGGCTGCACTAAGAGAGTTTAAAAAAGACTCTATAAAGGCATAATTTCCCGCTTTTCCCGCTTTCACTTTGAATGCTGCGCGTTGCCTTCTGGCCTGCTTTTTGCTTCATTTTGTTGATAAGTTGAATAATTATGAGTCGTACAGTATAGGCTGCAGTTTTATTGAAGTTAGTGAAATAGCCACTTTTTTTGTTCAAAAAAGGTCAAGCGGAAATTGTCATTTTTCTAAATAGGGACCACCAAAATAGATGCAATATAGAACGTATTGCTGATAAAAAAGTTTTTACAAAAAGAAACAATAATTAAGCGCAAACCATAGCGGAAGCTACGTTGCAATGACAGGCGTTTTCTAGTTTGGAATTAAAGAATTACAAGCCTGTGGAAGCTTTCCATGAATGAATGAATCAACCTTATCAAAAGTCAGGCAATTTCCTTTGGCCGAGACGAGGGGAAACAAGTAACTCCGGTCCCATCCCACCCTTCCTTGATGATGGTCTTCAGCGTGTCGGAGTGCCCAAAGCTGGTCGGTCAGCTCGGCGCTGGAGAGTGCCACCTTCCACCGGCAGCGATGCTGACGCAACCGATCTGCAGCCGGGACCACAGCAGCGGCAGTGGCTGGTCAGTGCCCTCGCTCGGTGATAGCAGCGAAAATTCACCACAGATTTCATCCCGGCCTAACATGCGTCACTCAGTTCGGGGTGGCAGTGACAATAGGGAGTTTTAGAATAACGTTCGCAGGCGCTGCGGTCGTCCCCGGCACAGTGGGCGCCATAAGAGTTTTTAGAATAGCGTTTGCCCTCCTGCAAACCGCAACGCACAATAGCAGCGACTACGTAGCCTCGAAACCAGCGCTTGCGGGCCGCACACGCAGCCGCTGTTTCAGATTTTCTGCGGGCGGGCCGCGAACGTGACCGGCGACTTGCATTACAAAGCATGCGCAGTGGCAGAGATCGCACGGGAAGGGCTCGCGGTGCGCTATTCTATAGACTCCCTATTAACACTCCCGGCACACACCCATGGTAGCTGCCGCAGTGTCACTCCTTTCCCCGCGCGCAGACTATGCATAAGGATATTATTTGTAAGAATTAAATAATGACCAATATAGCAGTTAACACTATAAACGCTCTTACATATACAGGAAAGAATAGTTAGGAAAGAAAAAATGAGGATGTAAATAAGCAACGAAAACAAAACGCATCATTACACCTGAATTCACGGGCCCGCTTCGTTTCTGCTTGTTTGATCGCAGGTGGCTAAGAGCACAATCTCCTCGTTTCGGACGAACCAGCGTGCGTCCTGAAAGCTGTTGGCAGCTCTCAGGTTGCAGTGCGTTTGCAAAGTAAGTGAACCAACGTTTTTATTTTAATGTTTTTATGGACAATAGTCTTTCTCTATTACTTGAATGACAAAAAATTGGTCTGTCTGTCTGTCTGTCTGTCTGTCTGTCTGTCTGTCTGTCTGTCTGTCTGTCTGTCTGTCTGTCCGTCCGTCCGTCTGTCACAAAGTTCAGGCATCCGGCCAAAGTTCGAGCACTTGCGGAACACCCAGCCATCTTAGACTGGTGGCTGCTTTCATACTTGTGAACATTGTCGTTTGAAATGCAAATATTGTGAGGAACCGGTTTATTCGGCCAGGCTCGAGCTCAATCACGCCGGTGATGATATTCTTAGATGAAGAAGATGTACAGGTGATGATGATTACAAAGAGAATAAAGAGTCATTCGCTTGTCGCGCTCACACTAATTCCCCCGCGCGGTGAAAGCGGCCGCCTGGTCGCTTGACAGTATTATGAAATGCGTCGCGCATAAGGCTTCAAACGAGATACGTGCACTACCTCTGTTCCTCGGCAACGATGATCAGGACTAGCGCTAAGAGGAGAAACGCGGTAATTGACAGGAGATGTCTGTTCGACCACCGTGTATGGCCCAATGAAGCGACTGATGAATTTGTCGCATAGGCCGGGGACGCGTAGTGGAGTCCATAGAAGAACTTCGTCACCAGGGGAAAAAGTCACAACACGGCGAGACGAGTCATAGCGAGATTTTCGAGTGTCTTGAGAGAGGCCGGTGTTAACACGGGCCTGGTGACGGCAGTGTGCGAGACGAGATAGGAATTCTTCAGAGAAAGGAGCCGTCGGGGATGCAGGGGCCGAAAGGAAAGAGACATCCAGAGCGAAACTCGGCGAGCGACCATGGACGAGAAAAAATGGAGAAAAGCCGGTAGTGCGTTGAGCAGCCGTATTATAGGCGAATGTCACGAAGGGTAGAATTGCATCCCAGTTCGTGTGGTTGGGGTGAATGTACATGGCGATCATGTCCGATAGGGTCCGATGAAACCGTTCAGTCAATCCGTTGGTCTGTGGGTGGTAGCTAGAAGTGGTCTTGTGAACAGTGTTCGAGGCACGCAAAGCTTGCTCGACAATGGAAGATAGGAAGACTTTGCCACGATCACTGAGGAGAATGCGTGGAGCTCCATGACGCAAAAAGATGTGGCGAAGAAAGAAATCGGCGATCTCAGTGGCAGTCCCAGATGGTATAGAAGCTGTTTCTGCGTAGCGGGTAAGGTGGTCGACTGCCGTGACAATCCAGCGATTCCCATTGGATGATATAGGAAGAGGGCCATACAAGTCGATTCCAACGACTTCAAAAGGTGAGGCGGGACAAGGAAGAGGTTGCATTAAGCCAGCCGGAGCATTTGTCGGTCGTTTTCGCCGTTGGCAATGGACACAAGTGGCGACGTACTTAGCGACGGCTGAAGAGAGGCGAGGCCAAAAACAACGACTTCGTATTTTGTCGTAAGTCTTGTGGTAGCCTAGATGAGCAGCGGTTGGATCATCATGAAAGGCTTCCAGAACTTCACGTTGCAGAGAACGTGGGATGACGGGTACCCACTTGTTGCCATCGATGTGGTAAACGTAGCGACATAAAGCATCACCGACAAGCTTAAATTGTTTAAGTTGTCGACGGAGTCTGGCGTTTGGAGGAGTAGTAGAGCCGGTCAAGCGGTCAACAATGGTGCGGCAGTATGGGTCGACACGTTGTTGTGAAACAAGGACGGATAGGGTGGCAGGTGATGAACTTAGCGCTGCGATTGGAGAGGTGCTGTTGTTTTGGAGTATCGATGGTGAATTGCTTCCGCTGGGCAAAGGACAGCGCGATAGAGCATCAGCATCTTGATGCTTCTTCCCAGATCTGTAGGTGACATCGAAATCATACTCCTGTAAGCGAAGCGCCCAGCGACCAAGGCGACCCGATAAGTTTTTCAGCGATGAAAGCCAGCATAGGGCGTTATGGTCGGTCACGACGGTAAAATGACGGCCGTGAAGATATGGTCGGAATCTTTGCACTGCCCAAACAACAGCAAGGCACTCCTGCTCTGTGATAGTGTAGTTCTTTTCTGGAGCGGTAAGAGCACGACTTGCGTAAGCAACGACGCGTTCGCGTGAGTTTTTGTCACACTGCAAGAGTTCCGCACCGAGACCATGACTTCTTGCGTCGGTGTGAAGGATGGTGGGTGCGGTGGAATCGAAGTGGCACAGTACCGGATCCGACGTGAGGGCTTGCTTCAATGCCGTGAAAGCGCTTTCGCAGTCTTCGGATCAAATGAAGGGGACGTTCTTTGCGAGGAGTTGATGGAGCGGAGACGCAAGTTCCGCGAAACCACGTATGAAGCGCCGTAAGTAAGAAGATAACCCAAGAAAGCTGCGCAGGTCCTTCTGACGTAGTGGACGAGGAAAATCGAGGAATTCGGCAAGCTTCTCGGGGTCGGGCCGAATTCCTTCTTTGCTGACAAGGTGGCCGAGAACCTTGATTGTCTTGCTAGCAAAGGTACATTTCTTGGTGTTAAGCTGTAGACCGGCTTTTGCAAGGCATGTGAGGACTTCGTCAAGACGTTGTAGATGCTGCGAGAACGTGGATGAAAACACTACTATGTCATCGAGATAGCACAGACATGTTTTCTATTTCAAACCACGCAATACGCCGTCTATCATGCGTTCGAAGGTGGCGGGCGCATTACAGAGTCCAAAAGGCATCACATTGAACTCGTACAACCCATCTGGCGTTGAAAAGGCGGTCTTCTCTTTATCAGACTCCGACATTGGTATCTGCCAGTAGCCTGACCCAAGGTCGAGGCTGGAAAAATACTCTGCGCCCTGTAATGAATCCAGTGCAGCGTCGATCCGAGGGAGGGGATAAACATCCTTGCGCGTTATTTTGTTTAGCGCACGGTAATCGACGCAGAAACGCACTGTCCCATCTTTCTTTTGAACGAGAACAACTGGGGATGACCAGGGACTCGAGGAAGGACGTATGATGTTGCGTCGTAGCATGTCTGAGACGTTTTCCTCGATGATCTTGCGTTCTGCCTGAGACACGCGATATGGACGCCGATGTACAATACGAGAGCCGTCAGTCTGGATGCTGTGAGTAGCGGTGGTAGTCATGCTGAGGCCGGGTGAGTTCACGTCAAATAGAGAACGGTGTCTATTTAACAGGGCGAGCAAATCTTCAGTTTGATCAGGTGTTAAGTCATTGCTTATTGTCGCCGACACAGGTGTGGCAGAGGCATTGAATGGCAATGATTGCGACTTCGGAACATCGTTGTGGTTGTTGTTCGGAAGAGTAACAATCGCAACAGGCTCACTGTCGACCGCGCAAGATACTGTTGAGCCACAGGGGAGCAGTATACACTCGGGCGTTTGATTTATGGCGGTTAGGTACGTACACCCATCGAAGAAGCGAATAAGCCCCGGTGTGATCACAATGCCCCTACGTAGGGTATGACCGTAAGGAAGAATTAGTACGTCGCCATCCATAATGTCGGTCCAATTAACACTTATAATTTCTTCAATGTATGGCCGAAGTACATAATCTGACTTGGTGACAAGGCGGATGCGTCCATCTTGTTCAAGCGGAGAAGAGTCAGTAGCGTTTAGATGCAGGAGGCGCTGATCACATGATATGAAAGCGGACGCAGAAGACAAGAAATCCCACCCAAGAATGAGAGCGTGGGTGCACTCACGAAATACCGCGAAAACAATGTGATGACGAATGCCTTCTATGCAGACACGAACGGTACACTGTGCAAGTGGACGAATGAGAGCGTTGGTCGCCGCACGTAGAGGTGGGCCGCCATAAGGTGTGGTGACTTTTCGAAGGCGGGAACAAAAATCAGCACGAATAATCGAAACGGCAGCGCCAGTGTCTACAAGAGCCTCAACACGTACACCTTCTACAAACACTACTATCAAATTCGATGGCCGCTCTGGAGGAATTGTTAGCTGTCCAAGGGATGCAGTTTCCCCTCCTAAAACTGCATCGGGGAGTTTTCCGCGTGGGCGTTCGTGGAATGGGAGGCGGGCCGTAGAGGCGACACTGAACGGCGACCTGGCGAAGGCGACCTGCGGCGAGACGTACGGGAATCGCCAGGCATGTCCGTATGGTAAGTAGGTGACGGTGAACGGTAATAGGACGATCGGGGGGGTGGCCGTAAGTAGTTCATAGCTGGACGGAAGCTTCGATGTTCTTCGGGAGCGTAGCCGCGTTGCTCGTCTTGTTGGCGCCTTTGACAAAACCGAGCGATTTGTCCTCGATAGCCGCAGTAGTAACAGGTTGGGCGAGGTGGGCGCTGAGGTGCGTAGTAAGGTGGTGCACGCACTGGCGGTGATAACGAAGCCACAGGCGTATGGTCTGCTGTTGTAGGCACAGAAACTGTGGGTGCGGCAGAGAGCGCGGCAACTTCGGCGTAAGTGAACCAACCTTTTTATTTTAATATATTTATAGACAGTAGTCGTTCTTTATTACTAGAATGACAAAAAATTCGTCTGTCTGTCTGTCTGTCTGTCTGTCTGTCTGTTTGTGACGAAATTCAGGCATCCGGCCAAAGTTCGAACACTTTCTGAACACCCAGCCATCTTAGACTGGTGGCTCCTTTCATACTTGTGAACGTTGTCGTTTAAAAAGCAAATATTACGCATGTCAGAGGCGCAAAATCAATACGGAAGTCTTAGATGGTGTATTTCCTTACTACAAAACCGATATACGAATAATTCCTATGATCATAGTGTTTGTTGGGTTGCGCGGAAAACGCGAAGCTGTGTGCAAAAAAAAAAGCCTTTTGCTTACAGTATGGTGCTGTCACTTGGCAATAGCCCTGGATTCTGCACAAGCTGGTGTTTCTCGTCAGCAGTGGCAGATGACATCCAGAGCTCTTGTAGCACCTCCTCTATGTCATCAATACCAGCCAGGTGTGGTCGAATCAACAGAGCGGAGGCTCTTTCGGGGGCGAAACCTAAATGGCCGCTTGACTGGCAATGGACGATCGCGTTTGGACGACATTTGCAGAGAGGCACGCAGATACGTGGCCATTTTTTTACGTGGCGCTTTGCTTCCTGTGCCGCCATTTTTTCTCACCTGAAAAATATGACTCTATACGTGTGCACTTATTCCATTGTCTACTTTGTGGACAAAACATATCTACGTCGTGAAATGAGGTTTCCCGTGTGGATAATCTTTTTGCAATAAATATTTTCTTACAAGGAGGGTGGAACACATACCAATTTTTATCAGATGTTTCTCACTCTTCCTACAATGTGAAATGTATATTTATATACTTATTAAATTGAAAGTTAACGGCGCTTTCATATGGTATCACTCCTCAATCACGCCGCACTGTTCCATCAACAGTTTTATTACTCTTTGTTGCCATTGCTACGCCCGCGAAACATTGTGCTTGATCCAGAGCCAGGAAAGATGCAAAGGGCATATGGACAAGCAACAGCACACTGTGAATTTGGCGCTCGTCCTCATTTCTTGGTTTGTTTTACCTGCCAAATGGCACGTGTGCTCCTCATGTTATGCTTATCAAGAGTACGTATACGTATGCGCGCAAAAGGATCCTGCCTCTACTTAAGCAATCCGAGTTTTTTTTTTCAGACAAAAAGAAAAAAAATTTTGTACATATTTTTTTACAAACGCTTCAATCTTCCCTGAGCGTTCCCGAATTAAATCGCAACACGCGCAGCGAACACGGATGAAATGCGCTGCACTCCTTCATCTGCTCAACGGCGCAAGTGTTGCCCAATTTCTTATGCCCTAATTCCGTTATGCACGTGAATTGAAAAGGGGAACTGTTTATGGCGAATGCGTGGGTCCCGTTCTCACTGCGCTTAGCGACAGCTAGGTCGAAGGAATGCACAGAGAGCCAGAGCAATCTCTTCATTCGAAGGAATGATTTTACTTCCGCCTCAGCGAGCACTTTCATTGAGCATCAAGCGGATATATTCATATCCTGCAGTTGCTAGATGAGTTAAGGGCGGATGAGAGTGGAATTGTTTTTCAAGTCCACTTCAAAGTATACGCGTGATTGAATTGCGAGGTCTGTCGCTATATTATGTGGACCTATCCTGCAAAAAGAAAAAAAAACGTTTCAGGTGTTAATAAAGAGAATTACTACACTATGTGAAAGCCTTTCTGGTATGCTGTTCACTGCAATACTGAATTATTAAGGAGCGAGTACTCTAAGCAGACTTCTTTTTTAAACCTCTTGTGGGCGAGATACAAATATACTAAGTGCTTAATATTCAATTCACTTACAAGCATACAGAAGGGTAGGTTAGTTACCGGAGCTGTGCTGCTGATTGCGTCGTAGCGCATTCAACTTCCGATATCGTGTACCATGGCCGCATTTAAAAGTATTCAACCACGAATACCTGCACCTTTTGTTAATCTACATGCAGTTGTGCACGGCATTTCACAGTTTCTAGCCCAGTGAAGTGTTTTGTAAATTAGAAACTATTTTACGGTGCCTTAAAGGAACACTAAAGAGAAAATGAAACCCTGAAGAGCCTCACAAAATCAAATTACTCTTCTACAAAATCTGGATCACCTCATTTGCTGCAAGAACATGTCTATCTAGCGAGAAAACGCGCGAAATGAAAATACGCATGGCTGTATAATTGCTGCTCCAAAGACCATGACGTCGTAAACTTTAAATGCGTCTCCTACGCTTTGCATAGTTCCTAACCAGTAAGACGAACGTAGGCACATTGCCCTCTGACGGCCCCGTAGACTTCACATGCTAAGCTTCAGAAAATTTTGTTGTGAAAATATCGCCAAAATACTGCAAACACACTATGTAATCTGTGATGTCATTCGCGGACCGTTTGTCTTGAAATTTGAAGATGAAATGTTCACCTAGGTGTTCTCTTCTATTTGTGAACATTTGATGATGAAATTAACAACTTTAGAGTTCCCAGATAACAATTCATCACTATAAACCAATTGGTTGTTCACTTAAGCCTTCCTTAAACTTCGCCGTCTTAGCAGTGGGACCAAGATAGTTTCCAATGTGAATAAAATGAGTTCAGTAGAAAGGCGCCAAAAAAACATCTGTCGTTTCAACAAATAGAACATCGATGTGGTTGATATTTAATACTGTGTAAAAAATCTCATTCATAAAACTGTCTAGCTACTCTCGCTGCAACACCAAATTAGGGACGTCGACAGAATAACAAGTTAAAGCTTGGTTGTAGCTTCACCGTTCTTCAAAAAAAAAAAAAAAAAACAGGTAACGGCTATCCCAAATTACTTCATTACGAAAGCTGTTAGTTATTTACAGGACTTCAAATAAGCCACCCTTACCTGATTATGCTTCCTCTATTTTGTCCCCCAACAAACTGTCTGTTTAGAAGGAAACCTGTTAGTACGTTGTTTTCGATAAGCTAAATAACCATCCTGCGACAATTAAAAGAAAACACAAGGACACAGCGCTTTTGTTTGTTGGTGTTCGTTGCATTGCCACTAAACATTATTCTTAAACAACCTGGACAATACTCTTTCCTTCTGTTTTTCTAGCATTCGTGGTTCTGGGTACTCACGGACGAAAGTGCATGCCTAGCAATATTTCTTCCTTCTTAAGAATCACGTAATTTTAAATCACTAATGAGGGTAGCAAATGTGCAGCTGATGCAATGTCTCTTCTACACGTCTTTTTAGGCACTCGGCACTACCAGGGAATGCAATGTTCACATTTTGAAAGACATAGTTGAAGCATGGCTCACCTGTTATTGCTACCTGTGATGAACGTATGTGTTAAATAGTGTTGATAATAAAGAAATATGAGTTGAAATCTTGTACAGCCTCTTGTACGAGTGTGTTTATTCTGAAACACGAAAGTATTGAGTGGTAATTTATATAATTAGGGATAAAACAACTGCAACCATTTTTTTAGGACATCACACGGGCAACCTGTATATTTCGCTCCGTTATTGCTTCTCTGCTTCAGGTGTGCTTTTACGGTCAATCGTTTTTCTTGGCTCAGAATAGAGGCATAGTGTGTAGCCGAATGGGGCTAAATGACGGCTTTGTTTTTTTTTTATGGCTGGGTATTAGCTGCGCCCTCTAGAATAACGTGTGTTTTCTATGTGTTC